>NC_058084.1:89370508-89683441 GCF_014858855.1 Bufo gargarizans | reverse complement strand
AGGGTCTGACCGATGGCACCCCCACTGAGTATAGGATTCCCATGTCTCCTTCCTGATAGAGTGGCAAATTGAGTATATGTCCTGTGACTCCATTCATTCTCTATGAGACTGTCGAACATAATCTGCTTTGTACTCTCTGAATGAATTGAGCAGAAGGGTGCATGATCAACCTGTCGCTCCATCAGGGATATCGGACTCTCGTTTTTTAGATTGGTCGTGTCCCAGTTTTCAGACCACCATGGATCTGTGGATAGGGGAAAACTTTCACACTTTGCATGATCTCGAATCCTGTGTACATTAGAGTAGTGGGGCTACACTAATGTTTCTCATGGCACACCAGTCAGAGGTTTTACAAAGAGGTCTACATATACATGTATAAGGGAAGCCCTTCACTTAGTTAACAGGGCGTTGTTTTGCACAAGGACCCTCCACTTTTTGTGTCTGCCCCAGTTACCCCAATGGGTTAACAGCACAGCTATAAATACGATTTCTATTGTTCCATAGCAATAGACCCTTTGTTCTGGTTTTACATTCTAGGATTTGCATCAGATAGTAAATTAACATTTTATTTTTTATTATTATCCAGAACGAGACCACTTGGCAGCCAAATAAGTATTGTGTCTGAATGTAAAAAATAGATAGCAAGTATCTGAGCAATGTTATTACATTCCATTTCATCATAAATCACCATTAATGAAATAATGCGGAGAGTGTGTGTGATGAGTCTGTCACAAAGCGCTAATGTCTGTGTATGTGCTGGGACCTTGGACAGGTTAGCAAAGCACATCGAGCCTACAGAACATCCCTGTGCATGTAATTGCTGGAACATGCCGTACGCTGTCCTTCTCCGTGTATTCAGCCAAAGGTATAATCGCTCTGGATGGAAAGCGTTTTTCCAGCATTAGATAGCTCTTTCTTAAATGTCAATTGTGAAGACTGTACCTTCAGATATCCTAAAGGCTCATAAAACCAAGAGTGCAGAGGGTTAAATAATGGATTATGGCTCAAAAACAGAAAATGCATCCCATGTTTTTTATCGTTTGTCTATCCGCACCTTTAAAAGGATTGTCCAAGTGTTTAATACTGAAGACCTGTCCTCAGTTAGTGATCTGTGGGGGTTTGATGCCCGGCATTCCCGCCAATTAGCTGTTCAAAGAGGTTGTGGCGCTCTTCTTACAGCTTACCAAGCTCAGAGCCGTCTATTGGATAGCCGTTTTGCTTGGTATTGCAGCTCAGCCCCATCACAACGATGATGAACGATGATTGTGACGTCAATGGCCTAGGAAGAGGCTGCGGCGCTCAAAGAGCGGATTGCCAGGGGTGCAAGGAGTAGGATCCCCCTACTGATAACCTATCCCGAGAGCATCAGCATTAAACACCTGGACAACTCCTTTAAACATATTTTAAGTATTCCAAGAAAATTTCTAAAACCTGTTTCATTCATTTTAACTACTACATCCCTCAAATTATTTAAAATGGCATTTAGGAAGTTTGTTGACCTTTCAGGTGTTTCACAAAAATCAATGCAAAATGAAATTTTATTTTCTATTCTCAGATTTTTTGTTTTAATCCATGTTTAACACAGCAGATGTTAAAAGAGAAAGAAAACTCAATATTTCCCTGAGCTGACGAGCCGTTGTTTTTTGGTACTATTTTGGGGTATATATGGCTTTTTGATAACTCTTTATTTAAATTTTGGAAGGCAAGGTGGTCAAATTATAGAATTCTATTTTTCATTTTATGGGGTTCCCAGTGCGGGTTTAGCAAAATGATAACTTTATTATTTGGGTTGATACAATTGCGACAGTTCCAAATTTATATAGTTTGTTTACATCATAAAATCACTTTTTTATTTAAAGTTTTTTGTGTCACCATATTCTGAGACCCATAACATTTATTTTTATGTTGAGGCAGCTGTATGAGGACATGTTATTTTTTATTTTTTTTATGGTGTTCACCATGTAGAATGAGTTTTATAGATCGAGTTGTTACGGATGCGGCAATGCCAGTTATTTGTAGTATATTTTATTTTTCCATTTTTTTTTCAATAATAAAGGACTGGATAAAGGGTAAGAGATTGTTTTTAACTTAAAAGGTTGTTTTTTTGATTTTTAATACATTTTTAACCTTAACTGTATTGTAATGTATTTTACCTGTCAGTATTCACATATCCATTCTTCTGGGTCCGCATCCGTTCCACAATTTTGCGGAACGGGTGCGGACCAATTCATTTCAATGGGTTCGCAAAAGATGCGTACAGCACACCATATGCTGTCCGCATCCGAAGTTCTGTTCCGCAGCCCCACAAAAAAGATAGAGCATGTCCTATTCTTGTCCGCAATCAATAGGAATTTCTATCATAGGGCCGGCCATGTGTGGTCCGCAAAATACGGAACGCACGCGGCCAGTGTCCATGTTTTGCGGATCAGCAATTTGTAGACCGCAAAACACTTACGGACATGTGAATGGACTCTTACAGTTACAAACCGGATTCCAAAAATGTTGGGACACTAAACAAATTGTGAATAAAAACTGAATGCAATGATGTGGAGATGGCAAATGTCAATATTTAATTTGTAATAGAACGTAGATGACAGATCAAGTGTTTAATCCGAGTAAATGTATCATTTTAAAGGAAAAATACGTTGATTCAAATTTTCACGGTGTCAAAAAATCCCCAAAAAGTTGGGACAAGTAGCAATAAGAGGCTGGAAAAAGTAAATTTGAGCATAACGAAGAGCTGGAAGACCAATTAACACTAATTAGGTCAATTGGCAACATGATTGGGTATAAAAAGAGCTTCTCAGAAGCCAAGATGGGTAGAGGATCACCAATTCCCACAATGTTGCGCAGAAAGATAGTGGAGCAATATCAGAAAGGTGTTACCCAGCGAAAAATTGCAAAGACTTTGCATCTATCATCATCAACTGTGCATAACATCATCCGAAGATTCAGAGAATCTGGAACAATCTCTGTGCGTAAGGGTCAAGGCCGTAAAACCATACTGGATGCCTGTGATCTCCGGGCCCTTAAACGACACTGCACCACAAATGCTACTGTAAAGGAAATCACAGAATGGGCTCAGGAATACTTCCAGAAACCATTGCCAGTGAACACAATCCACCGTGCCATCCGCCGTTGCCAGCTGAAACTCTACAGTGCAAAGAAGAAGCCATTTCTAAGCAAGATCCACAAGCTCAGGCGTTTTCACTGGGCCAGGGATCATTTAAAATGGAGTGTGGCAAAATGGAAGACTGTTCTGTGGTCAGACGAGTCACGATTCGAAGTTCTTTTTGGAAATCTGGGACGCCATGTCATGCGGACCAAAGAGGACAAGGACAACCCAAGTTGTTATCAACGCTCAGTTCAGAAGCCTGCATCTCTGATGGTATGGGGTTGCATGAGTGCGTGTGGCATGGGCAGCAGCTAGAACAACATATGCTCCCATCCAGACATAATCTCTTTCAGGGAAGACCCTGCATTTCTCAACAAGATAATGCCAGACCACATTCTGCATCAATCACAACATCATGGCTGCGTAGGAGAAGGATCCGGGTACTGAAATGGCCAGTCTGCAGTCCAGATCTTTCACCTATAGAGAACATTTGGCGCATCATAAAGAGGAAGGTGCAACAAAGAAGGCCCAAGACGATTGAACAGTTAGAGGCCTGTATTAGACAAGAATGGGAGAGCATTCCTATTTCTAAACTTGAGAAACTGGTTTCCTCGGTCCCCAGACGTCTGTTGAGTGTTGTAAGAAGAAGGGGAGATGCCACACAGTGGTGAAAATGGCCTTGTCCCAACTTTTTGGGGATTTGTTGACACCATGAAATTCTGATTCAACATATGTTTCCCTTAAAATGGTACATTTTCTCATTATAAACTTTTGTTCTGTGATTTATGTTCTATTCTGAATAAAATATTAAAGTTGGCACCTCCACATCATTGCATTCAGTTTTTATTTACGATTTGTATAGTGTCCAACTTTTTGGGAATCCGGTTTGTAGCTTTTTAGACCCTGCTAGCGTCGCATGTTTGCATCTTGGCAGTAGGGATTAGGCCAGGGGGTACAGAGGGAGCCCCCCTCTCTCTGTAAATCACTTAGATGATGTGGTCACTATTGACCATGTTATCTAAGGGCTTGAACAGCTGCGATCAGAGTTGCCTTCGCTCACTGGTGATGTAGCTCCTAAGCCGGTGCCATCGTTATGCCTTATTGTGCAGGAAGGGGTTAAATACAAGACCATGCGTCACCAACTATGAGTAGATCTTCAAACTGTACAAATTAATAAGGGCATTGCTTGGTTGCCTCCTAACACGTGTGTGCACTGAATGAATAACTGCATGTCCAGAGTGTAGAATGGGTGGGTATTTTTCATGTAGGTTCTGCATAAAAGCCTGTATCTTACTGATCTGTGGGATACAACTTTCAGGATTCCTTAAGGAATTAATTTACAGAAAAATAAGTAAATTCTGGTTTTGCCTAGTTGAAGCACTCGTTCTGCCAGATTCTTCATCTCTCACCATCTGGAACACGCCGCTTTTGGCAGTAGTGTAAATCATGAGCTACAGTGATCAATTTTAAGAAAGCAATGAAACGTTATCAAGATTTTAATTCTAATATTTTAAACATATGGCAATATTTGGCCTTGAATAGAAGCATTTGCCAAAATCCCAGTCCATAAAAAGAATGCAATATTTAACATCACGAGGTTGTTACTACGACTGCAATGGAATTTTAATATAATCCACAAACCCGTCTAAGGATCCATTCATGGTCCTCGTGGTGGCACTAAATTATGTAATGATAACACAAGTCGTTAAGTAAAAAAAAGATAATTGCTGTATTTTACGCGCTAAGTGATAGACGTACAGTCACTTTATTTTACTATAAGTTGTGTATTGATGCTGCTGGTTCAGAAGCTTCATCTGTACCAGAACCCCAGTCATCACGTATTGTACTGTTCTGGTACTGCTGGGGCCTCTGTGGCCCCTTACACCATGGAAAGCTCACTGTAAAGATAATCATCTTCATGTTTGTGATTTCCCTTTGAAGTGTACATGAATCCTGTACGGCAGGGATCAGCAACCTCCGGCAACTCCCAGCATGCTCCACTCACTTCTATGGGAGTTCTGAGAACAGCCAAGCAAGTGTGCATGCTGGGAGTTGCAGTTTCCCACACCTGGAGTGCCGAAGGTTGCTGATTCCTGCTGTAATCCAAGGGTAAATTGAGATAACTAGGTGACGGTCAGAATGACCTTTGTCAAGTCGCATCTGGAAGTGGTAACAGGGAGCTTCTGAGGTACCGGTGGACGACCCTTGCCACATTAGCTGGTGTGAAATAATAGGAGAAATAAATCTTATTGTTTACTTAATGAACTTACAAAAATTGGTACACTATTGGTTACATGGTTGAAGAACCCCTCCAGTGGCACCCCACTTTATTATAACCGGAGTGCTATCCTAAGTTATCCACTTGTAAGTGAATCCTGATAATTTCTACAGGTCTTGGTTCAGTCATGGTCATTTTTTTTCTTTTTTCTTTTTTACTGTCAAGTCAATGGGTGGTGGTAGTTTTTCACCAGTTTGTCACCTGTTTAGATCAGTTGCAGAACAAAAATCATATTGCAAATTTAAAAATATAAATAAATAAAAACACAGGGCTCTATTCCAAAGCTATAGTAACACGGTGTTAGTTTTGTGCAAGTTTTGGCCAAAATATCAGATTTTTCTGCACTTTTTGAATAAACCTTTAAGTGGTTTGCATGCACTCCATGCCAACTTTCAACTATTGCCTCTGTAATGGGCGTAAAGAGAACTGTAGGTGTATATTCACGTACTGAAGTTTATGCATACACTAAATCTATACAAGCAAAGTCCAAACTTCAGAATTGTAATTATTTTTAGAGAAGGAAGGGCAGGGGCCATGTACTAATATGTGCTACCATTGTTCCTAAACAAATAGCTGGTGCTCTTTCCCATAAGGAAATGTTTTACCAGAATTTTTTTCAGCCAGTTAAAACCAGATAGCAACACATCTTTTTTTTTTTTCTTACCCGTTTTACAGATTTTTAAAAATTCTATTTACTGAACATGATTATGAGGCGTTCATCTTGCCAGAGCTTTTCTTAACAGCATTTAGAGAGATGCTTTACAGCAGCCATCATGAGATATAGATACAATGGACAGGAGTTAACTCATTCACTTCTAGGCATGCTCTGTGATCTGTGTAGCGGTCAGGAGGGAGTAGAACCTGTGTAATCTATGTATAGGTGATATCTGTCATTCTAATACTGCCTGTAATGATAAGCCGATAACTGTAATAAAGTGATCTGTATTGACCAAGAGGTGGCACCTGTTATTAGGATTAGGGGCCAGTGCGAAAACTGCAGGATTGTATTTTTTTTTATGTTTTTTTTTTTAATATAGATATTGACATGCAAAATTAAAAATATTACATAAATTCTTTAAAATTATCTTTAACATAAAAACATTATTTAAACGAAAGGTCATATTCTGATGACACATTCCCTTTAAATATCTTTTTGTGGTAGTAGGGAATTCGAAACCAAAGGGTTTTCCTCTAAAGAGCCATTGTCATGAAGACAACCCCTGTCCACTTTCAGTTTTTTTTGTGGTTTTTGAAGCCAAAATCTGGAGAGAAGACTCAGGCCCTGATGTTATTATACCTTCACTCCAGAATTCTGGCATCAAAAAGTCGAAAAAATAGGGCTTTTGCGACTCTTTACACTCACTTGCACAAAATTTAAGCGACTTTTTTTTTGCACTCGCACCAAGTTTCGCGACCTTTTAAATTTTTACACCACCCACTCCAGTTTTGTAATGTGGATGGAAAAATGGGTGTGATTAGCTATGTTATTAAGTTTCACTCCAGATTTATCATTGAGACTTTTTTTTAAAAGCAGCAAAAAATGTAGAATCTTACCCCAGGAGGAGGGTGGAATAGGAAAACTGGAGAAGCTTCTCTAGACAAAAGTGTTAGGTTTAAGGATAAGACAAATTTTTTCAAGTAACATGAGACATTTGATAAATGTGGCATCAAGTACTCCAACGCATGTACTCATTTGTGATCTGTACCTGGCTTTGGATTCAAAAAGACAAAATGACATTATTTTGGAATTCTAATATGCAGAAACATTGAGGTGCAGCCTAAAGCCTGTATTACAGATTTTCTGTCAGATGATCGCTAGCGAGCATTTGTAGTAACGCTTGTTAGTGATTACCTGGCAGTGTAATACTGCCGGCCGTTACCCGATGAACGAGCATATCGGGCAGTCGTGATTTTTCAACACGCTGAAAGATCACAATTTGCGATGGCAGATTGTGCTGTCTAATCACAATATGATTAGGGACTGATAGGTGCATCTGACTTTTTTTTCGTTCTGCACCCTTTAAAAAAAATATATATATAATGATAGTGATATGTTAAAAAATGTGTGTTACTGATGTTTTATAGGACACTGCCTTTATACGGAGATGTAATCCAGCTAACAAGCGAATAACTTCACTTTCTTTCCTATCCTAGTTAGCATTGCAGCCTTCAGTCTCAAGAACACAGTGATTTAATGATGAGATATTGAGATTACAAATAAATGGGATCTAATAATTTAAGATTATCATTTAAGTAGATAATCTTGTTTCCTCAGAAAATGTTCTCACCTGCAGACTCTCACTCCTTCTGACCTTTTTGGAAATGCACTTGACACGTTAGTTGCGCAGTTTCCTTCATGGCAATGATGTGAGTTGTTCAGCAGCCCTGCCAGCCGTTTCATACTAATCTTTATGTTTTTTCTTTAGCATTTTTACCACCGCTCTGGTTCCCTAGTGGTACTTGACTCATTTCTTTTATGCATCCAAATCCTTAGTTCACTGAGCTTGGCCTAAAGCCCAGAGAAAGCCCCATGAACTTGCCAATTAGCCTTGGCCTTACTGGAGCTGCCTGTATTAGTCTATGTATTTAACATTGCCAGTTTTCTCTAACAGAATAGTGTTGTTTTTTTTTTTTTTGTAGATCATACTTGCCTTATACGCATTGGGCCCCATTTAGAAAAACTAATTTAATCGTATAATGCAGATTGACTCATAGGAACCAGTCAGATTGCCACTGTTTACTCTGTAGGCTAGAAAAGGGGTCCACGGCTTTCTCTATAGGCTACATTTCCAAATTGTACTATTGGAAGAGACTCCGTAACAAGATTGGGTAATGGGATCAGTGTCTCCACAAATTCAGTCAGTGTAGATTTCTGTTAAATTAACTTCAGATGGCTTTATTAAAAAAAAAAAAAAAAAAAAAAACTATAAATCAGTCCCTTGACGTCCTACACCAATTACCTGTCTTTCATAGTGAAAACTGACATATTCTATGTGGCCATACTATTTTCTTTTGGGTCTGGAAATCCTCCCACAGGCTCTGCACATTTGTCACCTCCAATGTTTAAAGCACTGCCTAAGGAAAGGCCACCCACCGCTCTGTATTACAAACTAAACCTGATATTGGTAATTATATTTAATAATTATCCAGCTGTTCTTAGGCCAGGTTCACAACGGCAGCAGAGGTTTCCGTCAAGAGATTCTGTCACAAATCTCGGAAGAAATGGACTAAATATCACAGCACTACTTTGACAGAAACCCAACAGACCTCATTACAGTGAATGGGCCCGTTGGGCATCTTCCGGATCTGGCAGTTCTGGTAATTGGATGTAGATCTGAACCTAGCCTAATAGAACATGGGCCAGTCATTTCCATTGCTTATATGCTTCCAACACAATCTGCTGTACAGAGATTTTCATCATGCACATCATGTCCCCAACGGAGCTCGCCTTCAAATTTTTCCTATGTAGGCTCACTCATTTGGTCCATTTTAATTATAAGCCAATTAACTTATCCGTATGTGTCTGACACATGGGAGGAAAGCGGGCAACCTGGAGAAATTGCATAGAGGCACAGGGGAACTTACAGACTCCAGTCAGATGCTGCAGTTAGTTGAATTCATTCCCAGAACCCCTATCATTGCAATACAACGATGCTGACTATTGACCAACTGTGTTGCCCCAGTTCACACTTCTGTGTGTCTAACCATTGCAGTAACCCATGGACAAGCAGAAGAAAACTGGCCAACTGCTGTGCTAGCCACATATACTTTGCCATAGATGCTGCCAGCTTGTTGGCAGATGTCACCATACACTTTGCATCACAGATGTGTATTTTCATGATTAACCTGTTTTTATAGAACTTAAAAAAAAATAAGAAATACAAGTAAAAGACCAAAATGTGACGTAAACAAAGGTTGGAGCCATAGCTGAGTAGAGTAGAGTTTTTGGACTATTAGTACACAGATCAGAAAGACTACACCTCAAGAAAGAATCGAAAAGAAGAAGAAAAAAAAACGACATAAATGTTCTGGATGTTGCGATTGAGCTTCAGAATCACAGTGTACGGAATCTGTCTTGTATCTGTTGACCCTATTCTACAGAGGGGAACGGGCTCCGTCACTTACAGCAACATAAAACGTAATAATGGGAAAAAGAGAAATCAAGGACACAGCAGAACCTATGTTTTTGACCTTTTTTTGACACCAGAGTTTAGATGTATGTATTTTTAAAAGAGCAAATCCCCCTGAAAAGAAAAAGAAATTGGAATAAGTCCAAGGAGTTTTCCTCTTTTGACAAAGGCGAATTAAAGGCAAAAAATATACGTAACATAGAACATAGAATGTGTCGGCAGATAAGAACCATTTGGCCCATCTAGTCTGCCCAATATACTGAATACTATGGATAGCCCCTGGCCCTATCTTATATGAAGGATGGCCTTATGCCTATCCCATGCATGCTTAAACTCCTTCACTGTATCTGCAGCTACCACATCTGCAGGAAGGCTATTCCATCATCCACTACTCTCTCAGTAAAGTAAAACTTCCTGATATTACTTTTAAACCTTTGCCCCTCTAATTTAAAACTATGTCCTCTTGTAGCAGTTTTTCTTCTTTTAAATATTCTTTCCTCTTTTACCTTGTTGATTCCCTTTATGTATTTAAAAGTTTCAATCATATCCCCTCTGTCTCGTCTTTCTTCCAAGCTATACATGTTAAGGTCCTTTAATCTTTCCTGGTAAGTTTTATCCTGCAATCCATGTACTAGTTTAGTAGCTCTTCTCTGAACTCTCTCCAAAGTATCAATATCCTTCTGGAGATATGGTCTCCAGTACTGAGCACAATACTCCAAATGAGGTCTCACTAGTACTCTGTAGAGCGGCATGAGCACCTCCCTCTTTCTACTGGTAATGCCTCTCCCTATACACCCAAGCATTCTGCTAGCATTTCCTGCTGCTCTATGACATTGTCTGCCTACCTTTAAGTCTTCTGAAATAATGACCCCTAAATCCCTTTCCTCAGATACTGAGGTTAGGACTCTACTCAGACTCTACTCTACTTCAATTCCGATGGGAGTAATTGGCTGCATTTTGTATGCAACTTTAACAAGATATATCCCTGAGAACCCCATGATTGCTAAGTGACAGACCCTTTGAGAGATGTAGTCACTGTTACAAGGCCTAATAGAATGTTTTTACTACTTCAAAATTGCAAAAACTGCTTGCTTTTCTTCCAAAAAAGACGCCTCATCTATCCATGGACTGTGCAGTATTGCAGCTCATATGAATTCAAGTGGCAAGGAGCAGTACCGCAGTAATCAGCCCAAGCCACTACACAGTGGACGGACCAGTAATGTTTCGGTACCTGGTTCCAGCACCTGGAGCGTCTCCAAACGTCTGATCGGGGGACGTCGGGATGTCTGTCCTCCACCCATCTGATATCGATGACCTATTCTAAGAATAGGGCTTCAGTAGGTAAATCCTGGAAGATCCCTTTAACTCTTGTACTAGATAGGTCATTAGAGAGGTCATCAATTGTCCAGTGCCAGAGAATGCCTTAAGTCCACATCATTGTACACATTTTGAACGGCTTAGGTACTAATCCCTTTTTACGTATGAGTTCAATGTTAATATTGTTGATCATTAATATTAGTAATTCTTGGAAAGGTGATGTCACTTTGGCGGTTTGTCAAAACTGTGTTACTACAAGAACAAAGCACAGTGTTCCACCATAATGTGCAGACAGGTCTAGAACAATTGGTGGCAATTACTGGGATGCAGCATGTTCCGTGTGTGCGCACACATTGCCTCTTAAGATTGTCTCTGTTCTACAAGCCTTTTAGTCCAGAGATTTACAGACAAAAGGAGGTGTAGATGACTCTGGCCAGGAGGGAAGGTATTTCTTGGCCTTCGGATCGCTCCTGTTTTCAGGAAACACCTTTTGATGAAAAAAAATAAAGTAAGAGAAAATAGAATACTCCAGCTGGGACAAGAGAAGTGCTTGCACTATTCCTCGCGCAACTGCTTGACCTCATCGCTTCTCAGTACATAAATTGTGTTTTCAATGTGGTTGCCCAAACACAGATGCTAAGGTGTAAGGAGATTCTTCTGTGAGCAATATAGTGATTTTGTGGAGATGCAGAAGGCGTTTTCCGCTGGCAGCAGTATGAGGCGTACGTGGACTATTAGGGCTGCATTGTACAGCTGGTTACCCAACTGCTTCTTCAAGAACATTCACCTAAATGTAAGCTGTTGACTTAAAAGGAATGTCATCAGAATGACCTATTTCTTAAATCAAATTATGTTAGACATATTTGTAAATAATTTTTGGTGGATTAAAATTTTCCATGTTACTATAGTTTGTTGTTTTTAAATCCAGAAGTCTAGTAACAGGTGTCACTTCATGATCTGTGCAGATCACTTTTCTTCTCTTAATCATCCCATTCAGGATTACAATAAGGCTACTTTCACACTGGCGTTTTGGCTTTCCATTTGTGAGATCCGTTCAGGGCTCTCACAAGCAGTCCAAAACGGATCAGTTTGCATTCTAATGCATTCTAAATGGAAAAGGATCCGCTCAGAATGCATCAGTTTGCCTCCATTATGTCTCCATTCCGCTTTGAAGACGGACACCAAAACGCTGTTTGCAGCGTTTTGATGTCTGTCTGATGAAACTGAGCCAAACGGATCCGTTCTGGCACTCAATGTAAGTCAATGGGGGCGGCACAATAGAAAACGGATCCGTCCTCCATTGACTTTCAATAGTGTTCATGACGGATCCGTCTTGGCTATGTTAAAGATAATACAAACGGATCTGTTCTGAACAGATGCAGACGGTTGTATTATCTGAACGGATCCGTCTATGACGCGAGTGTGAAATATCTCATCTGTATAGATAACACAAGATCCACCATTCACAATAGGTGATATCACAGCTTATCTACTCCCTCCTGACTTCTGCACAGGTCACAGAGCATGTCTAGAAAACTCTCCCCATGCCTAGAAAACTCTATGAGGTCCCCTTCAGGCTATTGTGTCTATGGCCCACGGTGGCTGCTGTAAAGCATATCTCTAAATGATGTTAAAAACAGCTCAGACAAAATTTCTGCCCCCAATATTCATGTCCAGAAAATTGAGTAAAAAAAATTGCATTTGGAAAATAAAAACAGATTAGGAAAAAGGGAGTGTGCCCCTATAAAAAAAAAACTAGATGACCTTTAAAATGAATCTGGATCTTCCAGTATAAGCATTAGTAAACATAGTTGAAAATGTACAATTTATATTCTTAATACATATAACTATATATTGCAATAAGACTGCACAGAGAATTTTTCCAATAACTCTGAATGGTGGGGGCATTTATCTTTACAACCAAAGCTATAATAAATACAACAGAAGTGTGGTTGAGGGTGGAGACCAATCTGAGGGGCTGTTGGATTGGCTTTAGCAACACATTAGGGGGAATTTATCCAAACTAGCGTATTATATCCCAGTCTTGATCCACTGTGCACAGGGGTGAGATGCGCCATATACATTTTGGTGCACTATCCTAGTGTCCGTGCACCAGAAACTGACATTTACACCAGCTATGAGCTGTTGTAGATTTCAGCTATAATTTACACAGGTTTTTGGCTTAAATTAGAGTAAATTCAGCTGGTATTGGGAGACCACAACCCCTCCTGATAAACCCCAACCCTTTTTACAATGCTTCTGAAAAGTGTCATAAAGCTCAAAAAGTCCCAAATTATGGCGCATATATGGCATGCACCATAATTTGCAAATTTTTGATGCCACAAAAGTATCTTAAAAGCCTTCATCTTCTGTACCATGAAAAGCAGCCTTAAAGGGATTTTGTGTATAGAGCTGAGGACATGGGTTGCTAGATGGCCGCTAGCACATCCACAATACCCAGTCCCCATAGCTCTGTGTGCTTTTATTGTGTAAAAAACCCGATTTGATACATATGCAAATTAACATGAGATGAGTCCTGTCTCTGACTCATCTCACATACAGGACTCATCTCAGGTTAACTTGCATATGTATCAAATCATTTTTTTTACATTAATAAGGGTCCATTCACACGTCCGCAAAAGGGTCCACACCCGTTCCGCAATTTTGCGGAATGGGTGCGGACCCATTCATTCTCTATGGGCCCGGACGTGAAGCGGAGAGCACACTATGTGCTCTCCGCATTTGCGGAGCGCGGCCCCGAACTTCCGGGTTTCAGCCCCGAACTTCCGGTCCGCAGCTCCGCAAAAGATAGAACATGTCCTATTCTTGTCCGCAGCTGTGGACAAGAATAGGCATTTCTATAGTGGGTGCCGGCCGGGTGTGTTGCGGATCTGCAACACACCACGTACGTGTGAATGGACCCTAAAAGCTATATATATAGCTGTCAGATGGGTTAATAAGCCATCCACTTTTTTTCATCACAATTTGGAGTGCTGCCGTCTTTTTTTAACATATGCATATGGGACCTTGGTCACAGGTCCTTGAAAGGATTTGCACTCGTTTTTAATGTGTGCTGCTTTTATTCTTTTTTTCTTTTATATATATATATATATATTATTTTATTTTATTTTTTACATTTTACTACTTTTGCTTCATGATTCTTTATTGTGAAAATGTTTGAGGGGTGGGACCGTATCATCCCGTAACCTAGACCACTGACTTTTACACAGCTGTTACTTATCTAGAGCATAAATTGTTTTTGTTAGGAGTAAAATAAATGGGGTAGAAATAAACCAAAATGATAACTGAATGATGTTGTTTTTGCTAAATAAGCCATGTCACAGTGTCATGGACGGCCTGCAATCTTTTTTTTTCAGATAGACAGCTCTGATAAGACTGGGCTGTACATCCATGAAGTGAGAGTTATTTTTCCTTAAAATGTATTCCAGTCTTTCCTTTCAAAGCTGCAGTTGGATTTGTAGACCTGATCTCTGAACTCCTGACAGCTCATAAGCACTCATTTAAGCTAAATTTATATCAATCTATTAAGAATTTAGCTGGAATGAGTGTATATTGGAGCTAGGGCCCTTATACACTGCCCGATACTCTGGCAGTGTGAGTGCCGATGGATGTGTTAGTTAGCCCTGTCCTGATTACACAGGCTGATGCAACCATTGAATGTTCTATTGGTTATCGGCAGCACATCCCGGATTACACATCCTGATGAAAGATGCCCATCACCCGATGAACGAGTGTTTGCTCGCTCGTACATTGGCTGCTCAATTACACGCTCCTGCTTGTTCCTGATAATTGGCCTGAAAATGGTCTAGTCTAATAGGGCTTTTAGGACAGTACAGATACTGTAAGTGCTACAGATTGAGGGGGCAGAACAGCTCCCTGATGGATTCATTGTGAAGCAGACAGCCTGCTAGCTTGCAATTGGTCTGCAATGGAAAGCTGTACAAGAAAAACTGTTGATAATTAAAAAAAATTATAATTTTAGCCCAAAATGAGGAAAATGTAATTATAAAAAATTGCCTCCAGGCGTGTCTTTAGCCCTGTATTTAAAGGAAATGTGTCACCAAAAATTTTTGTCTGCCAGTTAAAACCTGATAGTAACACTTTTTTTTTTTCTAATCATCTTTTTTTTCTAATCTGTTTTTATTTTCTGAATGTTTTTTTTTTTTTTTTTCTGAACATTATTATGAGAGCGGCCATTTTTCCTGAGCTGTTGTTAACAGCATTTACAGAGCATTAAAAAAAATTGCTTTCCGGCAGCCCCATGGGCCATAGACACAATGGTCAGGAGGGGACCTCATTGACTTCTATGGGAGAGTTCTCTAGACATGCTGTGTGCAGAGGTCATTGTACAAGGAAGGAATAGATGAGCTCTGACAATCACCTACTGTGAATGGTGGATCCGGTCTTTTCTGTACACAGAGGTGATATCATTACAGGATTAGAATGAGTTAACTGCAGTAAAGTGATCTGTACACACCAAGAAGTGGCGCCAATTATTAGACATTTTTGCTAGTGTAAAAACTGCAGGATTTTTGGTTTTAGTTTAAATATAAAAAGTGACATGGAAAATTTTAAATATCATCACAAATTATATAAAAATATGTTAAACATAAAAAAGTGATTGAACCAGGCCATTTTCTGATGACCCATTCTTTTGAATACCAAGTTCGACTGGCTTCTTCTCCTTCGCCCAGCACCCTGGACACATTTCCCTGCCTGTTTCCTGTTACATACTTATCATTTTACAGACTTTTATTTTCTTGCTCTAGCGCCTACAGTATTTTTGTATTGCATGATATATGTGACTATAGAATGTATATTGCACTCTTAGTTATGTGTTTTCTATCATCCCACGTTTGCGAATAAGTCAGTCTACATCTGTAATCCACACTGGGTTTGGAAATGGATGACCTCTGTATTTGGGTGTCTTCTTGATTTTTATGGACCATATTAGGAAATTGTAAAAGCTTTGTATCTTTCTTTTTAATACGCATGCATTGCTTGTTGTACTAAATCACTGTTCTGAAATGAACAGACTGAACTACTTTTATAGTGAGTACAGCTGCAGGCAACAGCAGATATTCATTACTACCTACCAATTATCAGCTTGGACAGGCAGGATTCTATAAAACAGTTATAGACAAACCGGGTTCTGTATGATTAATACATTTTACTCTGAAAATAGTTGTGCAAACTAAACTGTTACATACCGGTATACCCATTCATTTATTCATTTAAAGGGATTCTGCAGTTTGTTTTAACTGATCGGCGGGGATCCGACACCCGGGACCCCCGCCGATCAGCAGTTTGAGAAGGCAGCGGCGCTCCAGCAGCGCCGCGGCCTTCTCACTGTTTACCGCCGGCCCAGTGACGTCACAATAAGTATTGACTGGCCTGGGCGCGGCCAAGCTCCATTCACTTGAATGGAGCTTAGCCCCGCCCTGGCCAGTCAATACAAGGCCCTGCGGTAAACAGTGAGAAGGCCGTGGCGCTGCCTTCTCAAACAGCTGATCGGCGGGGGTCCTGGGTGTCGGACCCCCACCGATCAGAAGCTGATGATCTATCCAGAGGATAGATCATCAGTTAAAACAAACTGTAGAACCCCCTTAACATGGAATACTTTGAGCACCCTGATTTATACTTTTTATCTCACCAGTGTTTTATCTGTAGTTGCAAAGAATACAGTTCTCTGTCGTGACACTGAATGAAGCAGCTCTTTCTGCCTCTAGGAAAGCAGATAGCCACAGCACAATCTGGAGGATTAAGGACCCTTTAAGACTGGCCGTGAATCCGACAGATAATTGCTAACGAGTGTTCATAGAAGTTATCTGGGGTGTAAAGGTGCTGTTGATTATCTGATGAACGAGTGAAAGGACATGCTATCTAAAGTTAGAATGCTATCATGTCCTACACTATACAAGATTTGGCACTATTATGGAGTCACTTTTATGCGCAGTAAAATACTGTGCTTTTGGTTGATTTTATATCAAAATGGTTAATTATTTTGCAAAGGGTTGACATCCTGGTGCATTCTAATGTGAGGTGGTACATTGGGATAATGTATCATCTCTTTTGTGGTGTAAAAAAGTCTCAAACGTCATGTTTGCAGTAAATTTTGTCACAAGTGGCATTTTTTAACTGTTCTCATCACTTTCTAAAAAGTGGGTATGGCTTTTTTCAGGCACAAATGAAGGCAGAAATCTCTGACAGTTCTTAACAGCCATAGATTTAATTCCGCCATTTAGATACTGATGACCTATCCTCAAGATGGGTCATCAGTATCTGATTGGTGGGGGTCCGACAGCTGTTTGAGAAGGCACCTGCGCTCCTGTGAGTGCCGTGGTCTTCTCCCTGCTCACCAAGCACAGTGCAGTACATAGTATAGCGGTTGTGCTTGGTATCGCGCTCAGCCCTATTCGCTTCAACAGGACTCAGCACAATACCAAGCATAGCCGCTGTGCTTGCTGAGCAGAATGAAAGCCGCCATGCTCACTGGAGTGCTAGTGCCTTCTCAAACAGCTGATCGGCGGGGGTCCTGGGTGTTGGACCAACACCGATCAGATACTGATGACCTTTACAAGAGGATAGGTCATCAGTAATAAAGTCCCGGAAAACCCCTTTAAAATGATATCTGGGAAAATCAGTTGTGAGGGAAAAAAACTTTATGCAAATGAGTTCAGTTCACCAAGGGGCGTGGCCAGTGCTTTAATACTGAGGTACTGAATGCACCTAAGGGATAGGCCCCACCCTTCAGTGCACTGAAGCCCTAATTTTCATGAAGAATAAGTCTTTCTTTTTTTTTCCTTAGGAATCCTGCAACCAATTTTCACAAGACATATATCATTTTAATCAGCATAATCAATCCTACAAAAGCAATATACCTGGTTTAATAGGGTTGATCCTGCTGGCAGATGCTCTTTACCATTCTCAGAGTTGAAAAAAAATTGCCAGATGTCTTGATTCTGTATTTTATTGTTGTAGGTTATTGCTGTAGGTTTGTAGTACATGATTTTAGCTAAACTAAACATTTGTATAGCGACAATGGTCCTTCTTATGTCCTTCCTCCCTCCATCTTGAAATTCGTTTCATTATTTGCTGCTTAGTCCGAATGATTGCACAGAGGAAAATGAACATTTTTACATGCTTGTAATTATACGGTGTCATAATATTGCACAGGGTTTTGGATGACACGTTTAAGACCTGACATTTGCGTTGCTAAGGCAAATGGCTCGTTTTAAGTTTCATCTTGGTTTCCTGCCTCTGTTTTTAAGACATCCAAGGATTAGTATTGTGTTCTGTGCTCTTCCCTCCCAAGAGGCAGAAGCTGAGCCTAATATTGCTCTTACACAGGCACCTGCGGCCTGGAAGATTAAAGGCATCCCTACGAGGGACTGTGCTATGCTCTCATCAGCTTTGGGAGAGCAAGTTCATCTATTATCTTGGAGAGACACATTTTTTAAATAATAGCTTCAAAACCCTGAGAAAAACAGAACCTTTGAGAACCTAAGGACAAATGCCAAAAAGTTATTATTTTTTTCTGTTCTGTGCTTAAGTTTTTCCGCTTGTACAGAAATCCAAAATATTACTATGCTGTTTGCTATGTTGGATCAGTGTTTTACGGAGCATTCTTGGGCAACAGAACCAGATTTGTTTAGTAGTGAATTATAAGTTTAGAGCTAGTATAATTCTTTTGTCTGTGGGTTCCGTTCACACTTGTCATGCCCAGTGATAATCTACCTGCTATGCATGTGATAAAGGTTTCCACAAACTAGCGAACATCCCCTAAAATTTTAAGGAATTTTTCTGGAATATTGATAGCCTATTCTCAGAATAGCTCATCAATATTAGATCCTGGTGATCTGACTTCTCGACACCCTCGCCAATGTGTTGTTTGAAGGGACCACATCTCTTCATTGTTTACGTGGCTTCATCTACCTGCACGCCATCTGCTTATTGGTGGCAATGTAGAATATTGCAGCTTCATCCCGTTCGGAGTGAAGCTGTAATATCCTGCACTCCCGCTACTAAGTAGATAGTGTGCAAGTAGATGGACCGATGGAGAGGTTGCAGCCCTCCAAAAACTCTGCATTTGCAGGGGTGCTCAGAGTCAAGTTTATGGGTAAAGCATAGTATAGCTGGACACTACATTGCTTTGAGTGCATATTGTATGTCTAGTCCCAGGTTCCTGTCTAAAAAGACCATCTTTTGTTAGTCGATGGATCCACACAATTTTAGTTTAACATCTGTGGCTGGCTCTCGGACAGAGTTTTCCAGCATAGATAAGCCTGCTGGAGTTTTCCGGATCTGGCATTGCCGGATACTGCTGCTTGCCCGCCGGACCCCATTGACTATAATTAGGTCCGGCAGAGATCTGGCCGCTACCCGTAAAATATGCAGAGGCCAGCCAGCTGCAGATGTGAAAGTAGCCCAAGTATAGCATTAAGGCAGTTCAGTATAATTCATGTTTTAAAGAACAACTCCCGCAATAAATTTTATTCTTTGATCTGCTAGAAAAGTACATAATGTAATCTGTACTGAATGTAATCTTCTTACCGGTGTCTGTATTTGTGAGCTACCCCCTCCCTTCTGATCCTCAGCTGTGTCATGTGACCAGCACTCTGACTCTCCAAATAATAACACAGCATCTTATGTGAGGACAGGAAGTCAGTTTCTCTTTGTATTTCCTCGGGAGCCTCAATGTCTCATAGGAATGAATAGAGAAGATTAAATTCACTACAGATTACATCATGCACCTTTCTAACAGGTCAAAAATATCAGGAATAAAAATGTTTGCTGCTTTGTGTTGCATATGTTTTGCACGTAAAGCAGTGTTTTCATTGAGCACCTAATTTCTCATCAAATCCACTAACATTCCACATCAATGCTAGTAAAAAGAGATTTTATACCCAATTCACATGCGCTACACAGAAAAAAAAAATCCCTGAGAAGAATAAGAGTTTTCTTGACAATGGGGCTAATCCTCCTGTGGAACTGTTTGCATATTTGCAGGACATCTGCAGCAAAAATCTGTGTCAGCCTCAGACTTCTGCCACAGATCATCTTGTAACCAAATTTCTAATGTTTTTACATCGTATTACAGAAATTCTAGTCTGGATTTGTTGCAGTTATTTTTATAGTTTTGGATTTGCCACAAATTTCACCTTGCCACAGATTGTAAATTGTAGTATAGATGAGATTTGTTAAAACCTTATCCACTTTGATGGTACTATAAGGGCTCTTTCACACGAGCGTGTCCCTTGCGGGAGTCACGTTCTGTGCTAGAGAGGGATCATGCGTTCTGGACTTAGGAAGCACACAGCATTATCATTATTGATAATCCAATGCTGTGTCCCTTTGCATGACCTTTCTGTACCAGAATCATACTGACAGCTTTATGTCAGTATGATTCCGTTAGAGAAAGGTCGGTCAGAGGCACACAGCATCATGTCATGCACTTCCTAAGTCCAGAACGAACTATCCCTCTCTTACATTGAGCTTGATTCCCGCAAGGGACACGCTTGTGTGAAAGAGCCCTAAAACTGTAAGCATTGCAGATTTGCCGGCATGGATTTGCATGGGTCAAAACCTTAGTGTTTACTCCACGTGTGATCAAACCATAAAAGTGCTGTTTATTGATTCTGTGAAAAGCAATACAAATGTCACTACTGCTTTCATGTCTTATTCATACTATTTTAGGCACATCACCTGAAATGGTGCAACATTTTTGTGCATTATGGGAAATTAATCTTTTCTCTTTTAGGTTGTTAATTTGGGGTATCTTAATGTGGATACCTCTTTCATCTGTAGGAACAGAGAGTACCACCACCTTGCCTTTGCCTGTAAATAATATAGGCATTTATAGTACTACTTCCCTGCCTCTGTCTGTGTACTCAGCTAGCCTCAGCCTTTATCCCTCAAGATTAAAGGGGTATTCCCATAATTTAATATGTCCTAATATTTTGGTCAGTGAGGATCCAGCCTCTGGGATCCCCACCAATACAGAAAGGGAAGTGATGGAGGTTTGATCAATATTGCTCAAGTAATTGGGGTAATGTTACAGTCCCATGCAATCCAGGAGGTTGAGGGAGACACAATTAACTAGCAACGCTGACCTTTCTTTCTAAGTCTGGGCAGCTGGACCACATCGGTCAGGAAACATTGGAATAGCTTACCGACATGCCTTGTGTTATTATAGCGAGAAAGTGAAAACTGGCTGGCGGTCTCAGGTATACAGCACTTTGAAGCTCCATAAATAATGTGTTTGGGAGAGTTGGTTGACTTTAATTGTCTGATAATTTTCATTAAAAATGTAAAATAAAAAAAATTAAAATTCAGTTTTTACTTGCGGACCGGCAGCAATTAATCTGTTCTTCTTATCAAGATTGTTTCAGAAACTTTCCCCCGACAACTCAGGGTGGTCCATTCTCTCATATGGTAAAATATCAGGTCTACTAGGGCTGCTTATTTCTCTGCAGTTGTCCTGGAGATTTCTGTGATTTATACGTCCGCTTTTGTTAAAAATAGGAGGAATTGAGTCTATTTTCAGGCTTTGGATCTATGTCTGTCTCAAGGAGAGATGTTAAGCAATACATTTTGCAATAGTCGTACACTGAAGCCAGAAAAGGAAGACAAAAAAGGATTCCTGTTGTCTAGACCACATCAGTCCACTGTGCGCACACAGATCATTATCCAGGAAAAAAATCAGCGTCCCGTTCATGACCCTTCTGTCCGGGTTCAGTTCTGTATGTTTGATTGCCGCGAATGTTCATAAATGCACATTATAATTTGTATCCACAAACAAGCCAAGCGAGCAAGTCACCGGATAGTTGATAAAATGCTTTGTTTATTGAGTACTTGGCAACGCATTCGCGACTTTGGTTTCTGAAACGCATACATCTGTATTCTTCACTGATGGTGAAAAGCAAATCTAAATGCTTACTGAAAAATTGCTGCCAAGATAATACCGATTACAGCAATAACCTTTTTTTCTAGAACTGCTCCTTTGGGACAATATGATCAAGGTATCATATATATAAACGGCATCATTTTTTCTTCCAATGAAACAATCAAAATAGACTTGACTCCAAGTTGATAGTCGATACGTACGGTGACACTGTGTAGCAAACCTCCATTGCAATTAGGTGCACTGGAAGCATTAGGGAAAAGCGCAAAGGATTCAACTCACTGCAGCTTAAATTATCACTTTCCAATGTGTCCGAGTGCTCAGGGCAAAGATGTGGTTGAAGTGTGCCAGTTAGTATTTTGAGATTTAGTGTGACACAATTATTTTTTAGAAGAAAAATCACAGAAAATAATGCATTTATACAATAGAAGCAAACATTATATATGGACTAACCCCTCGCTCTGATATGATAAAATCTGAGACTCTCAGGCAATATTTTTTGATCCTACTCTAAACCTACCTATACCTTTGGGCATCTATATTCAGAAGAGGAGACCCTGCACATATAGTGTGCTGCTCCTAGTCATCTATGTGTGCAACAATGAGAGGAGGAGCACAAACATCTATATGTACCACCTAATCAAGGCCGCCTGTAGGAATAGGGGGTTCAAAGGGGCACAAAAATGCTGCTCTCCAGATGATAGGCGGTGCCACTCCTTCAAGAAAATTTTTCAAAAATCACAAAAAAAAGATACAAAACATCCTGCACGATATGATAACTAAATATGCGGATGTACATGGCTACATTTATAAAGAAAAAATCACGGAAAATAATGCACTAATACAATAGATACAAACATTATATATGGACTAAGCCCTCATTCTTATATAAAATCTGAGACTCTCAGCCAATTTATTTTGATCAAAACACATCTGTGCTTGCCTACCAGCACCAAGGTGGTCTCAATCAGGCAGGTCCTACTCTAAACCTACCTTTGCCATTGGGTATCTACATTCAGGAGAGCACATCCTTCATTATTTTTTAGTCTTTTATTTTTTATTTTTTTTGCGGAGGGGAACCAAACAGGACAAGTTAATTTTGAGGGCACAGTTGCAGTATAGGATTTATTTAGATGAGTAACATATTTAAGGCTACTTTCACACTAGGGTTTTGGCTTTCCGTTTGTGAGATCTGTCATGGGCTCTCACAAGAGGTCCAAAACGGATCAGTTTTGCCCTAATGCATTCTGAATGGAAAAGGATCCGCTCAGAATTCATCAGTTTGCCTCCGATCAGTCTCCATTCCGCTCTGGAGGCAGACACCAAAACACTGCCTGCAGCGTTTTGGTGTCCGTCTGATGAAACTGAGCCAAACGGATCCGTCCTGGCACACAATGTAAGTCAATGGGGACGGATCTGTTTTCTCTGACACAATCTGGCACAATAGAAAACTGATCCATCTCCCATTGACTTTCAATTGAGTTCATGACGGATCCATCTTGGCTATGTTACAGACGGATCCGTTCATGATGGATGCATGCGGTTGTATTATTGTAACGGATCTGTTTTTGCAGATCCATGACGGATTCGCCCAAAACGCGTGTGTGAAAGTAGCCTAAATGGGTTCTTTCAAGAATTACAGATATGCTCCAGTTGTCCTGGAGGTCAGATTGATTGATGTCTAATATCTGAGTTCCAGAGAACCCTTTTCATAGTTCTAAATTGGAAGCTCTCATGGTAATGCCATCACAGTAGTTCTGATTCCCTTTTGACAGTTCATGATCAGCAGTCTTATAGTAAAGTTCTCCGCTTCTGCTACTTAAACTGTCTAAGACTCACTCGTAAGATTTTCTCAGTGTAACATTGTAGAAAAAGTCGCTTGTCTTGGCATAACATGTCAGTGAGGGCTTTGTGTTGTAGCTAACATTTCCAGATTTAAACCTCAACTTTATATTTGGATCAGCCAAAGCAAATAGGTATATTAACGTATGATCTGATGTCACTCAGTGATTTGCAGCATAAATTAATGTACACAAATTCATAAGACCAGCTTGGTTAGAGAAATAAATGACATCATTCTTAACGCCGTCAGTAAAACCATAAAAAGTAGGTTAGCTGCCTGAATATGGGCAGCAGTATTAGGATGTAGGCTATTAATTACAGCCTCCATACCAAGCGCTTAGTTAACTTTCTAACGTTTGACTGTGGGCTGAAATATCAAAGAAAAATGTTAACTTCAATGTTTTTTTTTTAGCTGATCCTGTAAACTGTACTGTATCTGCCTTAGGGGTATAAGAACACACATTCCCGCACATCGACCCATGTAAACATGGCAGCGATCAGCCAGCAAACAAATGTGGGCCAAAAATTCACTGTTGCTGGCAAGTAAACAGTGAAACTGCTACCGATAATATGGAAACGGCAAGGGGTCTTAACAATCGTGTTAATCATCATTCATCTCCCATACAGTTTACATTGGCCCATGTAAAAGGGCTTTTTAACAAGCACTAGTTGACTTATTATATTGTCATTCGGCACTCATCCTGGGCTAAATTAGGCCCGTTTGAAAGTATCCTAAAGTCCCAATTAGACCAGTTAGTATTCAGAATAACAATAACTTATACAAAGACTGGTGCACTCTGCGGTCTTACTAAACCCTCATATTGATGTAAAATTGAGAGATTAGCCAACATATCCTACTGTGGAAGACATGTCTGAGCGCGAGCACCGCGCCAAGTCGCTCGGGACCTAACCCTAAACCTACCTGTGCCGTATGGGCAATACCAGGAGCCAGTGGGCAAATTACAGGAGCGCAAGCCACTTCCTGCTTTTCATCACCACGCCAATTTTTAGTTTATATACATTTAGTATTCAGTCCAATTATCGGGAACAAGGAGGAGGGCTCCTTACGCTGGCGGTTTTCTTCTTCATCTTTGGAGTACTTGACTGAACTCTTGGAGCACATATAGAAGAAATCCTTATATATTTCTCAGTTTTCCCAAAATGTGGCTAAATAGCATTAGCGGAAGAGAGGAAATTGAGTGGATTTGCTGGGATATGTTTTGTGGTATTTTCAGAAAGAGGGTTTTCCAGGTTTTATGGGCTATCCTTAGGATAGGCTATCAATATTAGAACGGTTGGGATATGAATATTGGCACCCTAGTTGTTCAAAGCGCTTCTGCGAACACCATGAGCCCTTCATGTTTAAACTGGTTTGTACTGCACAACGCCAAACTTTTCATAGCGTATTACGTCGGGTTGCCGCTTTGTGCCATTTGCTTGATTGCAATACCAGGCACAGCCGCGACAAAACCTACGGCTTTGTGCAGTACGGAGCAGTGTAAACAGTGACGAGGCCGGAGCAGTGCGGTCCAAACAGCTTAGTTTTGGACCTCCACTCATTTAATATTGATGGCATATCTTACGATAACCCCTTTAACAAAGATGTTTTCATAAACCTTCATCTATGTGTACATTTTTAATGCCAAGCAGAATCTCTCTAACTTCACTAACTTTATTTTAGGCGTGCCTTGAATCTAGGCATCCTTCGAGATCCTGGGTCAGAAGTGGAAGACAGGCAATATCAAATTGATCTGCAGTCGATTAACATTGGTACTGCCCAGTGGGAGCAGCTGAAACCGGAGAAGGAGAGTAGCCATGGGGGACCTCTAGTTGAAGCAGACAGAGGATCTCAGAATCCAGCATTGGAATGGAACATGGCTAGCAGGTAAGATGGTGCTTGCAGAGTATTAAGATGATGCATACCTCCAGCTAAAAATTAAAACATGCTGGTGCTTCTGATTTCTTACATGCAGTAGTTATGTGTGTTCTAGAATTGTCCTGACATCACTGTCTAGGACAGGTCATGGATATTTGCTTGCCAGCCATTTTACCACTAATCGGACTTTAATTTTTATGAACCTATAGTGTGAAGCTATGCCTGTAGTTTGTGAAGAATTTTATAGTATTAGGGATATGTCATACAAACCAGTGTCCACTTAAAGGGCTTCTATCACCCCACTAAATCTTTTTTTTTTTTTTTTTTTTAGTTTACTTATAATCCCTATAGTGCGATTTCTGCATACATAAGCTAAATAATCATTTCTGTTCAGTAAAATTTGTTAAAAACATAATTTTTAAATATGCAAATTACCTTGCTACCAGCAAGTAGGGCGGCTACTTGCTGGTAGCAGCCACATCCTCCGATCCTAAAGACGCCCCCTCCGCTGTGTGAGTGACAGGGCCAGGGAACGGGATCGTTCTCTGCTGGCCCTGTTTGAATTCAAAATATCGCGCCTGCGTCATACCTGTCTTCAATCGGCGCAGGCGCACTGAGAGGCGGCCGCTCCATCCTCAATGCGCCTGCGCCGATGACGTCACATCTACACCCGGCGCAGGCGCATTGAAGATGGAGCGGCCGAGCGAGCGGCCGCCTTTCAGTGCGCCTGCGCCGATTGAAGACAGGTACGGCGCAGGCGCGATATTTTGAATTCCAACAGTGCCAGCAGAGAACGATCCCGTTCCCTGGCCCTGTCAAGATTTCTCTTTGCCCTGGTCTGTGTCCCAACGGCGCGGCATCTCGTTCTCCCTTTTTTCCCTTTAAGTCTGTCCGCAGGGTTGCTCTGTCACTCCACGCAGGCTATGGCCTGCTTCTTGCCAGCAAAGCTTCTTCTTCCTCTCTGCCTGTAGGGCTCATGCATGCTTCCTCCGGCTCTTCAAGGACCAGCGTTAGTGCACCCTGATATGCACCAGTATATGACTGGCCACCTTGGGGAACTTAAGACACTTTCCTCTGTAGGAGGAAGCCTGAGAAATAGGTTACTAGCCTGCTAAGGTTTGCCGTCTTTGTTGTCTGCCCATTTTGTTGCATATTGACCCTTTGCCTCCCGCGCTGACCTCAGACTGTTTACCATATTAGGGTTCATGCATGCGACCGTGTTTTTGGTCCGCATCTGAATCGTATCTTTTGCGGATCAGATGTGGACCCATTCACTTCAATGGGGCTGCTTAAGATGCGGACAGTGTGCTGTCCGCATCTGTATGTCTGTTCCGCTGCCACGCAAAAAAATTTAACATGTCCTATTTTTGTCTGATTTATGGTCAGGACGCTGTGTAAAATGCAGAACACGTGCTGCCGGTATGCGTGTTTTGCGGACCACAAAAATGGCAATGACCGTGGGCATGAGCCCTAACATGTACTCTGCCTGCCCTGACCTCAGCCCTGCCTGACTACGGTCAGCCAACCCTTTGAATGGTTGCGATGCAGTGCAACATTTCTCCTGCAGCTGAAAATGTGCAGCTCTCTGCAACTTCCCTGGACATTAGCTGAACGTTATCGTTTTCAGCCACTGGACCTGTGGTCATCAACTGATTGAGCAGGAATATCCAGTCTATATTCAAGGATGGAAAAAATTGGGTGGAGACAGCGCATCCTCAAGTGAAGATTTATTCCAAATGCAACGATTTGGATATTAGAGCCTTTTTCAAGCATGTTGCATCTGGAATAAATCTTTACTTGAGGACGCGCTGTCTCCACCCAATTTTTTCTACTTTTGACGATCATTTGATCCCTGTGGAGGAACTTACCACTTCTCCGGAGACGTGCACCCTTTGCTCACCAAACTAGGCGCGCTGTCCTTCCTTCTTTTTTTATATACAAGGATGGACTGTCCCTAAAAGGGTTGTCCTGCCTTGTCATTACGAAGGCAAGATGGAACTAAGCGCCGACCACCAGGTGGCTGGGAACGAGTGGTGCATGGGAGCTACGAAACAGCGTAGCACAGCGAGCTATACTGTTTATCTAACTTGCACTGCACTGCAACTGGAGCTACTCAAACAGCGGACCTCCGGCCTGCAACCCTGTTTCCTGGCTACCTAGTGGTCGGCCTTAGTAACTGCGAGATGGGACAACCCCTTTAAATCCTAAATTGTCCATGCTGTACTTTGCGTCCTTGTTGGTGGTCTGAGAAACCCCCTTCGAATGGTCTTTGGAAGTATGGCAGCCAAAAGCACAGAGGCTCCGACTGACAAGTGAAATACTTTTGGCATATTATACATTAACAACACATCCTTCTTCAGCCTATACTAGATATTAGCAGCCATCCAAATTCCATCATCTCAGCTGATCAGAGCCTTCCAAATACAGCCGTATCACTCCGTTCAATTGCCCGAGTGGAAAGAGCTGTGGTTTGTTTGACATGGCGTAGATGTGCCTATTAACACCCACCAGTAATAAGCTCCTGATTATTTGTTTTACTGCTACACGCGTTCCAATCAATATAGGCAGATTATCCCAAGGAACATTAGCACAAGGCCACAGTTTACATTTCCAATTTTGACTCATGCTTTCTGTATACATAGCATTGGTATGTTTATTAGAGTAGGCCAGAGGACGTGATCAAATAATGTATAACATTCCAGCGTGCATTATCTTAACTACGACGTGAAGTTGTGCATTCTGTAACCGCGCAGAATCTATAACTTACAATAACTTTGTAATAACAAACCACAGGTGGGCCTCCGTAATACATAGGCACAATTAAACAAGAGGATTTAAGGGAGCTTGCAAGTCGAATTTTGCACTTATCTTTCACAAACCACCAGATAAATTTGAGAGAAACCTAATACTGCGGTTTGAATGGCACTTAGAAAGAAGAAATCCTGGATCAGTGACAGATAAAATATACTAAGCAGGCTTCTGCTTTCAAGTGTTATCTGAGAGGAAGACAGCGTTCGGCACAGAACAAAGTAACACAGGAGTATGTTTGGCAGAATGACCTGATCATGTGTTGATCTGTGTTTACATGAATATGTAGACTTGAGAGGAAAAGAGCCAGATTGATATTCATGAAGATTTTTGTTGTCCTTCCCTTTCACCCCCTCCTCCCCGTTGTAAAGTTATCATATTGAACCTTGTAATTTTATTTAGACTAGAATACTGGCTTCCCAGGATACACTGACCAGCTGTTGCAGGAGTTTACATCTCAAGTATATCTTCTCCATTCCCTTCAGACTCCACTTTTAGTTGAACATACAGTGCCTTAAGTTTGGTTCAGTAGAACCTCGGAAATCTGCATCCTAGGCCGCTTTCACACAGTTATTGTTTGATCAGTGATTGTGAGCCAAAACCAGGTGCAGGTCCAAAACACAGAACAGGTGCAAATCTTTCCATTCACTATGAACAAAGGAAAACTTCTAAAAATGCCAGATACAAGTCATGTAGTGGCCAGAAATGATGATATTACTATTATTTATTTTAAAGCTCCATTAATTCCATAGCGCTGTACATCCAGAGGGGGTTACACAAATATAAAAATACAATAAACTATTAACACACTGGTACAGAGGGGTAGAGGACCCTACCCACAAGAGCTTACAATAGGGTTTAACACAGTAGGTGAGGGTATAGGCTGCTCATGTGGCTGCGTGGTGGCAGCATGCTCATTGCACATGGTTGGCTTTCCTGAAAAGGTGAGTTGAAAGTTTGGATGTTGGGGTAGAGCCTTATATGTTCGGATAGTGGGGGTGGGGATAATGTTAGTCCTCGTGTACACACACTGTACTATTGATTAATGCAGAATTTGTTGAATATTTAGTTACATTTTAAGTTATTTATTCTCTGAAAAGTCCTTCTTTAAGGATCTATAACTTCTCTTGAAGCATGTAACTTAGAGGGTTCTTCTCCAAGGATGTAACTTAGAGAGTTCCCGTACTTTGAAAAAACTTTAAATATGTCATAGCAACACGTCAAAGGTTTTGATTGGTGGGGGGAGCCTGAGTGCTGAGACCCCAACCAATTGCTAGAACAAGGAGAGTGCTGTCTCTCCTTGTTGCAGGAAACTGGCTCAACAGAAAGTCTATTAGACAGCACTCTATGTGGGTTCTTCTCTCGTTGTTCTAGTGATCGGTGGCGGTCTCAACACTCACTCACAGCCCACTAATCAAAACCTTTCATATGATATAAAGACGTTTCAATATTTTTTTGATATTACAGGGACTCTTTAAGTAGCATTTTGGTTGCTTTTTGCCAGTTAATTGCAAATTATCTCAGCAGAAGGATTTACAAGGTTCAACCTAATGCCCATCTACTGTTATGTTTCTTCTGGGTTCCCTAATGGTTTCCTAATCTATAGTACTAGTGTAAAAAAGCTTATTCGTTGCTGTGATTGTTGTGGCAAATCCGACATTCATTTGGTCGTACTGTATATTTTGATTGTGTTATGTCACTGTGATGTGGTAAGATAAACGTAGAACTGTCACCTGCCAGAGGCCCAAGGCAGACCTCCGTGACGTCAAGTGAACAGGACACAGGCAAAACAGACCAAGGACCCACTGAGAACTTTATTACAAGTGTAATAAAAGCACTTGACAGTAAGCAGGTAGGCAATAGTAATAGAACTACCACAGAACCAAGTGCAGCGGCAGACCAGAGGCAAAACCCAGAGAGCGGAGAGTCAGTGAGCCCTGTTTTTCACAGAGCCCCTGGATGTAGGGATGAACTGGGCCGAGGGCTCGCTGGCCTCACCTCCAGGAAGTTCCCAGTACACTTGCCCCCTACCTGCAGAGAACCAGGCTGGTGAAAACACCAGCAGAAAGACAACAAAACTGGAACCCAACACGGCACTAAACCGAGTGAGGCAGTCTGCAGCCTGTACGCGTGAGGGCATACAGCGAACTGCACTGTGATAAGAACACAAAGGCGTTGCATGGCTAGATGGTGTTGTATGGCCCTTTACAATAGAAGCTGCTAGGTGGGCTGTCCTCTCCATTCCCAAAGGAGGCAGAGATGCTTCACAGGTGTCACAATATTATCAAACAATTTAAGGGCATTTTCCATTAGGATTTTGGTGATGTAAAAGATATACATAAAAAAAATTAGACAGATAAATAATTTCAGGACTTTTTCCACCTTTAATGTGACCTATAAACTGTACCACTCAATTGAAAAACAAACTGAAATCTTTTAGGTGTAGGGGGGAAAACTAAAAAAAAAAAAAATAATGTGGTTGCATTATAACTGGGGATGTAGCAGTGTTCAGAATTAAGCAATCACATTCAAAATCATGTTAAATAGTCAGCATACACCTGCCATCATTTAAAGAGCCTCTGATTAACCCCAAATAAAGTTCAACTGCTTTAGTTGGTCTTTCCTGAAATTTTCTTAGTCGCACCCCACAGCAAAAGCCATGGTCCACAGAGAGCTTCCAAAGCATCAGAGGGATCTCATTGTTAAAAGGTATCGGTCAGGAGAAGGGTACAAAATAATTTCCAAGGCATTAGATATACCATGGAACACAGTGAAGACAGTCATCATCAAGTGGAGAAAATATGGCACAACAGTGACATTACCAAGAACTGGACGTCCCTCCAAAATGGATGAAAAGACGAGAAGAAAACTGGTCTGGGAGGCTACCAAGAGGCCTACAGCAACATTAAAGGAGCTGCAGGAATATCTGGCAAGTACTGGCTCTGTGGTACATGCGACAACAATCTCCCGTATTCTTCATATGTCTGGACTATGGGGTAGAGTGGCAAGACGAAAGCCTTTTCTTACGAGGAAAAACATCCAAGCCAGGCTAAATTTTGCAAAAACACATCTAAAGTCTCCCAAAAGCATGTGGGAAAAGGTGTTATGGTCTGATGAAACCAAGGTTGAACTTTTTGGCCATAATTCCCAAAAGAACACCATCCCCACAGTGAAGCATGGTGGTGGCAGCATCATACTTTGGGGCTGTTTTTCTTCAGCTGGAACTGGGGCCTTAGTTAAGCTAGGAGGGATTTATGAACAGTTCCAAATACCAGTCAATATTGGCACAAAACCTTCAGGCTTCTGCTAGAAAGCTGAACACGAAGAGGAACTTCATCTTTCAGCATGACAACGACCCAAAGGATACATCCAAATCAACAAAGGAAGGGCTTCAAAAGAAGAAGATCTTAAGAGGGCTGTGTACAGGAGATGCCCTCGCAATCTGACACATTTGGACTGTTTTTGCAAAGAAGAGTGGGCAAATCTTGCCAAGTCAAAATGTGCCATGCTGATAAACTCATACTGTAATAAAATCAAAAGGTGCTTCAACAAAGTATTAGTTTAAGGGTATGCACACTTATGCAACTATATTATTTTATTTTTATATTTTTTTCTTCCCTCTACCTAAAAGATTTCAGTTTGTTCTTCAATTGATTTGTACTCTCTTTATATCCACTGTATACCGGTATGCCAAATTTCAAGAAGATTGAATAATATTTAGAGGTTGCACACTTTGATCCGTTTTGTAAAAGTAGGCAAAAAATGTGATCACAAACTTAAAATAATATTAAAACTAAACACTAAGATCAATAGGTAGTATGATAGGCAAAAAATTTGTTATATTAATCAACTTTGAACGATGCAATCCCTTTTGTAAGCTTGATGACGACTTTCCTGTGATGCTCGACTACCTTCAACAAGAATTGTTTTGTTGTTCGTCCCTGACCGATTCATTAAACTTTTTTATCAGAGCAATTCCTCTTTCTGCGGTATCATTGACCACCTTAAGAGCGTTCACATGGCTTCTTACAGAATCACTTCAGTATTCTGTGACGTCGTGGATTCCATACAATTCAAAGAACCTCTTTGTTTTATTAGTAACGAAATAGCTCAGGTCTTTTCCTTCAAAAACTAGGTTTTTACCCTCTAATCATTTAAGTTCCTTTTTCTTTGCAGTTTTGGTTTCTAAATTTGTAGTCATATTTTCCTTAACAGCCTGAGTAATGCCTTTATCCAAAAAAAGCCAACCCTACGTTTGTTTCTGACAGATACCAAAGGTGTCTCTTAGCAACTGTGAGAGAACTTTTTTGATGTCTGCATCTGGGTAAGTGCTCAGAAGCTGTAGCATATCCAAATCATTCTTTGGAGCCCATCGACTTACAATTGCCTCGTGCAAAAAGCGAACATATATGAGGCTGACAAAATGTGCAACCCGTTTCATTCCTTTCAATTCTCGTTGAGGAATATTCAACTATTTAGTGAAGAGGACAATTTTAAGTGCATATATTGCCTTTGCCATCCACCTTGCTTGATGCAGAGCCCCTGGAATCCTGAAACTGAAGTCATTTTTAGAGCAACCTCCTAGGTACAGGAGTGAGAGTAGTAATAAAAGTGATCAATGTGTGCAACCCCTAAATATAATCCAGTCTTGTTGAAATTTGCCATATATATCTTGTACATCACTGAGACTTGTAAGTCATATGAAAATCGCATCTTTGGAAAAAAAAGAAATTCCTGTTGATTTGAGTACCTCTGGACAAGGCTAATCTGCCGTCAGATCTGCGGTATTTAAAATGCAAATGTTCAGCAAAAATACAAGTGTCAGCTGCAGCTTTCACTGTGTGACTATACCCTAAGGCTGGGTTCACACGGGCGTGTCCGGATTAGGTCCGGATGCGTCCCGGTGTATTGCGGCAAACCCGCGCGATTAGGTACGCAATTGCAGTCAGTTTTGACTGCGATTGCGTTCCGATGTTCAGTTTTTATCACGCGGGTGCAATGTGTTTTGCACTCGCGTGATAAAAAACCGACTGTGGTACCCAGACCCGAACTTCTTCACAGAAGTTCAGGTTTGGGTTAGTTGTAGTGTAGATTGTATTATTTTCCCTTATAACATGGTTATAAGGGAAAATAATACAGTGAATAGAGTGTCACCTAGCAACCATGAGTGAAAATCGCACCGCATCCGCACTTGCTTGCGGATGCTTGCGATTTTCACTCAGCCCCATTCATTTCTATGGGGCCTGTCCTGCGTTACAAACGCAGAATATAGAGCATGCTGCGATTTTAAAGCATTGCAGAAGTGATGCGTGAAAAAAATCGCTCATGTGCACAGCCCCATAGAAATGAATGGTGCCGGATTCAGTGCGGGTGCAATACGTTCACCTACCGCATTGCACCCGCGCGGAAATCTCGCCCGTGTGAACTCAGCCTAATGGTAAATAAACACCAATAGTGAACAGCTCAAAAAGTGAGCATGAGTGCTAGGCCTACATACCAAATATCAGCACCAAAAGGAGAATAAGGCATAGCACAGCTAGCAATATATATATAAACTTTATTAATGTACCAAAAAGAAAATCAGATAAAATACAATGACAAACAATACAATGGTGAATGAAAGACACACAGGATGGATACAGGGATCACAATCTGGACAATATACTAGAAAAATTAATGGATAGGTCAAAGAAGTGCTAAATAGTTAATCAATACCCAAACTGGGAATGTAATGCAAAGACCTGATCAAAAGCCGTGAACAAGATACTGGAGCCAGATAGAATGCATATATATAAAGTGCAAAGTGCAAGATACAATGTAAATGGACAATATAATGAACAGTATAATAAATAGGCAATCACATAAATACCAGAATAGTGATCCACAGCTGTGGATCACTATTCTGGTATTTATGTGATTGCCTATTTATTATACCGTTCATTATATTGTCCATTTACATTGTATTTTGCACTTTATATACAGGTCCTTCTAAAAAAAAATAGCATATTGTGATAAAGTTCATTATTTTCTGTAATGTACTGATAAACATTAGACTTTCATATATTTTAGATTCATTACACACAACTGAAGTAGTTCAAGCCTTTTATTGTTTTAATATTGATGATTTTGGCATCCTATCTAAAAAAATTAGCATATCATGAAAAGGTTCTCTAAACGAGCTATTAACCTAATCATCTGAATCAACTAATTAACTCTAAACACCTGCAAAAGATTCCTGAGGCTTTTAAAAACTCCCAGCCTGGTTCATTACTCAAAACCGCAATCATGGGTAAGACTGCCGACCTGACTGCTGTCCAGAAGGCCATCATTGACACCCTCAAGCAAGAGGGTAAGACACAGAAAGACATTTCTGAATGAATAGGCTGTTCCCAGAGTGCTGTATCAAGGCACCTCAGTGGGAAGTCTGTGGGAAGGAAAAAGTGTGGCAGAAAACACTGCACAACGAGAAGAGGTGACCGGACCCTGAGGAAGATTGTGGAGAAGGACCGATTCCAGACCCCTTGGGGGACCTGCGGAAGCAGTGGACTGAGTCTGGAGTAGAAACATCCAGAGCCACCGTGTACAGACCCCACAAACCGCCGAAGCTTGGTTGAGGCCTCACCGTCTCCTACCCACCCTGGACCTACAACAAGGCTCCAGGCTCCAGTGGGTGAACCTCTCCTACAGCCAGAGAGCAGGAACAGCTCTTACAAGAGCTAGTAGTTATGCCAGGGGAGTATAGCAAATCTCCAGCGTATAGCAATCCCCCAGTGTTGATCAGTTACCCAAACACCAGTCTCAACATAATGAAGGATAAAACAGGCACTCTTTATTGAGGGCTACCCGCCCGTATTTATGCAGGTCCCCATCTGGTGGACACTCCCCTAGGGGACCAGATGGAAGACTGTGACACAGGACAGATATGCAGCAATTCAGAATACACAGACCCAATACATCCCCACAATGCATCATGGTTTCCTCCTCTCTGCCCTGGAGACTCCCGAGGAGTAATTCAATTATCTCTCAGAACAAAGGGAAATCGCCAATACACTTGTGGGGACAACAGGACAGAAGTCACCATTTAAACATACAATGTCACAACCCTTACAGTAAACACAGACATTTAACAGATCCCCAGATAGCTCAAGTCTGAGTGCATATTATTAGGTGAATGGCACTCAGACTACACGAATACAATAAAATTAGCTATCTGGGTACCCTCACATAACCTACAATAAAATTCCAAAAACAGATTTCAGCTGTGCGACCGGTCTGTTTTCTGCTTTAAAGTTAGTATGGGCCATAATCCTGAGGCAAGAGGCTGGTAGCCAGGCCCCTCCAAAACCCAGTGGTGAGGTTGGTTTCGCCGCACAGGCCTACTTCTCATCTCTCAAATCTTCCCTGTCCCACAGCCCTAAACAACTTTTTAACACTTTTAGCTCCCTTCTCCTTCCCCCAGCGCCCCCACCCTCTCATCTCAGCCGAGGACTTCAAACAAAAGATAGTCAACATCAGAGAAAGCTTCAGTGCACAGTCCCCACAGACCCTTTACACAACTGCTCGGTCCTCTTCTCCCAAAACCCGCTTCTCCACCATTACAGAAGAAAAACTCTGCACTCTACTCCCCAGATCACATCTCACCACCTGTGTACTTGACCCAATCCCACCTCATCCCTAACTTCACCACAGTGTTTATCCTAGCCCAGCTCGTCTCTTTAACCTATCAGCCAAAACCAAAAAACATTACTCTGTCCTCCTTCTCTTTGACCTGTCCTCTGCCTTTGACACTGTCGACCACTCCCTTCTGTTACAAACTCTCTCTTGGTATCACTGACCTGGCCCTTTTCTGGATCACATCATACCTCACAGAGCGGACATTTAGTGTCTTCCACTCTCACACAACCTCCTCGTCTCATTCACTCTCTGTTGGTGTCCCGCAAGGCTCTGTCCTACGACCCCTGCTCTTCTCTATCTACACATTCTGCCTGCGACAGCTCATAGAGTCCCATTGCTTTCAGTATCACTTTTATGCTGACAACACAAATCTACCTCTCTGGTCCAGACATCACCACCTTACTATCCAGAATCCCACAATGCCTATCTTCCATATCCTCCTTCTTCTCCTCTCGCTTTCTAAAACTTAACATGGATAAAACAGAATTCATAATCTTTCCCCCATTTTACTCAACCCCCCCAACAGACCTATCTATCATAATCAATGGCTGCACACTCTCCCCGGTCAACCAAGTCCACTGCCTTGGAGTGACCTTAGATTCCGCCCTCTCCTTCCGACCGCACATCTAAGCCCTTTCCACCACCTACCGCCTCCAACTCAAAAACATCTCTCGCATCCGAGCTTTCCCTGAACTTTGAATCTGCGAAAATGCTTGTACATGCCCTCATTATCTCCCGCCTAGACTACTGCAACATCCTTCTCTGTGGCCTTACATCTAGCACTCTCGCACCCCTCCAATCTATCCTCAACTCTGCTGCCCGACTAATCCACCTCTCACCTTATTACTCCTCTGCCTCTCCTCTCTGCCAATCCCTTTACTGGCTCCCCATTACCCAGCAAATTCAGTTCAAAATACTAACAAATGCATACAAGGCTGTCCACAACCTGTCCCCTCCCTACATCTCTGAGCTACTTTCCCGATACATCCCCACACGCAATCTCCGATCCTCACAAGACCTTCTTCTCTCCTCTCCTCTTATCACCTCTTCCCACGATTGCCTCCAAGATTTCTCCCATGCATCCCCCACACTCTACAACTCACTACCACAACATATCAGACTCTCACCTACAGTGGAATCCTTCAAAAGAAACCTAAAAACCCACCTCTTCAGACAAGCCTACAACCAGTGACCCTGCTGCCTCTATACCGCCATGACCAACTTCACCCGCACCTACTGTGTCCTTCTCCCATACCATGTAGATTGTAAGCCATCACGGGCAGGGCCCTCTCTCCTTCTGTACCAGTCTGTAACTCATCTTGTTCATGCTTAGTGCAATTGTCTGTATTATATATGTATACCTCTTCTCATATGTACAGAGCTATGGAATGAATGGCTCTTTAATAATAAATGATAATAATAATAATCAGCACTAGTGTTATCTGTGGTTTTACATAGGACTGCAGGTAACACTACCACATTATTAGCACTAGTGTCATCTGTGGTTTTACATAGGACTGCAGGTAACACTACCACATTATCAGCAGTAGTGTTATCTGTGGTTTTACATAGGACTGCAGGTAACGCTACCACATTATTAGCACTAGTGTCATCTGTGGTTTTACATAGGGCTGCAGGTAACACTACTACATTTTCTGTACTCAGGTAGCCATGACTGTGTTATCTGTGCTGTTACATAGGACTGCAGGTGATATCTACTATATTATCTGTACTCAGAGAGTTATCCCTGTGTAAGGGGACCCACTAAGACTTTATCGCCCAAGGGCCCTACCTGGAGACGGCCCCGACGACACACACACAGACATTAAATAAAATAGATTAATTATACCCGGGTCCTTCTGCTAGTCTTATATATACCTGAAATGTATACATGTATAAGAGCTGTGCCCTTAAAAACAATGTGACAGAGGCCATGTAACATATGGTCATCATCCACATTTGTGTCAAAAGTGTATACTGTACATGACAAAAAGGTTTTCTGAGAGCCCCAAATAACCTAATAATTAATACACACAACCACCTTTATGCAACTTTGCAGAAAACAGTATTTATATATAAAAAAATGGACAAAAATTAATATTTGGGGCTAAATTGCTTACTTTAGCACAGTCCTTATGATAAAACATAGTCTGCTAAAAGCTGTAAGATGTGAGGAGTCCATAAATACCAAACAAGTCTACTCTCAATGCTGCATGTGTTAAAGAAATTCCAAAACTGCAGGAATGCACCAACCAACGTTTGCATGGAAGTATTGGGAATTATGTAGAATCTGATTTCCCTCCTCCTATCTAGTCCTAATTAACAATAATAAATCCCTGTACTTCATATGATGCATTAACTAAGGCCATTTTCAGATGGGTATAATATGGGTGCTTTTTTTCTCCTGTATTGTGGGCACTATACCTGAAACATCTGCAGTTTATCAGAAAATGATTTAGAGCACCATAACTTTGGTTGTCCCTGTATTACACCCATCTGGAAAAAAGCGGCTGTATGTATTATTTGTTGCTGTGGTCCAGATGCTGGTAAACATCTGGGTCATGGAGTAAATAAGCAGCTTAATAGCGCACCGAGCGGTGATTAGATAGCCAAGCACTTATCTTCTCCCTCCTTTTCTGGAAATTAAAGACCCCCATATGTGACAGTCATAGAGCAGGTATGTTCTTTGATTGATGAGGTACATGGGGATTGATAACTGTCACCACCAGACATCTGAGAAGCTCTGACAGACGTTCTTCAGAACCTCCTCCTTGAGGTTCCTTTTGTTTTGCTTTCGTTTTCTCATCTCATTAGCTTCTCTCAGCTGTCATGTAGTTGCACTGATTGCATCCCTTTAAATCCCTTCCCATACTGCATCACTTTGCGCTTTATACAACTTCCTGGAGTGTGTGCATGCTGGATGCTACTACTGAGTCTTCTACAGATAAGTTTTGTTCATTCATTAGTTTTTTCCTGTTTGCTGGATCCCAGGTGACCCTGACTCCCTCCTTATCAAGTGTAGGGAGCCGGTGGTCGTGTCCCCTCACTATTATAGGGTGTTCAGGTGTTATACAGTCGAGGAACGAGAATATGCGATCATCTACCATTGAGATTTTTGCATAGGCTGAGCAGTTAGGGAGAGAGCCAGGTCTGTTGCAGGGCTCTCCCTTTGGTTCCTTAGTTTTGGATCCAGTCAGTCGGATCTTAATTTTGTGTCTTCTAGTTTTCTGTACACCTTCCGTGACAATAACATGCACAGAAATCCATGTTATCCTCCCCATGGGGTGATGTACAGTTACACAAGGAGAGAGAATCTATCTCTCCTTTGTGCAGCCTCTCCGCATGTCTCACCCTGGCCCTCTTTCCCCAGGCTTGCTAAAATTGCAGCCGGCTCAGTGGGGTGGGGGGTCTGATTTATCTGAACATACACTATTGACAAAAAGTTAGGGATGTTTGGCTTTCGGGTGAAATTTATGAAACATGTAAAAATTCACGCTACAGTGATATTTTATCGTAAAAGTAGGGCATTTAAGTAGAAGCATGCAATGGTGATTTCCTTATCTCAAAAAAGTTATTGAAATGAAAGCCAACAACAGTGGTGGGTATACGAACCACAAAAAATGTCTCAATAACTTGTAATGTGCCCTTGAGCATCAATTACAGTTTGACAACGATGTCTCATGCTGTTCACAAGTTGACTTATTGTCTGCTGAGGCATGGCATCTCAACTCTTCTTTAATGGCGGCCCTCAGGTTTTCAAGGGGATTCAGGTCTGGAGAAAATGCAGGCCTCTCCATTTGAGCTTCTCCAGTCTCCAGCAGCCGTTTTCCTAATGATGCAACCTCGATGAGCTGGCACATTGTCATCCATAAAGATGAAATTAGGCCTGTGTTGTTCATGTAGAGGCACAATGACTGGATTGATGATATTATTCAAGTAGTATGGGCTTGTCGCTGCACCATTCACAAAGTGTAGGGCAGTTCTCTATTGACTAGACACACCTGCCCACACTGTAACACCACCACTAAAAGCTCATCTGGTAACAAGTGGCTGATGCATAGCACTGTCTTTGACGTCTCCAACATCGTTGGAAGCCATCATTTCTGCTCATCTGGAATCAGCTTTCATCAGTGAAAAGCATTGGGGCCCACTGGTCCCTTGTCCAGCATAGATGCTCCCTTGCCCATGTAGACAATGACGTCTGAGCCTGGGAGATGATGTAAATGGTTCTTGAATGGTCTGACGTGACACATGGGTGCCTCTCACCTCCCTTAAATGTGCCTGGAGTTGTGTGGCATTCACAACCTGCTGATGACATGCTGTGACACTATAAGCTCAGTGGCCACTTCCGTCTGAGAACATCCTGCTTTAAGCCTTGCAATGGCGAGGTACTGTTGATCGATTGTTAGGTGTCGTCTTGGTCTCATGATGTCAAAATGTGAACAGCATGATGAGGAGGACTGTTTAAATACCAATTATAAATGAACCAGGAAATTTATTGGCCGATTCATGGATCAAACACCTGTTGTTACTTTTGCCGTTAAGCTCCTTTTTAGAGAACAGCAAGTTGTGCAAAAAGTATGGGCATGTGCATTCAAAAGTTTAGAGAAGGTCACCTTAAGTTCACCTGTAAAGATTAGAGTGCATTTTAGGTTCATTCTGAAATTTCACCCACAAGCTAAATATCCTTATCGTTTTTTGTGAGTAGTGTATCTCGGGGGTGTAGCAGTTACAGATATGAACTTGTTTTAAAGCTGACAGTCTAAGCTATAAAACAAGACCAAGTTTGCAATTCTAGCTGTTCTACATTGGGAAATATAGCCTTTAGAAATCAGCCCGGAGTTAGATCTGCATGTATATGCAGCTCTCACTCGGACCCATTTCTAAGGGCTGTAACTCTCAATGTATCGTAGTTAGCGCTGCAGTTTAAAGCTTAGATACCTGGCTGATATCTCTAGCTGCTACAGAACCGGAAATCCAGCCATCAGTAAAACAGGTGTATGAGATATGTCTTGGCTACTGAAGTGCAACCCTGCAAGGATGTATGAGCTACGTCCTTGGCAGGAAAATGGTTAAGCTAAGGTTGAAAACTGCCCTTATTCCTACAAGTTATAGGGAAGAAGGGATACAAGGTAAAGTTTGCCCCTCCATCCTCGTCCAAGCTCTGTATTTTTTATCCCAGTTTGTACATGTAACCTAACATCCAGGGGCGTAGCTAAAGGCTCATGGGCCCTGGTGCAGGAGTTCAGCTTGGGCCCCCCTTCCCTCAGTGCTTTGTGGCCAGGGACAGGGAAGCACATAGCCTTCCTGCTGCCTAAGGCAAAATTGAAACGGCACCCACCCTCCCATGCCAAATTCTTGACCCAACCTCTTTCCTAAAACCAGAGTTGTAACTTGACCCGCATGCAGTTTCTATAATACCTGTGTCTTCTCATGTACACAAGGGTCTTTGGGTCCCCTCAGGCTCCTGGGTCTGGTAGCGACTGCTACCTCTGCACCTTCTATAGCTACTCCCCTGCTAACATCTTTTTTCATGGATGCACTACAACAGTGTTGCCCAACCATTTTCCGTCTGAGGGCCGCACTAGACATGGTATAAATTTTGCTGGCCAGAACCAGGTAGCTTTACCAGAAAGAAATAGAAACACTGTGAGGGGGGCACGTGTGAGCATTACTACTGTGAAGGGGCAAATATTTGCAAAGAAAAGGGGGGTTAGTCAGCACCTCCCAGTGCAAGGGGCAAATATCTGGAAATTTTTTCTGTGAAGGGGGTGCATCTGGGCATTTTTACCATGAAGGCGGCACATGTGAGCATTACTCCTGTGAAGGGTGCACATGTGAGCATTATTACTGTGAACGGGGCACATGTGAGCTTTACTACTGAGAAGGGGGCACATGTGAGCATTACTACTGAGAAGGGGACACATCTGGGCATTTTTACCATGAAGGGGGCACATGTGAGCATTACTACTGTGAAGGGGGCACATGTGAGCATTACTACTGTGAAGGGGGCATATGTGAGCATTACTACTGTGAAGGGGGCATATGTGAGCATTACTACTGTGAAGGGGGCATATGTAAGCATTACTACTGTGAAGGGGGCACATGTAAGCATTACTACTGTGAAGGGGGCACATGTGAGCATTACTACTGTGAAGGGGGCACATGTGAGCTGTATTACTGTAAAGGGGGCACATGTGTGCATTACTACTGTTAAGGGGGCACATGTGTGCATTACTACTGTTAAGGGGGCACATGTGAGCATTACTACTGTGAAGGGGGCATATGTGAGCATTACTACTGTGAATGGGGCATATGTGAGCATTACTACTATGAAGGGGGCACATGTGAGCATTACTACTGTGAAGGGGGCACATGTGAGCTTTATTACTGTAAAGGGGGCACATGTGACCTCCATAGAACTCCTGTTCCCTTCCGACTTGTCCTCACCTTCTCCGACGTGCTCTGATGCCTGGCTGAGAGTCCAGATGAGGTCTGTACCAACCGATGTGGGGAGATGGGGTCTCCAGTCACTGCTGAAAATAATTGTACCGCAACACTGCAGCGGACTAGGCGTGTCCCTTCTTCTTCAACTGAGTGCAAGCTCTGCCTCTGGTCACTGCGCAGGCCGAATGACTGTGAAGGGGGCACATGTAAGCATTACTACTGTGAAGGGGGCACAAGTGAGCATACTGTGAAGGGGGCACATCTCAGCATTACTACTGTGAAGGGGGCACGTGTGAGCATTACTACTGTGAAGGGGGCACATGTGAGCATTATTACTACCCACGTGAACGACAGCGGCGAGAGACGCGCTGAGTCCACACACGCAATGCACCCCGCAGAGTCCACACACACAACACCCTACAGTCACTGAAATTATTTACTACTCGCATTCGTTCCCTGATTTGCCTCCAGGCTTTCTGTACTGCACCACTGCAGCCGCCCAGGCGTGTACCTTCTTTTGCTTCTTCAACTGAGCGCAAGCTCTGCATCCCATCACTGTGCGAGCCGGATCACACAGCTTCGCGGGCCGGAGGTTGGGCACCACTGCACTAAAACATAAAAATATTTAGGGGATTCTGTTCATTTTTTCCCTGGAAGACACAGTTTTTTCATTACACTTGAGAAAGGCTTAGCACACAATAGATCTAATTATGGGATCCGTGATAGTTTATGGATGGAAAGTCTATCCGTGTGAATCCCAAGCACCCATCACTAAATTGTGAGCCTCACTTCCCATATGCACCGTTGATGGGATTTTAAGATTCATCAGGCAATAACTCATCTCTCCTCCTAGTTCTCTACAAAGAGTGACCAGACAGTGATCTCTTCCTCTGAAATGAGTAAGAACAGTGACTAGCATGAAGTGCTCCTGTCCTGCCAACTCCAGTTGTTTCAGAGAAATTGCTGCTGGCCTGAATTACAGCGAGGATCCGAAAATACATCCAACAGATGGGCTCCGTCAGTGCAGAACAGTAATGCGCTCTTGTAATTGGCCATGTCATCTTTTAGATCCCTATAAAGGAACAGGGAACGACAGCTCCCTGTTCGCTTTTCTCCACACCCTTTCTTTTTCGTTCTTTGTCCAAAAGTAGCCCCAGCAACATCTGCGACTATGGTATTCTGCTGTTTGGGGTCTAAGCTGTTGGATGGTTTCCAGTCTCTCATTTTTAATACTTTTCTCCATCTGAAATGAGAGAGATGCAGATGTATAATATGCCTTGAGTTATGTTCCTTCTCAATAGCTTGTGGGTGATAAGGCTGCGCTGTGCCCGGCTGCCAGCTCTGCTCCCTCTCATTGCTTGCATATGTGTGGCGCTTATGTTAGAGCTGTTTAACCTCATAAGAACTTGCCCGGAAGAGGAAAAAAACAGGGTGGAAGATATTTTCAGGACTAGAGATCGCACAGGATTGGGGGGGTACTATCTCTCCTTGGAGAGAGAGCGCCTTAATCAGCGTGAAGAGACTTATAAGGCCCTACGTGCTCCTTTGGAATTCTGGGAAGAGAGATTGCACAAGGCAATCTACTTATTCAAAATGCTGCTACTATTTTGTTTGTTATATATTATATAAACCCTTGCTCCACTTTGTATATTTATCATGTCTTAAGTTTATTATGGCTTTTTGCACACGACAGATCATCTTCAATCTCTGTTCAGTATTTTCTGCTCCGATAAACATGACATATGACATGCTCCACCTAGTGGTAGTAGCATCGAAGGCAACACTACGAACATGATAATCGGGAAGGAAACCTGGCCCAAGTCCTTATTACTTGTATTCTGTTCATAGACAGTTATTTGTTGCACTTGTAAATACTTCAGGGGTTTCCATTTGCGGTGATTGTACAGATCTGATTGAGTGGGGGGAACCTCTGGATGCACCTGCTTCCCTTGTAATGTTCTTGTATAATCCTTCTTCCACGTAATACATGCAGTGATGTTTTTATTTTACCAGATCATATAATTTATGTTGAGTATGGAATTCTTTCCTAGTAATATTAATAACTTTGACTCTTTTATCTTTTTATTTTTGGCTTGGAATGCTTTTCTCATGAAAATCCTTCTTGTCTCCATTTCCACTTGGATTTCCATCCTACAAGCATTATGTCTGAGGAGACTTGGCATTGCATGCCGTTCAGACCCCCTTCACTCCCTTATAAATTTTGAGAGAACATGTTCAGATACATATGAAAGAAAATACCTTTGTAGCAAGTCCAGATGACAAAGTGCGCTTCTATCTTTTAATTATTTTTTTATTATTTCTAGGATTTTATAACATATGTGTGTGTGTGTGTGTGTGTGTGTGTATATATATATATATATATATATATATATATATATATATAATGGGGGGATTTGCTCTGGTAGACAGGTTAGCGGACGCAGTATAGAGCCAAGGAACCAGGTTGTAAATCAAACTTCAGTGTTTTATTTACACTCAGCAGAAACAACAGTCTTGGTGCTTGTTCACACACAGCAAAAACAAAACAATGTTCACCTGGAATCCTAGGTGTCGGTTCACACCTGGCTGATGCTCAGCCACAGAACAGTTCACTGGCAGGCTTCCAGGCGGCCTGCACGCCTGTTTGCAGCCTTCAGCCCAGAGGCTCCACAGCTTCACTGTCAGATGGAGACTGCTGGCTGGGTTTTTATATCCCAACCAAAACCCGGCCTGGAGCGTGGGGAGCAGCAACCCACCCTGCACTTTGGCTGCTCCCAATAAGAGCTGTCCCAGATCGGCTCTACAGCCATACTAACTTACAAATAGTGTCAGTCACACAAATTACCGGCTCTTACCTTACCGAGGCCAGGAATCTTGGTGACACTTATATCTATATTTATTTATTTATATATATTTTTTCTTTGCTTTTCATATTGTTTTTGGATTCAGGGGATACTATGTTGTTTTTTTGGATAAGAATGCTTACATATTACATAGCACACATGTTACATAACACACAACTTCTGTCCATGTGCCCCTGCTGAGGATTGGTTTGATTGCATGGCGGCCCATTCCTTTTATTGCATGTCATGTTATGCTACATTTCACCTGCAGCATCCACTGCAAGATAAAAATTTGGCTCTCCCAAGTGTTAGCTGCTGAACTTGCAGCCAGCATCAGTTCGGGTGAATGGGGCTGAGTTGTACATGTACATTGATATTTACTGCCCCTGGCTTCTTCTCGTTATCCAGATGCGGATTCCTTGGTATAAGGCTTTATTGTAAAATGTATCAGTTTGATCAGAATTCACATTAAGTGAGCATTTATGAGCAGAGAGAGAGGCTACAAACAGCTCATCTAATGAAATTAGCACTGAATGGGACAGAGCAGCCTGCAATGTATTTGAAAACATGCAGGTTGCAAAATGAAATGGTTGATATGTGCAATAAAAAACCATAAAAAAAAGTTTTTATAACAAGAAAGGTTCACAAAAGTGTCTTCAAAGGGGTTATCCCATGATTAATAAAAAAAAAGGAAAATCAGACATCATATAGTACATAGCCCTGTACCTCACATGGGTCCAGAGATCTCCCCATTCATTGCTCTGCTAGATATATTTCTATATATATATATAAGAGCTATAACTTGTTAATTGTTATGTCTATATAGCTTTATGAGGGCTTTTTTTTTTGCAGGACAAGTTGTAGTTTATAATGTCCCCATTTTGGGGTACACACACCCTTCTGATTAACTTTTAACTCTTTCTGGGAGGGAGATGGGGAAAAACAGCAATACTGCCTCTGCGTTTTTACGTTATAAATTCTATGGTGTTTATTTTTCGGTATAAATAACATAATATATTTATTCTCTGGGTCATTATGATTACAGTGATACCAAATACATATAGTTGTTTTTCCGTTTTACAACTTTTTTGCAATAAAACCAATTTTTTACGAAAAGAAGATAAAAATGTTTTTGCATTGCCGCTTCCCAAGACCCATAACTTTTTCTTTTTCTTTCTATGGAGTCGTGTGAGGACTTGATTTTTGCGGGACAACTTGTATTTTTCATTGTTTTTTTTCTAAGGCCCCTTAGTGACCGCCGTGAAAAGGCAAAAGGATGGTCAATAAGGGGTTAAGCTGACAGCTCAAGGGGAGTGTCTTTTCTCCTGTAGCTAAGAGGGTGTGTCTCAGCTCTCCCTATCACAGCTCAGGAGGCAGTTTAAGGTTGAAACTGAGCATGTGCGGCCATCTCAGTGAGCAGGACAAGGCAATAAGAAAAAAACATAACAGGTAGCGCTATACAGATACTAAATTTTTTATGACATGGAATTACAAAAGTATTCAGATCCAGGTGCTGGTTTAAAAAATTTAGAATATTTTTCTTGGGACAATCCTGAAAAATATTCTACAATATAATGAAACCTACTAGGGGAGAATGGAGGTAAACACAATCTTATGTGTTAGGGTAAACAATGGTTATTACATTTCTTAATGCACCTGCTTCCTTTTCAGTATCAGAAGACATCAAGAACGGCGAGCAATACTGAGCCCAATTCTAACAGACTTCACAGTGCGAGTTACGGCTGCGCCAGCAATCATCTTCAGTAAAGTGTCCCATGACAATCTGCATACTGAGGTGAGAGCACAAATCTGTTGAATAAACTACATGATTAGATACATTTAGAATTTTTAAGAAATCCCACTGCGTCTCCAGTGGAAGTTCACTTGATACCAAATTTCCGCTAATTTTCCATAGCAATTTGTGTTCTCTTCTGTAGTTAATTACTGAACGTGTAGTGGGTGCTTGAATCCAACTTAAAACAGATGTGGTTGGAAAATACACAGTGAGTGACTGTACCCCTGCCTGGGGTAAATGTATAGCTATCCTAAAAGGGGAAAAAAAATAACATAAGGGCAGACTAGACTGTAACTCTGTCAGTAACTTTACTAGGCATCACCTCATATGATATGTCCACTTTCCATTACATTTTTTTCTTCCATTCGTCTAAAATTAAAGCCACTTTGCAAGAATTATATTTGTGTCTATGGCTGCTATGGAGATCTATATATCTCCATAGTAACAGACTACAAACAAACCCTGTGTAGTCTGCTCAGCCAGTCATACTCACTTCTGTTTGTCCTTTACTTCTTCTTAACATACATTTGGTAGATTTGCAAGAAGTACGGTGCAGATGGGAGTATGATTACAGTATTAATCTAAAATCAAACACAATGCAATAGCAGTCTCCGGGTTGCCAACAAGAAATTTTCTTTTTTCTGGACAACTTATCCCAAAATCATAGACAGCCAATAATTTTACTGATAAATTGGAAAACCATAATTCATGTCTATAGGTCAATATATTGATAAGAACCCACTACCAGCATTTATTGTGAGCTGGAGATGATAAATACCACTAAAATAATCTTGGCAAGTACCACCAGCCTCAAAAAAATAACGGACACTTCTATTTTTTTTTTTCACAGACACTGGAAAAAAGTCGCCAATTTTTACAGACTGTCCAGAAATTTCTGGATGGTTGGCAACCCTGAGCAGTCTGCACAGACTATATGAACTTATGTTATGTTCACTGTATAAATACAGTACTTGGCAAATATGTTTTGTTCGAAATCATTTGTGCCCATCCACCATGGCAAGGTGACCTCTTTTGGACAGGAGCCTTACTCTTTTTGATAACTCTTCTTAGACCAATTGGACTCAAATGAACTCAGGGAAAGCAGGTTCCACATACATAAATACTGAACCTACCCCATGATACCTTCTCTGGTGTCATCAAGCTTCCAGTGAATTCAGGGAGAGCAGGCGTCCGCTATATATACTGCACTAATAAAAAGCAGTATAAATGTACCAGTTACTCACCAATCTGAATATCAACTGTAGACACAAAACATTTTTTTAATGAAGACCATTTGCAAAGTCGCTTCATTTTTCATCTTAGATGTAGTGGGAAAGTTGAATAAAAAGTTGTTGTAAAGGTGTAAATGTCCTTTAAAGTTGCATATTAAGCAAATTTTGGGATCGGGTGATAAAATTTATACATACCCTTAGTAAGGGAGTCTCCCAACTGCCCACCAGATGTCAGGGATAATACAGATTAACCATAGTGAATTACAACATGGTCAATTTTTTCTTTTGCCAGGAGATAAGCCACTGATTTAAGGCCCCTTTACACTTGCCGAGTATCGGAATGTAGAAGCATAGGAACGCTTGTTAGTGATTACCTGCCGGGGAAAGGTGCCGCCGATTACCTAATGAACAAACTAAATGCTTGTTCTTCGGGTAATATGATTGTGTGTGCAGGCACCTAAATCATTGTTTGCCGGTGTAACGTTATACTTCCCTACTTCGTGAGATTTCCCTACCCTCGTCACTTCCGGTAGCACCAGACATGACGTGGAAGGTGTGCAGCGCCGCGCAGGTGCACAACGACGGGTTAGGGAAATTTCACAGCAGAGTGCGCATGCGACGGGAGCCTCGGCAGCGGTTAGGGTACGGAAAAATGATGGGCCAGTGCGCAGGAGCGGTGATCGGATAGATGCTCTCAGCTGGACACCCGCCGACACTGCGTATGCGCTGGGAGCCTCACCAGCGGTTAGGGTAGGGAAAAAGTACTGGCCCGTACTTCATTTTTCCGTTCCCTAGCCGCTGGTGAGGCTCCCGGCGCATACGCAGTGTCTGCCGGTGTCCAGCTGAGAACATCCATCCGATCACTGTGCCTGCGCACTGGCCCATCATTTTTCTCTACCCTAACTTCCGGTGAGGCTCCCGACGCATGCGCACTCTGCTGTCAAATTTCCCTAACCCGTTGTTGTGCGTCTGCACGGCGCTGCACACCTCCTCACGTCATGTCCGGTGCGACCGGAAGTGACCAGGGTAGGGAAATCTCACGAAGTAGGGAAGTATAACGTTACACCGGCAGCAGACCGTCCTGTCTAAACACGCTCTGCTGCCAGCAAATAATGATTCTATATGGAGATGAGCAATGGCATTAGCGATCGCTCCTCCCCATACTATGGAGGAGATCTCCGCATGTAATAGGAGCAGTCTCCTTCACTGATAAGCAAGTGCTTGTCGGGAAGGAAAACTTACCGACAGTTGATAAGTCTACTAGTGTAAAAGGACCTTTAAGGATTTTTAAGGAACTTAATACTGAAGACCTATGATCAGGATAGGTCATTAGTATCTGATTGGTGAGGGTCCGACACCCGGGACCCCTGTCGTTCATCTGTTTGAGAAAGCAGTGGCACTCGCAGTAGCATGGTGGCCTTTTCTCTGCTTTTCCTAGACGAAGTGAAGACACTTTCATCGGTCACATAGAAGTGAATGGGCCTGAGCGCAATAAAAAGCACAGCCGCTATACAATTTACAGCGCTGTTCTTGGTGACCTGTGAGAAGTCCGCGGTGCTCACAGTAGCGCCAGTGCCTTCTCAAACAGCTGATTCCCAGGTGTTGGACCCCCACCGATCACATACTCATGACCTATCCAGAGTCTTGGAAAACCCTTTTGAGCCTCCTCATTAATAATAGTTTTTTAAACGTTTGTCCAACCATTCATCTATACGGGCAAACCGATGCAATTACATGGGAAGAATAGCAAACTGCAACAGTTTTAGGGACTGTGGGCTATAGTCCCCATTTCCTTACATGAAGCATTCTTTGCCCTGCCATCGGTATACGTGTTATGTTAACCTTGCAGCTCCACACAGTGTTTGTAGAGGTTCTCCTGCGTATGTGTGATTGCTGCATTTTTGACATGTCTGACTTGGTCAGCAGCGGAACGTATGTATTGGTTACAAATGAAAATAATCTGTGTTAGGAGACTTTGGCACCCGCATGTAGGTATTTCAGGTGCATTTGATTTAAGATATGTTAGACACGGATATTTCTGAGCTTTCTTTGGTCCCCTGAGCTCAAGTAAACACAAATGACATGAGATCTACCTTTTCACCTCAGGATATTTTAGTGTGTGGCCATTCCTTGGAAGTGAACATGACCACAAGCTTGGACTTCTTCCTAAGTGTGGCTCAAGTACAACTCCTGCAACAGCTGCTCAAAGCGAACATGGTCGGATTTGAACAAACAAACATGGACGCCGAGGTAAGATGCGGCAGAGTTAACCCTTGGTTTTCCAGCCAGTTTAAACTGCAAAAGTGCTCTTAAAGGGGGTCATCCGATGGTTAACGTAAACAGAAAAATCAGACATCATATAGTACAGTACAAGACCATCTCTTTATAACAAAGCTACAACCAGCCCCGTGCCTCACCAGAGATCTCCCCATTGTTTGCTACAATTGCTCTGCCAGATTTATTCCAAGCTTACAGCTCAGGGGACGTGTCCTTTCGGCTGAAGCTCTCTCCCTGTCACACAACGGGGATGTGTCCTTTCTGCTGCAGAAACATTGAGTTTTCAATTACACACAATTACCAAAATATTCAGATCCAAGTGCTGGTTTAAAAAAAAAAAAAGTTGAATACCCATCCAGACCACATAGTAAGGAGAATCACATGTTAGGGCTCTTTCACACTTGCGTTCTTTTCTTCCGGCATAGAGTTCCGTCGTCGGGGCTCTATGCCGGAAGAATCCTGATCAGTTTTATCCTAATGCATTCTGAATGGAGAGAAATCCGTTCAGGATGCATCAGGATGTCTTTAGTTCAGGACCGGAACGTTTTTTGGCCGGAGAAAATACCGCAGAATGCTGCGCTTTTTGCTCCGGCCAAAAATCCTGAACACTTGCCGCAAGGCCGGATCCGGAATTAATGCCCATTGAAAGGCATTAATCCGGATCCGTCCTTAAGCTAAACGTCGTTTCGGCGCATTACCGGATCCGACGTTTAGCTTTTTCTGAATGGTTACCATGGCTGCCAGGATGCTAAAGTCCTGGCAGCCATAGTAAAGTGTAGTGGGGAGCGGGGGAGCAGTATACTTACCGTCCGTGCGGCTCCCGGGGCGCTTCAGAGTGACGTCAGGGCGCCCCACGCGCATGGATCACGTGATCGCATGGCACGTCATCCATGCGCATGGGGCGCTCTGACGTCACTCTGGAGTGCCCCAGGAGCCGCACGGACTGTAAGTATACCGCTCCCCGCTCCTACTATGGCAACCAGGACTTTAATAGCGTCCTGGCTGCCATAATAACACTGAACGCATTTTGAAGACGGATCCGTCTTCAAATGCTTTCAGTTCACTTGCGTTTTTCCGGATCCGGCGTGTAATTCCGGCAAATGGAGTACACGCCGGATCCGGACAACGCAAGTGTGAAAGATCCCTTAGACACATTCTATTGGTTAGTTTGTTTGGCTGACAGACATTTCTCACACAATGTCATTTTGTTGCACAGAAGTTTACGGTAGTTTGTTGCACAGAAAGTCATTTTGCTTCACAAAATGCAATGTGAATAAATGGCGTAAAAATATGTTAGTAGGATGCACAGGGTGGTTGATACCCCAAAAAAGGGTGCTCTCAGTTTCGCAGCGTCACCCCACTGCTATAGCCAGTATTAAATTTTAAATGTGGTGCACTCACATAAGCTTGGGGGGTCAGACCAGATGCGTTTCGGGGCTAGAGTATCCCCTTCCTCAGTGAGGAAGGGGATACTCTAGCCCCGAAACGCGTCTGGTCTGACCCCCCAAGCTTATGTGAGTGCACCACATTGAGGACACCAAAGGACGACTCTGGAACCGATCATTATTGTCAGCCGATCTGAAGTCTTTGCCCGGAAGGTTGGTACACGCTACTGGGATCCGAAAGAGGCGAGGTCGCAAGCAGCAACCAAACTGCAAACAGGTGACTAATCACGGCCAATTATAAAGGATCCATCCGACCGCAGCGAATATACCAGGAATAAACTTCGAAAGACGGCAGACACCGGTAAGAGCGTTCTATATCTTTAAAGTGAGATAACGCCAGAACGATTATTGACCCAAAGCGGGACGCCGCTGGGTCAGCTTCAAAACAGATACTCACCTGAGTCTATTTTATCCGCTCTACCATTATGGAAATTATCTAATAACTAGTTTTAAATGCTACATTGCTTGTACGTATCGAGCCACTATACCATCTGAACCATCCACATCAGGGAATTGTATCTATCCCAGTAACTCAACGTTGCTACAGTTACAAACTGGGTTCCCTGCTTCCCATTACTATCCATTGTGTCTGGAGTGTGCTAGCACAAAGCATCAAATCAAATGCGCACTGTCTTCATATTAATTCAAGCGCATTGTACCTAAGGTGTAGGCGGTGAGAGTTTTCTACTGTGCGTTATCACAGCGCCAAAACCAATTACTCTCCACCATACATTAGCTACAATACTCTATAACACGACTTCTTGAAATCGATTGTGACTGTTTTATTACTTTTTTTATTTACTATCTTGTATTGAGGCTGCATGATTTTATAGGGCTTTTTTAGGCTTTTATAACGCTCTTATAATATACTGTAACTTATTGTGGCTGTATTATCCCTTTAAGGTTTTTACTTACCGTATTTATCGGCGTATAACACGCACTTTTTCCCCCTGAAAATAGGGGGCAAATGATGTATGCGTGTTATACGCCGATTAGGGCTGAGAGGCAGGACTGAGCCGGCCGGCACAGCGGAGGGAGGAGGAAGGAGGAGGGAGTCCCTCCCTCCCCACTGTGCGCGGCTGCCGCTGAAGACCAACGAGGACAAAGTAGGAGGAGGAGGGGAGGGACTGTGGCCACTGCGCCACCAATGAATGTGCCGGCCATATCCCACAGGGTCCCCCTCCTCCCCCCCATCATTGGTGGCAGTTTGCAGTTCCGATCGGAGCCCCAGCAGTGTAATGCTGGGGCTCCGATCGGTTACCATGGCAGCCAGGAGTCACGCTACTGAAGCCCTGGCTGCCATGGTATGTTAGTGAGCAGAGAGCAGCGCATTATACTCACGTGCACTGTGGCCGCCGGTCGCTCCTTCTTCTGTCTGTGCGGCGGATTGCTAGTGCTTACAGCATTAGCAATGCGCCGCACAGACCTATGAGAAGGAGCGACCGTCGGCCACAGCGCACGTGAGTATAATGCGCTGCTCTCTGCTCACTAACATACCATGGCAGCCAGGGCTTCAGTAGCGTGACTCCTGGCTGCCATGGTAACCGATCGGAGCCCCAGCATTACACTGCTGGGGCTCCGATCGGAACTGCAAACTGCCACCAATGATGGGGGGAGGAGGGGGACCCTGTGGCCACTGCCACCAATGATTAATACTGGGGAGGGAGGGGGGGGGTTTGCGTTACCAGAGGGGGCAGATCAGAGGCTTTATTTGAAATTTTATTTTTTTTCCTGAAATTTCCCTCTTAAAAGGAAGGTGCGTGTTATACGCCTGTGCGTGTTATACGCCGATAAATACGGTATTTTCCCTACATTTTTAATACTATTGGGATGATCTACTGATCTACTACTACAATCAATAAAGATTTATTTACCAAATATCCTAGGTGTGCTCAGGTTTTTCATTTAAAATGTGAATAAATGGCGCCTCATATATTTTTGCTGTTAAAATTTTATGACAGGCGCCATAATAAGTCCTATAATGTACTTGTCACAGTGGCACAACTTTAGATCTAGTTGGAAGCCAAGATTCTCGGTGAATCGAGCCATCCAAGAACCAATAGTAATAGCAGTAGGTGTTTGGAAGGTCAGACCTTATATTCAGGTGCTTTACAAAAAGCCAATTTGACGATGTTGGGAAAGTTCCACTGAACACGTGTATATCTGCGTTTTACTACGGTAATATTTATTCCGTTGCAGAGATCTGCTGTGAAATATTATTATGACTCTGCTCTCTGCGTCCTCAGAGAACATGTATGGCTTCTTTCCCTATCTTTGTGGTTTTACAGACAGACTGTTCTAGGCTTTGTATGTCCCCTGTCTGTATGTGAATCTCCAAAATTAAATCTCTGTGTCCTATATAAAGCCCCATTGTTATGGAGCATTACTCCAGCTTCCTTTGTTTTTTTCCCAGTTTCATAGCACCAACTAAAGTAATCACATGTGAAGCATAAACTGTCATTTGTCATCCAGAAGAATGAGCCTTTAAAGGGCATCTGTCAGCAGTTTTGTACCTCTGACACTGACTGACCTGTTACATGTGCACTTGGCAGCTGAAGGCATCTGTGTTGGTCCCATCTTCATATGTGCCCGCATCGCTGAGATTTTTTTTTAAATATATGCAAGTGAGCTTCTCGGAGCAATGGGGGCGTTACCGTTACACCTAGAGGCCCTGCTCTCTCTGATTGACTTTAGGAGAAGTCAGGGCCAGGTGTGATCACGTTTTCACTGTGCAGGGCTCTGCTTCATTTAGGAGATGCACGGAACAATGGAACAATAGTGCATGGAGGTGTTTGCCCCCGGGGGGGGGGGGGGGGGGATCGCTTGTGTTTTTGTCAACATTTCTATCCCGTCATCCAGAAGCCAATGTGAATAATCTCAGTAGTTAACCTAGAGGGACAGATCTTAATAGACGTATGTGTGGTTATTTTATTGCAAACAAATGTGAAGACCGTATAAGGGATGAGCGGCATGAAAACAAGCGCTTGCTTTGAGACGCTCTGTTTGTTATGCTAGCAGAAGTCTTTACCAAATACAGTATATGGAGGCCCAGATGCCATCTGGGACGTCTCCTTGATGCTTTCTGCTCCTAATTGCCCCCACATTTACAGTGCACCAAAGGTCACATCTCTCAGTGAGTTGAAGCGAGGGCGTTCAATAATATATATACGCTTATTTCTTGATGTAATAATTCCATGGGGCTGGAACCAGGAGCACAGAGGGCTCGTAGCATGCCCTGCACACACTAACCATCACATTACTCTTTACTGGCCTCATTCGGAATCTGGCAAGTGCATAAAGCAATACACGTAAGATATTAGAGGTTGGTATTTATGGAGCACTATGACTAATACTGTGGTTTTTTTGGACCCCACCCATTACCCCTGATGTCCTACAGATGGGTAGTCATTCATTATTTTTTTCCTGTAACCTAAAGTTGAGAAGTTCCAGAAAAATTCCATCATAAATGTACTCCCAGCTTGGACTGCAGGTTAGGCTTGCCATGCTTAGTTCAAGGCTGTGCACGGGACGTCTTGGTTGAGGCTACTTTCACACTTGCGTTTGGGGTTCCGCTTGTGAGATCCGTTTGAGGGCTCTCACAAGCGGCCCCAAACGGATCCGTACATCCCCAATGCATTCTGAATGGATAAGGATCTGCTCAGAATGCATCAGTTTGGCTCCGTTCCGCCTCCATTCCGCTCAGGAGGCGGACACCAAAACGCTGCCTGCAGCGTTTTGGTGTCCGCCTGGCCGTGCGGAGCCAAACGGATCCGTCCTGAGTTACAATGTTAGTCAATGGGGACGGATCCGTTTGACGTTGACACAATATGGTGCAATTGCAAACTGATCCGTCCCCCATTGACGGATCCGTCTGACTAACAATTAGACTTATACTTTTTTCAGAAATATAATGCAGACGGATCCGTTCTGAACGGATACCATCATAGGAGCGGATCCGTCTGTGCGGACACCAGACGCATCCGCACCGAACGCAAGTGTGAAAGTAGCCTTAGACTCCAGGACTAATGAGCTGGGGCTAAAGCACGAACCTTGGTCATTACATATTTTGTAAAGGAGATCATCTAAATGAAGCAATTCCAAAGTTTTGTCCCATGCTTAATTATTTTTATATTACTCTGCCGTACAGTGTCGTACCTAGAAATGCCTGGGCCCCACAGCAAATTTTTTAATCCCCCCTTCCTCCAGCAACTTCTTCGCAACCCCCTCCTCTCATCAAGATTGTGCTCTCAGATGAGGCCCAGAAGCCGCTCGGTCCGTTTCCTACAGTGTCAATGTATATAATGTCATTGTGTAAATCTGACAATAACATCTTTTAGTCCTCATCCTGGGTGGGCCCCTTCTGAGATTGGGTCCCAAAGCAGCCGCTTCCCCTATAGCTACGCCCCAGATGCCCGGTAGCGCAGAGATTTCATATTTGCTTTTCTCAGGTAGCTTTTCAGCTATAAGCAATTATGGCGGCAGATCAGGAATAACCACAGGTAAGCTGCCATTGCTCAACCACTGTCTCCCGAGTCTCTGCTCCTTGGTTTGCTGGCTTCTCATCTAAACTCATTGGCAAAAAAATAATAAAATAATAACGCACCAAGTAGGAGTTGTTGGAATCAAATGAAACTTTCTATGTGTGACTGTAATGGTGATGTGTGTAAGTGATTGCAATATTGGAGCAAAATGATAAGTTTATTAGGGGAAAATGTACAATTGAAAGCAGGCTTTAGGACCCTGTTGGCTCGCCTCTAGCCTTGGATACAAGATGGGATACGGTTGGGAATGGATCCTGCGGCACATGTAGATCCTGCACACTCATAGGTTGCCAAAGCTGGCTTCCCAGTTGGTCCCATAAATGTTCGAATGGTGATAAATCTAGCGACTGGCAGACCACGTAGATGTTAAAGGGGTTGTCCGGGCTTTTTGATATTGATGACCTCTCCTCAGATCGGTGAGGGTGCTGGGTGTCAGAGCACCGTTTTTTGTCCGGCCACCTCTCGGCATGTTTGCCGTGCTGTGGCCGGATCTCCGGCTGGTCCCCATGATTGTGAATGGGGTCGGGGCGGATTTCCAGCAGCACACGTGTGCAAAAGGTAGTACTTTGCTGGAACAGCCTGCCGGAAAAGCCTAACGCCAGTGTGAAAGTAGCATTAGTTTAGTAAGGTTTACTGGAACGATATAACCCATTTTATGTGGCCTGATTAATGGTTGCTACATCTGTAGCCTACATGGTGACTTGTCACATGTGGCTCATGGTAAAATAACAAAACATGGCAAAACAACCTCAATGTTCATGACCGTAAACGAGCCAGCAGAATTGTTTGCGGCATTCAGAAGGTTGCATAATTTCCGCCTGACTGAATGTCACCTTGTAGCCCCGGCCTAGGGGTCATCGGTGCATCCCCGTCTCAAGCAATAGAGCAGGACTACTGTTTGTATGCATGTGTATATTATTTTCATATGATCAACATGTAGCAACATAACAGCAGACAAATGCAGACCATTCTGTTTTAATTATGACCAATATGTTTTACATTTAATGCATAATGTAATATGAAATGAAAGGATGTGTCATGTAAAGCTGAGGTCATTTATTATTTTATTTTTTTAATTTGATGCACGTTACAAAAAAAAAAAAAAAAAAAGACATAGTAAAATAGTTTTGAATAGTTTTGTGTGTTTTTTGCTGGCATGTTTAGCTACATCTGGCAATCGGAGCTGCAGAGCCAGCTTGGATCCCGGAGCCAAGTATACTTTGGCTGTATTGTAGTAGAAAAACGAAAACATTAAACAGCGCTGACATATGATGAAAGCTGCTGTGCCACTTTCAACCTCTTCCCTGCGTGTTTTTTTGCTATTGTTTTTCAGAGATTATTATGTTGCATATTGGGGCAGATCAGAATTCTGCAGAGCTTTTGAAATGGGAGTAATATCTGAAATCCTATAAAGAGATGTGTGAGTGGAAACAGAATATTTTACTTAATGAAATTTGAGACAATGCCGGAGACATTGCAAGGGTGGGATTTACTAAAGGGCACATCTGTGCCTTCTGGAGCCTGAATAGAAAGATTGCTCCGATTGGTCTAGAACGCCTCCGGCTAGTTCAGATCCCAGGCCGTGCACAAGTTGCATTTGGGCCTGTCCCAGGCTTGATAATGCTACTGTAACTTATTGGTTGTTCTGGATTTCAAGGTCTGCTTCTTCCTATTTTTAAAATATTGGACTATGGAGAATTTTTGTTTGCGTTGTAGAGATAAAATCATTAAAGGGCATCTGTCAGCAGTTTTGTACCTATGACACTGGCTGACCTGTTACATGTGCGCTTGATAACTGAAGGCATCTGTGTTGGTCCCATGTTCATATGTCCCTGCATTGCTGAGAAAAATAAAGTTTTAATATATGCAAATGAGACTCTAGGAGCAACAGGGGCGTTGCCATTACACCTAGAGGCTCTGCTGTCTCTTTAACTGCTGCGCCCTCTGCACTTTGATTGACAGGGCGAGGTGTCATAATATTTTCACTGCCTGGCCTTGTCAGTCAAAGTAGAGCAGACACGGCTGATAGGCCGTCATCAGCTGTTCGGTGGGGGGCCGACACCAGGGAGCACCATGACCTTTTCACTGCTTACCCTAAGCCCCTTGACTGACGTGGCCAAATGAATGGGACTGAACTGCGCCTAGGTCACGTGATCAATGGTCGTGACATTACTGGGCTAGGGTAATCAGCGAGAAGGCTGTGGTGCTCACAGGAGTGCCATCCCTTCTCAAGCAGCTGATATATGGACATCCCAGGTGTCGGACCCCTTACCGATCCGATCTTGACCTACCCAGAGGATAGTTCATCAGTTACAAGTAGTGGGATAACCCCTTTAAAGGGGTTGTGCAGCGATTTATATAAATGACCTATCCTCAGGATAGGTCATCAATATCTGATCGGTGGTGGTCCGACACCCCGCAGTCTCTCTGATCAGCTGTTTAAAGAGGAGACGGTGCTCCATGCGAGCGTCACTTCCTGTTCATTACCCTGCACTTCATCGCTCCAGAGGAGAAAACGCATAGAGTAAAGACCAGGAAGTGGAGCCCGCATGGATCACAGCCTCCTCTGATATTGATAACCTATCCTGAGGATAGGTCAACATAAATCACTGCACAACCTCTTTAACATTAACCCCCTTCTCTGCTCTAGACCACAAGGAAATGTAAGATTAAAGGGGCTATCTGATGTCTAAAATACCCCCCCTAATGTCTAAGCCCCTTGTATGGATTATACTTACCTTCTCTCCAGCACCCGTATTGCTCTGGGTCCCTGCACGGCCGCCGCTGCATCTTCCTCCGTAGCTCGGATCCAAATATCCCGCGACAGGGGGAGGTGGGTGCAGCCAATAGCAGGCTGCGATGGTGATCCGCCTCAAGGGGGCTTGTCCCCGTTGCGGCCTGCTATTGGCTGCTTCCGCTGTCGCCGAATGTTTTGATCTGAGAGATGAGGAAGATGCAGCGGCGGCCGTGCAGGGAAGCAGAGCGACGAGGGTGCTGGGGTCCAGGTAAGTATAATCCATACAAGGGGCTCGGACATTGGGGGTGATATTTTTGATGTCGGATAACCCCTTTAACTTTTTCTCTGCCTTAGACCAATGAAGAATTTACATTTAACTAGGAATTTAAAATTTATATGGAAAACTGAAAATCTGAAATAGTGAGCATGGGGTCCCTGCTTTTCTTTTTTTGCTGAGAGCCGCCAATTTCTAGTTATGTTTGTCACCAGTCTTTTAAATCAGAGAGAGTCTGTAAAAATAGGGAACTTGGACAATTTCTGTAAAAAACAAAACAAAAAACTAGTTGAGCCTTTGATTAATTTCAAGTTGAGGAGCTTTTACAGGTTGAAGTGAACGTGATTATCATCATTTTACAAGTCGCAGTAAGTGCTGCTGATGAACTAATTTCAGTACGTTTGCTGTGATGTACATGGTGTCTTTATGATTTACTTTTGGTTTACAATTAGTCTGTAAAACGGTTGGATGTCGAGAAAAAGCAGGTTACTAACCCTGAGTCTGGTGAATTAACTATAATAAGTATTGGTTTTTCCACCTATCGTAAGTACTATTTCTCTTGTGCAGCTTACCATTGGGTGAGCTGTGTTGTTTTTCCTAGCGATCAGGAGGTTCCTTGGAGGTCTCCAGCACAGGAGAACTGATGGATGTGCATCGGTATGGAGGTCAGAGCCATGAACTGAGAGAGCTACGCTCATTCAACTTAGCTCTGGCCCAGTCTAGTTGTGACTGAAAATTGTTACCAAAATATATAGAACATGTAGGTGGTCTCTGTTGAATAAGCCCCAGACAAACGTGCACGGTAGGACCTAATTGAAATTTAATTGTAAAGGTCACGGCCTGAATTTTTACAGGCGCTAGGCTTGTAACCCAGAGGTCACACAATTCTGTGTTCTTTACCTTTTGCTACCAACCAGAATATTTCTCAAAAACGATATTAAGATACATTTTATGTTGAAACAGTCTTTTTGTTTTTCTTCAGCTTTTGTGTGTTTCTTTACAAACTTGGCCTATGATGATAATGTATTGTGTATTATTGTTTTTTATTTTTATTTAATGGTATAAGTTTAAGATTTAAACATAGATTTTTCAAAAGGCAACCAAAAAGCTAAATAAATATAAGAGGTCTGAAGTCATAAAGAGGTATTAAACTGTCACAAATAATAATACAGGAAGATAATGCTCTAATAGTCAACTTCGGTACTTTTGTACCTACAAACAAAAATATCACAAATGTGTTACTTAAAAACAGATTTTTTTTAAATAGTTGCATGCAAAATTGAAGAAGAAAATGTTCTGGATGATGCAGTTTGTGGTTATTAAGTATTATGCATAAATATTGTTTGGAGAGACATTTAGACATTTGTACGTTTTCTCCAACCACGGATCCATGGTTTGAAAAACTATTGCTAGATGTTCTTTCACCTTGGCAAGGATTCAGTACTCTGGCCAACCTTGTATCTTGATACCCTAGCCATGGCAAAGTGGGTTGTTGGTGCGCCTACGCCCGACACAACAGCCAAGGTTCATGCCCCACAGGACATTCATCCCCTTTCCCTCAGCTACCACCCTGTCAGTATCTCTGGGGTTAGATTATTCTTCAGAACACCCTTTTCTGTACCTTTTCTGTTCCTTGGTGGCCATCTTTGCTTAGTTAAAGGGGTTGTCCGGGATCAAACACATTTTTTAAACATGCAATATCACCTTGTCTAGCAGTTTCAATGTCCCTCTGTTGGTTTTCAATATTTTCAGCACTTCTCTAGTGCTGCTACGGTCCCCCATGGAATGTAATTTCCATCCGCACTGCCTTGTGGGTCTCACAAGGCAGCACAGCGTCGCCGCTGTCAGGCTATATGTCTCAGCAGTCTCTACAGCTCTGTGTATCCCTACCCCTCATTGCTATTCCGCCTCCTGCCACTCATATGTAATGTAGATGGGAGGTGTGGACTATGCTAAATAGCATAGTTCTCTGCCTCCTTCTTTAGAGGATAACGCTCCTGAATGCCCGGTGACGTCACCGGCCCAGAGGGGCGTTACCTAGCGCTGCCAGTTACCACCTACTAACCTCCCTCCCTGCGCTCTGCAGAACGCCCTTGTGTGCCTGTGACGTCACCTGGCTCCTTGCGAAGCAGAAGAAGAGGCTTCACTCTCCACAAAGGAGCCCGGTACGCCACTCAAATTTAGAAAATCCTCACTTCCAGCTCGCAATTTGTATCTGATGAATCGGGGAATAGAAAAATAAAGGTAACACACAGATATATATATATACAATTAAGGTGACTTTGGTGCCATTAAACAAATGTCACCAATCCCAGACAACCCCTTTAAATGGTCACTGTGCTTTTACGCAATTTCACATAAATCAATAGTACAGGTGAATATAAGAAACTTTGTAATATATCTCATCAGAGAAAAATGCCTTGTTCTAGCGTTATCAACTGTTTTCTTCCTCTCCCACCGTTTTCTAAACTAACTTCCTGCTGAAAATTATGGGAAATCCCATGAGACCGAGATCAATTATTATTTTATCCCATATAAGTCTCTAGAGAGAGGAAGAGACGAAGAAGGGAGTGCAGAGAGAGAGACAGACATACCACAGAACTGCTTCAGCACATTTAGCAGCTAATTGTAAATGTTCTCTCTCACCCCAACTGTTCTATACACATCTGTACTACCCGGTACTTCTCCATAATGTCTTGTATGGAGCCTCTGATTTTGAGCCAGCAAATGTGTTTAGGGAACAAAATCTGCTGTTTCCATTTGTATTCTATGGGCAGACATCATTACAGCTAGTCTCCAGCCACTGCCGCAGAGACAACTGAGAATTATAGCTGGAGCTCGTAGAGGAGAAAGCTGCTAAAAATCTCATGTCATGTAATGGTCTGATATAGTTTTTATCGTTTATGCATACAGACATGGCAGCTTATTCTGATAAATTATCTGAAAGTTTAGATGTGCCTTAACCAGGTGACTGGCATAGGTAATGTAGCTTATACATCACTGTCCAGTGTCCTGTTTTCCGAAAGCAAATTGGGGAAGACGTTCTACAAGTTGGCATTTTAGATATGTACAGTAGTGTCAGTATGTCGTTTTATACATAGGTGTAATGTGGAGCTCCTAAGTTCCAATGCCAAATATATAACAAGACCCCCCCAGCTACCATGGCTGAGACCTCTGCACCCCCTATAGCTGCACCGCTGGCTTCACACTAAGCTCCAGTGGATAGGAGTTTTGGATCGACATCTATGGGTATCTGTAGTGAAGGGTCACATGCTCCTGGAGTAAACCTCGGGCTAATGTAATTACTGGTGAGTATAGGTAGCAGAGTTGGATGCACCAAGTTTCACACGTCTCAGCCTGTTTTTACTTTCACATGTACAAATGTTTACAGATAGATTGAGGGTTTTTTATGTCCTGAACAAACACTTTCAAATGACAACCTGTCAGCAAATCTGTCAACGGTACCGATGGCTGCTCACGAGAAAATCTCAGCCTGCTCGGAGATAAAAATAGACTGCGGAGACGGGATATCAAATGGAAATTGTACAAGGGTTTTTGTTTTGTTAATCCTGAAATGTTCATTTAACATTCTGTGCTTCGTAGGGGAATGGAAACCTAATCTTTATTTAGTTTACTGTCAGTCCAGGCCGCCATTGATCTATTTAAGGCCTAAAACTTCTGGGGAGAATGTTTGGGAATTACGGTTAACCCCATGACTGACAGCATGCTATATCAAACATTCTGTTTATTTAATTTCCATTAAAAAGGTTACATGCACAAAGATACATACAATTGTGAGAAAAAACGTAACAGAGCCCACTGGAATTACCTGGATTTCTGCATTAATTACTATTAAAGGGTTTGTGCAATGTTACAGTATTGATGACCTGTCTTCGGGATAGGTCTTCAATATCAGACCAGTGGCGGGTCCGACTCCCAACACTCCCACACGATCGGCTGTTTAAAGGGGTAGCATATCCTTTGCGACGGTGCTGCAGGGTAATTACAGCTACAAATGCCTTTGTGGTGCATGTGGTCCGCTCCCGACATCCTCCATTGTATGCATTTTTGCTGGGGATCACATGCGGAGGAATTGCTCCCCCCGTTATAAACACGCCACAGTGTTTGGGGTTTTTGAGCATCTCCTCCCATTTAGGCCACTTTATTTCAGGTTTTTTTCTGTAATTACAGCTGCCCGTCCAATTCACTTGAAAGGGACGGAGTAGATGTATTTCCACTGTACAAAGCAGACCTATCAACTTGGTCTATGAAGCTCTACTTACCTCTAGATACTGGATTTACATGGAAGCATGCAAAGATTTTTTTTCCTCTTGGATTCCATATAAACCCAATAATGTTTTTTATTTTTTTTCGATGGTCCATGTTATGTTCTATTCTTCTCTCAAATCTATCAGCCCCATGTGGTGGCACATGGAGTATCTCGCTCTGCCATGTGCATGTTAGGCCGCAGGGCAGGGATCAACAACCTCCAGCATTCCAGCTGTTGAGAAACTACAACTCCCAGAATGCTTCATTCACTTCTGTGGGAGTTAGAAGAGCAGCCGAGCATGTTTGCATGCTGGGAGTTGTAGTTTCACAGCAGGTTGCTGATCCTTGCTGTAGGGTTTTCTTTTTTAAGCAGTTGGTTAATATATTACCCAGTCTCACCACTGGTTTTTCTGCCCAAAAAAAAGGTAGAGCTTTAAATTTGTAAGGGAATTACAGCATATCTGTATGATTTATAGAGTTCTCTTTTTAAACCATTAAACCTGCCTGACGTTTTACAGCTTTTTTTTTTCCTAACTGGAAAAAGCAAACAAAAAACTTTTGCTTTTCTAACTTTATTTTGTGTTTGCTAAGTAGACATAAAAAGTTCTTACATGACATCACATTTAGGTATATATTGCGTTAGCATCTGAAATGTGCGGTTTTGGAACAGCTGTAGTACACCTCTGTAGATAGCCGCTGTGGTTTGGGTGAACTGTTGTTCAGATTTTTTTTCTTTATTTTCTTTATTTTTGATTAGTTCTACAAAGTTGAGCTTTCTTAGTTCTGAAAGGTGTTCTCTCCTCCGAGTCCGATCCAGGCTGTGATTTCTTTTGATCTAACGAGTTCATCAATATGCAGTAATTTGCCACTTGGCCGAGATCCACTTGGCAGATCTCATGTGGCATAGTGTTTTACTGTACTGTTTTTACCGTGCACATAAAAGAGTCTCTTTGATGGTGATCCTGAAATACTCAGAAGTCTTAGAGTGCATTAAATGACCAGTGTGATTAATGAACCTTTATGTAGCTGGGGTCTTTTGGGTTAAGTGCCCAGATAATTGATTGAGCAACAAGGTGTGCTGACATTTTACAAATGGGTGTGCTTAACGGACATGATGTGTTGGATTGCTCTGTATGTTTAGCTTCTTAACGTGGATAAAGTGTGTTTACACGACTTCTTGCTATGTAAACCTGCTCGTTTCTGACTTTGTCCCTTTCTCTCTTCTATATTTCTTGCATTCATTAATAATTTGCTGTATTTATATCTGCAAAGGGAGATCTATGATCATGCTGTGATATCAGTCTTAGGCCTCATGCACACAAACGTATTTTCTTTCCGTGTCCCGTTTTTTTTTGCGGACCGTATACGGAACCATTCATTTCAATGGGTTCGCAAAAAATGTAAGGTACTCCGTGTGCATTCCATTTCCGTATGTCCGTATTTCCGTTCCGCCAAAAAATAGAACAAGTCCTATTATTGTCCGCATTATGGACAAGGATAGTACTGCTCTATTAGGGGCCAGCTGTGCCGTTCCTGCAAAATATGGAATGCACACGGACGTCATCCGTATTTTTTGCGGACCACAATATACAGTCATGTGAAAAAATTAGGACACCCTTTGAAAGCATGTGGTTTTTTGTAACATTTTTAATAAAAGGTTATTTCATCTCCGTTTCAACAATACAGAGAGATTAAAGTAATCCAACTAAACAAAGAAAACTGAAGAAAAGTCTTTTCAAGATCTTCTGTAAATGTCATTCTACAAAAATGCCTATTCTAACTGAGGAAAAAGATAGGACACCCTTGCCCCTAATAGCGAGTGTTACCTCCTTTGGCTGAAATAACTGCAGTGAGACGGTTCTTGTAGCCATCTACCAGTCTTCGACATCGGTCTGAGGAAATTTTACCCCACTCCTCAATGCAGAACTTTTTCAGCTGTGAGATGTTTGAGGGGTTTCTTGCACGTACAGCCCTTTTCAAGTCACCCCACAGCATCTCAATGGGATTCAAATCTGGACTTTGACTTGGCCATTCCAGGACTCTCCATTTCTTCTTTTTCAGCCAATCTTTGGTTGATTTACTAGTATGTTTTGGGTCATTGTCATGTTGCATGGTCCAGTTCCGCTTCAGCTTTAATTTTCTAACTGATGGTCTCACATGTTCTTCAAGCACCTTCTGATACACAGTAGAATTCATCGTGGATTCTATGATGGTGAGCTGACCAGGTCCTGCTGCAGCAAAGCAGCCCCAAACCATGACACTTCCACCTCCATGCTTCACAGTTGGTATGAGGTTCTTTTCTTGGAATGCTGTGTTTGGTTTACGCCAAACATGTCCTCTGCTGTTGTGTCCAAATAATTCAATTTTGGACTCATCTGTCCAAAGAACATTATTCCAGAAGTCCTGGTCTTTGTCAACTTTATCTCTGGCAAATGTCAGTCTGGCCTCGATGTTTCTCTTGGAAAGCAAAGGTTTCCTCCTTGCACACCTCCCATGCAAGTTAAACTTGTACAGTCTCTTTCTGATTGTAGAGGCATGTACTTCTACATCAACAGTAGCCAGAGCCTGCTGTAGTTCTCGAGATGACACTTTAGGGTTTTTGGAGACCTCTTTTAGCATCTTGCGGTCTGCTCTTGGGGTGAACTTGCTGGGGCGACCAGTCCTGGGCATGTTGGCAGTTGTTTTGAAAGCCCTCCACTTGTAGACTATCTTCCGGACAGTGGAATGGCTGATTTCAAAATCTTTTGAGATCTTTTTAAATCCCTTCCCAGACTCATAGGCTGCTACAATCTTTTTTCTGAAGTCCTCTGACAGCTCTTTTGCTCTCACCATGGTGCTCACTCTCACTTCAACAGTCAGGAGCACACCAAACTAAATGTCTGAGGTTTAAATAGGGCAAGCCTCATTCAACATGCAGAGTAACAATCTACTAATTATGTGCACCTGGTGTGATATACCTGTGTGAGATCTGAGCCAATTTAAGAGGGAATACATGTGAGGGTGTCCTATCTTTTGTCTCAGTTAGAATAGGCATTTTTGTAGAATGACATTTACAGAAGATCTTGAAAAGACTTTTCTTCAGTTTTCTTTGTTTAGTTGGATTACTTTAATCTCTCTGTATTGTTGAAACGGAGATGAAATAACCTTTTATTAAAAATGTTACAAAAAACCACATGCTTTCAAAGGGTGTCCTAATTTTTTCACATGACTGTACATACGGTCGCGTGCATGAGGCCTTACTAGTGTTCCCTTTAAGCTGCAATCAGTTCCACATAGCGATGAGATTTTACATCAGTTAATTAAAGGGTTTCTGTCATGAGAAAAATCGTTAGGTAGCTGACTGACACTAGCGATGTGCTAATATCAGCAGTACATAACAGTGGGCTTTATATCTCCCTGCCTGCTGCCGTTTTCTTAAAAAAACAGACTTTTATGATCTGCTAATGAAGCCTCTAGTTGCTATTAGGGCGTTGCTGCAGCACCTAGAGGCTCGGTCTACTCGCCTTTTGGCACGCCCACGTCCACTTGATTGACGTCCTGCTTTGCATCGCACCTCATAATCACACGCCTGCGCCATCCCTTTTAGTATTCGGTGCAGGCGCAGGGAGTGAAGGACGCTCGGCTGCTGGGGAGGCCTGTGACGTAATCGGCTTAGGCACAGTGAGGAAGCCGGCAGGAGCCGAGCGTCCTTCACTCACTGCGCCTGCACCGAATACTAAACGGGGCGGCGCAGGCGTGTGATTATGAGGACGATGCAGAGAAGGACATCAATCAAGTGGACGTGGGCGTGCCAAAAGGCGAGTAGACCGAGCCTCTAGGTGCTGCAGCAACGCCCTCATAGCACCTAGAGGCTTCATTAGCAGATCATAAAAGTCTGTTTTTTAAGAAACTGGCGGCAGGTGGGGAGTTATAAATCATACTGTTATGTACTGCTGACATTAGCACATCGCTAGTGTCAGTCAGCTACATAACGATTTTTCCCATGACAGAAACCCTTTAAACTTATGATTCTCTTTTAGCTTGGACTAATATGTTACCATGCCATTTGGATCCTTGCAGAATAAGGAATTGCATATCTGACAATATACTGCGTATTCATTTTTGTGTGTCTTAGAGATTCATTTCCGCATATTTTAATGCATACATGGCCGGTTGAAACGGTTTGTTTCTGACATGTTGCAGGCCTAATGAATACATTACCACACAGTACATACAAGTATAAGTGAGTAAGGAATAATTTTGAGTAAAAAAAAAAGCCCCTTAATTCTATATTTGTACTTAGAAAAGCATTGTATTCGTCCTTGTTAGAAAATAACCTACCCGTGTAGGATCCTAGCATTCCCCTTAAATTCAGATTATATATAATTTTTTCGCTATATAAGACTCATCTTGGTTTTAGATAAGGAAATTTAAAAAAATATATTTTTTCTTCAGACCTCAAATCAGACCCCAATCAGACCACCAATTCTCCTCATACCTCAGATCACACCCCAAATCAGACCTCCGCTCTTGATTAAACCACAGATCAGACCCCCAGTCTCGACCAGACCTCAGATCAGACCTCCAGTCATCATCATACCTCAGATCAGACAGCGCCACCACTTGGTACATTCAACACGCTCTTCCTGCAGAACTGCACTATGACCTGATATTGCGCAGTGTCAGGTGATAGTGTTCCACGTCCTGACGTACTAAGCCAGGACCATGCGTTACCAGAAGAAGACCAGGGAACAGTGAGTTAAGCTAGCATCAGGAGTGCCTTATTCACCATTCCCCGGTCCTACTGTGTACTAACGAGCGCTTCTATAATGGAAGAGCTCATTACTATTCGCTTTATAAGACGCACTGACATTTTTCCCTCACTTTTGGTGGGAGGGAAGTGTGTCTTATATATATACTGTATTTTTAGCTCCATAATTATTATTTTTTTTACAATGAAAGATAAAACCTCTTTTATAGGCTCATAGCATTAAAGGGGTATTATCAACACACCGTTTCATACTTACCTGCTCCCGGGGCGCACTGTCCACTTCCTGGTTTTGGCACTCGGCAGGGGGAGGGCTCCATCTTAATTGAAGTCTTCTCCTGGCCAGGCCGCTCGCTGGACTGAATGCGCACGCCAAGGCCGCGCATGCGCCCTGGTGACTTCTTCCTGGCAATTATACTATACTGGCCAGGAAGAAATTACCATAGCGCATGCGCGACCTCGGCGTGCGCTTTCAGGACTGCGCGCGGCCGGCCGGGAGAAGAGAAGTCATCTGCGCAAGCGCGGCCACCGCAATTCCTGAGGAGAGCGGTGGCCGTAACCAGGGGAGACGGAAGACAACAGTCAGGTAAGTATATGTTTATTTTCTTCTAAGGGGTGGGAATTAGTTAATTAAATATATTTAGAAAAATGATCACTGTTAAATCATTAACAGATTTAACAGTGATCATTAAGATGAGAATACCCCTTTAATAGTTAGTTGGTGATGACGCATCTCACCTCCATACCCTCTCTGTACAATGACCTCTGCACAGGTCACAGAGCATGCTCACAACACTCCTTGTAGAGTTCAGGTTTCTGTAGTCCAGGTGGCTGTTGTAATGCATATCCCTGGAAGCCCTTAAAGGGCATCTGTCAGCAGATTTGTACCTATGAAACTGGCTGACCTGTTAAATGGGCGCTTGGCAGCTGAAGGTATCTGTGTTGGTCCCATATTCATATGTGTCCGCATTGCTGAGAAACATGATGTTTTAACATATGTACACATAGAGGTTCAGCTCTCTGTGCAGCTGCCTCTCCCTCTGCACTTTGATTGACAGGACCAGGCAGTGTAAACGTGATCATGCCTGGCCCTGACTTTTCCTAAAGTCAATTGAAGTGCCGAGGGTGTGGCAGTTGCAGAGAGAGCAGAGCCTCTAGGTGTAATGGCAGCGCCCCTGTTGCTCCTGCTTATTTGCATATATTAAAACTTTATTTCTCTCAGCAATGCGGGCACATATGAATATGGGACCAATACAGGTTTAAAATACTTTATGGATCCTGGATATGTGGCTATTTGTTCAAAAATACTGTTCAAAGATAATGTCCTTCAGACATCGGTTTCTAGCCGGTAACTATCGGTCCTGTATTATAACGGATACCTGTTAGGACCTTGGTTTCCACTCTGAGTACAACACCTCAGGTAGTCGTCTGCTGCTTGCTCAGGGAGTTTGACAATGGAAGAATTATTTTCTTCTTGGATGTGGTTCCATTTTTCCATTCGAGCCTGTTAATGCACTAGGTAATACATCCTCTTACTTCCTGCGGTTACGAGCACACCGTTTCACCTGCACCTTGTTAGGGAACGTGTGAGGCATTACCAAAGTTTGGCCTCTGAACTGGTTAATGCAGCCTTCAGGGCAATGCACGGCTAGCAGCTATATAAGACCTTCTATGGGTCTGCGACTATCTAGGAAACCATGCTGTAAACACTGTCAGCTGCAGTAGTGTTGGTATGTCTTGCAAACCACATCATTCATACATTTAAACTCTAGACCGATAAGAATTATTATTTTTTTCTGTCCGTGAAAAGGGAAATACAACTAATTTGTGTAAGGAAGACACTGCCCTGACTCAGACTTGTAATCTGCCTTTTGTCTTTACTCCCTCTCGGAGTTTACAGTGTGGGAGTGCGATCAGATAATAGGCTTCTTTCAAGCTCTTTATCGGCGGACTGTGCTCCTGGACTACATCTGGAATTTTCAGAACATAGATTTTCACCAAGTTCCAGATTTTTTTTTCAATGAGTTAACATTTTGCATTGGTATTACTATTGCTTGACTAGTGGATCTTAATGGTTGTCTTCCTGGTAAAGAAGTGAATCATAACCGCTTCTAGAACCTACAAGGACCATCTGTATTAGAACCCATCTACAAGTGCTTTGTTCCCCTGCGGCACCACCACAGGATGATATCTGATTTAAATCAAAGGGCTGTCTCTCCAATGCACAGACGTGTTGGGACTTCCAGAGAGAGAGACTTTTTTTTTTTTATAGCTGCTTCTCTGCTTCAGTTAATTTATAAATGAGGACTTCCCTCTGTTAAAGAGGTTGGACCATCTGGGACATTGATGGCATATCGGTAGGATACACCATTAATGTCAGATAGGTGCCGGTCCAACTTCTGGGAGCACGGCCACCTTCCGTTCACTGCTTTGGAATTTCTGAAATTAGTTGAGCGCTGGTTTTTCTATTTCCGGCATACCTATAGCTGTAAATGGAGAGGTGGTGCGCTCTACATTCACTGCTATTGGGCCTCCTAAGATAATGGAGGGCCCACACTCAACTTTTTTTCGGAACTCTATTAGTGATGAATGGAGATCATGCCGTGCATACGCAGTGCGCTCTCCTTCACTTTGAAGGCTGCATTCTCTAGATAGGAACGGTTCCCAAAAGTGGAACCCGCAACTATTTGACATTGATGGCATATCCTAGAAATATGCCGTTAATGTCCCAGATGGGCCAACCCCTTTATAAAAAAAAAAATGCCCTAAAAAGATGCAGGCGTATGATGCTGCTGCCAATCTCTGTCCTCTGGTTGAGTACAGTAATTGGCTGCAACCAACGGTCATGCACCGTATACTTTCACATCACTGGTGCAGTTTGTAAAAAAGCAAGGGAAGAAGGAGTGGACCAGCTCTGGAGATGGGGGTGATCATAAGAGGATTTTATTTTTATTTTCAGCTGCTACAAGGTTTGTCCGAGACTTATAATTTTCTCAGAACCCCCCTTTAATGACACAGCTCCTCCAATTCCCAGCCCCCTCTTAATTTTTTGTAAAATGACCACCAGCTTCTCAGACTACTCTGTCCACTCTGCACTTTGGTAGTCCAAAGTCATTTGAAACCTAGAAATCCCACCAAGCTTTGCAGCTCTTGAGGGCAACCATAGGATGGTTACCTCATAGCGTTCAATTGTGAAGTGAGAAGAACCTGGCCTACGCTCGGAGCTTGTTTTAGGAAATCATTTACATGTAAATCCTGCTAATTTTTTACAGTGGTTTTTAGTGCTCACATTAATCATAAGACTCGGGAGCCCATCAGTTTATAAAGACTTGAACATTTGCTCTAGACAGGGCCTTAGTCCAGTTCACTTGGAAACATGTAAAGCCGCAAGTAATTTGTTCATTTTAATGTATTATGTGAATTACTGGCATGCGGTGGGAGAACAAACATGAACTATTTCTATTGGACGTCTCAGGTGGCAAATTTGATTTAGCACCATTTTCTTTATCCCTTTTCATAATTAATATTTTGTAGTTTTCACATCTTTGTGTATGTTGGCAGGCGAGCAAAAGGAGTGTCTGTAACAAGATAGCCTTTTTATAAATGAATGTGGGTAGAGATTCCACTGCTTGCGGTGAGTCACAGAAACACATTTATACGCATTTCTCCATGTATCATCGGTATCCGAGTTTATTTTTTCAGATGTATCTTTATTTCCCAAGTCCTTTTTCTGGTATTGCAATTATAAACCCACCCTGGAGGTATTTGCAGAAATCAACTAATTGTTCTCCAGAAAAATGTTTAAGGCATCTGCTCTATATATGTATGTAATGCCAGGGAGCATATGGTCTGGATCAGGCTGTTTAATCCCAGAGAGGAAATCGTCTTATAGGCAATGTGTTGCCTGGCCACAGTTTTATTGGTTTATAACTTTTTGCTGTTTTAAGCTTATTTATCACAAACTCTATTTGATAGCTAAAACATTGCGGTATTTATACAAAAAGTAAAGAAGGTCTAGAACCTACAGACCACGGTAGCCTTTACCGGATATAATGGACTTTGTCATGCTCCCAGTGTCCATACTGAAGCCGTTTCTCTAGCACACGTCTAATAAATTGTGTCCCAAGAATGGTTGTTTTTAATTTGTAAAGGTTTAGAATATTGATGACCTTTCCTTGAGATGGGAATGCAGTAGATTTTCCCTCAGCGGAGCCATCTTGTTAAGATGGACTCTGTGACCTAAGTAGAAATTATTGGGCTCCACAGTAAATTTTTGAACGGGGCCTCCCCAGTAACCTGTTCTCAACCCCCTCCTCCTGCGCAACCCCAACTCCCGTGGCCAGTCTAGATCGCTCTTTCAGACAAAGCCGAGTAGCTGCTCCGTTTCCTATAGTGTCTCTGTATATGTAATTTTATAATCCTGGTCAGGGGGCCCTGACAATGGGTGGGCCCCATCTGAGTTCGTGCCCAAAAGCAGTCGCTTCCTCTGCTTTCCCCTATAGCCACGCCAATGGATGGACACTAAAAAGATGTCATGCTCTAGTGTGGGAGGGAAACCTCCACACCGAACCTAGGAGGGAAAGGAAAAAGGAGATAAGGCCTGAAAACTAGGGAAGGAAAATGGACACCTCCTAGTGAAAACCCTAATCAAAGCCCAGACTGACTACCAGTATGAACAGACCCCAGATATAGGTGAGTTCATACACAGGAATAACTACAGTCCTATTTAACCCTAAAGGACTCTGGTACTAATGACAGGAATGAGACATCCTGTTCCTCCAAAAGGAAGGATGAACGGGAGTCTCCCTAAGGCCTAACACAAAACAACAAAGAACTGTAACACACAGAAAAGCCAAAATACAAAGGGAAAGGTAACACTTAACTTCCAAAAAGCTATGGCAGCACCAGGAACTCAGCCGAGATCCGAACACCAGCTATTTACAGGTCCAACTGAAGCTATAAACCGCACAGCATTGTGGGCGAGACAACTATAAATAGGAAAAGTTAAATGACCACAATAGCAGCACCTAGAGGTTCAGGGTGTGACCAGTTCCAGAAACAACACAAACGCCTATTGATTCACAAGGTAAACATGTCAAATCAAACCATGTGTTGCCAGTGTCCAAGATCTCCTGCCACTCACTGTTGCGGGGACGTCGGTATGTCTTGGTACGTCCTTGACAAAAGACCTCAAAAGCTGCACCTTTTTTTCCACCAAGTCCAAAAGCTCAGTTTGCTGCCCTGGATATAAATACTGGCCTTATATATAATAATGGATATAAATAATGGCCTTAACCAGATTGGCTGGGAGGTGACCTCGCCCTATTGAATGTGCCATGCCCATGTACAGCATTGAAGACTCTTGAGGAGATAACAAATGACTAGAATATAACCTGGAATTAAATAAACATTAAAGGGGCTTTCCAGGAGTTCCTTTCATGGGCTGTCCTCAGGATAGGTCATTAATATCAAATCATTTGGGGTCCCACTTTGACAACTCCTCCGATCACCTGTTTGAAGGGTCGCATCACTCAAGGTACAACCAAATGGCACAGTCGTGTTGTGACGCAACCTTGCTGTGGTTGAGTACTACTGCCTTTGTACAGGGCACAGTCACTTTAATAAAACTAATGAGACCGCACTGTTCAGTGAGTCTGAATTATTAATGGATCGCGGTATTGAAGATGCTGCGCAGCTATTAACAATACAGACCCACCTAACAGTGCCGTCTCATTGGTTTAATTAGAGGCATCTGCAGCCTGTATGACCACAGCGGTACCCGACCGCAGCACGGCCAAGTCGCTTTACTTGGTCGTACCCTTAGGCATGCCCGGTGGTCTCTTCATTGTTTACACCACACACTGTCAACTTATTGGAGGTTGTGCATGGAATTGCAGCCTTATACTTACTGCTTGCAAGCGATCTGGAGGTCCCTTAACACTTGTTAGCACCGATCCCATTCTTATGCCTCATTCACACTGATTTCCATCAGTGATTGTGATCCAGGATTGGAGCCTCCACAGACATAAGGTATAAGGGAAAGACCTGCACCTGTTCTGTGTTTAGAGCCGCACCTGGTTTTGGCTCACAATTAGTGTTGAGCGAAACGAGCTTCTGATGCTTCATTTAAAATTTCGGAATAATACTATACAGAGATTTTTACCTACCTTCTTTTTTGAGTAGGGACCAGTGTTTTTTATCTCACTGGCATCATGAGGTCCTTAATTTGATTACAGAGGGTTGAGTATGTGCATGAGGAAAGCTGAAGCAGGGCTCGTCACACAACAAGAGACGGTCGCAGTATTTTATCAGTTACAGGAGGACATGGGGGAGGTAGTAATTACAAGAAATGGAGGAGGTAGTATGCCTATGTCATTTACAGGGTGGGCCATGGAAGCCGAATTATCATTATACACTTTATTTACTTGGGGGCAGTAGTATCTATAAAATAATTTAGTGGGAGAAGTTCTGTCTGCGCTGTAACAAGCTCTTTGGTAAAGTACTGGAGGAGGTCTATATCTTGCCCAGGTTGCTCAGATGGATGAGATAAAAGGAATCCAAACGGCTGCATGGTTTTATTCAGATGGATTGATTTATTTGATGTTGTTTTTATTTTTGCATGATTGGTAGAATTGGTTGAGAGACCTACCATACCACCCCACTGTATTACAGCTATTTCCCTTAGGCCTCATGCACACAACAGTTGTTTTTAGCGCCCGCTTAAAAAAAACGGATGCGGCATCCGTTTTTTTGGGAGGATTCGTTTTTTTTTCACAGATCCCATGTAATAAATGCCTATCCTTGTCCGCAAATGTGAAAAAAGTAGGACATGCACAATTTTTTTTGCTGAAGGGAAACACGGACGCGGAACACAAACGGATGAACTATCAGCATTTTTTTGCTGACCCATTGGAATGAATGGGTCCCCATCCTATCTGCAAAAAAACTGAACGGAGGCCGATAAAAACAACTGTCGTGTGCATGAGGCCTTAGGCTGAGGTGTTCTCAGGTGTAGTTACTGGGGAATAAATAGATGCCTCAGTGCCTCAGCCTGGGTCAGAGCCTTGAAGCTAGAAGACCTGTCTCCTGTAAACAGTTCTGCATGGGAGTTGTACCTAGGTAAGGTAGAAACCTCTGTATAGTTAGTGCCCTGATGGGCCAGGACTTTGACTTGATGTTTATGTATTCTTTTGGTGCCATGCCTTTACCCCAAGTGCTTATATATCTTGGGTGCCTTGTTTTGTGCTGAATAAAAAATAAACTGAGCTCAGACTTCTAAGACTACTGAAGCCAGTGACATCTGTTGTTGCCAGCCCTGTTCAAACACAGATCCCTACAGTGCCCACATCATTTTAAGGCTGCTTTCACACTTGTATTATTTCTGGTATTGAGATCCGGCAGGAGATCTCAGTACTGGAATTAAACGGATCTATTTCGATTTTGCACATCAGGATGTATCTGTTCCATTTGGATGCAGTTTTGTGAGACCAGACCGGAAAAAACAGATCCGTCACTAAATACATTGAAAATCAATGGGTGATGGATCTGGTTTTTTAGACTCCTACAGAAACGGATCCGTCACCATTTACTTACATTGTTTTCAGTGACGGATCCGGTTTGTTCCATTTCCATGACTGGACACAAAACGGAATGCTGCCGGAACGGAAGATATCCTGAACGGATCTCTTTCCATTCAGAATGCATGAGGACTAAACGGAAACTTTTTTTTCCGGTATTGAGGTCCTCTGCTGGATCTCAATACCGGAAAACAACAGGCAGTTCTACCTATACATGCTTCAGTCGTTGGGGCAAAAGGATGTACTGCTTCTCAAACAAAGTGTCAGCCACGTTACCCTGAAGCCAAAGCGTGGCGTGGTAGTCACCTTGCCTTCACCTGAGCTTCTGTAATGCCCCGAGCTCTTGTTAGTACATAGAATAATAATAATAATAATAATAATAATAATTACTGCTCTTTTATGTGCACATGGGTTGTATGGATTAGTCTGCACAACATGGGGGAAAATATTTCAGCAGAGCTTTTCTTTAATTTGTTTTCTTATGCCTCCACATGTGGGTTCTAAAGTTTGGGTTTCTTTACAATTTTCTGTTCTTAGCCATAGATGTGCTTTGTGAGGTGTCCAGCTATTAATACTAAGTGTCTGCATGAGAAAGAGGGAAATACTCATGTTTTCTGTTCTGCTACTTACACCTTCATCACCTATTTCACATTTACTGCAAACATTGGAAAACATATGATGGGAAAAAGCCTTGGAGTGATTTAAGGAATAAACCATAATTTTTCGGCTGCGGAACGCTTCCATATACACCATCACTTTGCAGATTTATAAAGCATCTGGCAGTGTTCAGAGGGAGGAATATATTGTTTCAGTGGAATAGTGAAGACTTCGGCTCTGTAACTGTTTAACTGCAGCTCTGTGATTCAGCTAGCCCTGGCAGAACATAGTAAAAGCTCCACTACAGGATCAGCTAAGAAGCTTGCAATTACATACGCTTGTTTTAGAATTTAAAGTGAAAAGCCACTTTCTGAGCAAAATTAAAGGGGGTATTCCAGGATTTTAATATTGAAGGCCTATCCTGATCAATATCTGATCGGCAGTGGTCTGACACCCCGCACCCCGGCCAATCAGCTGCCCTGCAGTAACGCAAGCTCCGAGACTACATACACAGCTCCGTCCTCCGTCCATTGGGTAGTAGACAGAGCTGGTCACTGCAACGCTGCTCCCACTCACTTCAAAGGGAGAAGTGCTGCAGTAACTGGCTCAGTCTACTACTCATGACCAGTTGATTGGTGTGTGTGTGGGGGGGGGGGGGGTGTTGGATCAGATATTGATGGCCCTGTCCTGAGAAAAGGCAATCAGTATTAAAATTCTGCATTACCCCTTAAAAAAAAGAAACCCCTCACAAACGCCTCCATCCGAACCTTATTCCTTCAGGAGTTGTTGCCATAAGCTCTTTGTCACCATATGAAAACTCCTTGTTCTGTCTATCCATCATGTTGATACTGGCTTTCTGCTGCTTTTCATATATCTCTTAGGCTACTTTCACGACTGCATTTTTCTTTCCACCACTGAGATCAGTCATAGGATCTCAAAGCGGAGGAAAACGCTTCAGTTTTGTCCCCATTCATTGTCTGAACTAAACGGAACTGAGTGCACCAGAATGCATTCCGCTCCATTTTGTTGCCTTTCTATGACGCACACAAAAGCGCTGCAAGAGGCGTTTTTGAGTGCCGCGTGGGATACTGATCATCAAAAAACTGATCCGTCATTATTGACTTACATTGCGTTTCGGACACGAAAAAAAACTGATTCGGTGCCCATTGACTTGCACTGGATTTAGTGACGGATCCGTCTTGTTCATTTGGGATATAATACAACCGGATCTGTTCTAAACGGATGCAGATGGTTGTATTATACACCGGATGCGTTTTTGCTGAACCCATGACAGATCTAGCAGATATGAAAGTCGCAGATACATGAGAATATGCATACAAAAAAGTGCATAGAAAAAAACTATATAAAATATATATAAATAAAAATAGAAAACTATATACAGTCAATAATAGATTGACTTTCAGTGTCAACAGCTGATGTGAGAAGCGGCATGATGACCCTAAATGCATCTAAATAACTAGGTCTGGCGTGTTTTTCTATTATCCTAATTGGTCATGTTTAACCACCTCCACCCCTTGAATACCAATTAATTCCATGTATTATGCCAGCTATCTTAAGAAGGTTATTTCACCGATATAGTTTAATTTAACATTACACCATATGGAACCAATAGGAACATTTCCTAACGCGAATGCTTGGAAACTCTTACATTCATATGTTAAGAGTACACATCCTTTCCTCATTAGCTGGAAAGTAGAGCGATTTTTGGCAGCAGTTCTATGTGGAAGCTTTGTGCTGCTTTTATATGAATTTTGTTTTTAGGCTTTGATGACACTGTTTAGAATAGGAAGTATCTAATAAGTCAAGCATTTTGTCTAATGTCCTGCCAGTATATTTAATATATGCCTGGAGGTCTGAAACACTATCTTCTTCACTGCAGTAATATGCATTTAATTCTCTGAAAGTGGAAGGCCGATCCTTTTTTTTTTTAGTACGTTTTCGGACAGAGTAATTTAGAACATCTGGCCGTGGGTACAAGAGTAATGTACAGTTGGTTTTTATGGTTTAATCATGATCATGTTAATGCACACCGGTAGCTAATTAAAGAAAACTTTTATTGTCTGCTTTAAATGGGTTGTACAAGGAATACAAGTAGGGATCTGCTCACAGCACTCAATGATAAATGCTGCCTTTATAGTCACATTCTAGCAGCTGGGGCTCCATGTAAAACCCAGGTCACTTTAAATGTTTACAGGTAGCTGGTTTTGGTTACTCGCTTTTTTCCCCGTCCACAAATCTAGCCTTTATTACCCTCCCCGCCTCGCACTGGAGTTCACCCAGAGGAATGCTCTACCTAAGGGCATCTTTTGTATCAGTACAACAGACTGCAGGCAAACACGAATCGGTAGTTAAGCCCCGGGCGCTGTTTGAAGTTTCTCGTTTTCCAGTAGTCATTCTAACTAATTGCCATATTTCTTCACTGTACCCTTGGGAGAATGTTAATATACTCAATTAGTTTCAGAAGCGTGCATAATAAATCACTGTCTAGAGGATCCCGGCTTCTTTACACTTTTAAACGGTTGTAAAACACTTGCCTTGTTGGTCTCTTTAGGTACCGGAGGTCTTTCTTCATTAAACAAGTCATTCATCCAATGACTACAGTACAAGCGGTCATTATGCCCCGTTGTTTTGTAAAAGCATGATGCCGGGTCACTAGCCTGCAGCTACACTCATCTTATTCACCTCTCCTGGATCTACTTCTGTAATGTTTTGTGCCAGATGGAATTAATTTGACCTTAGAGATGTCAGAATATACAGTCAGGGGCAGTCTAATGAACATTTCTTTTTTATTATTATGCTAAAACATACTTCCAATTACAACATCCAGTACGTTATGGCACTTAATAATATAAGCTTTAGTGTTTACACACTGACAGATGGGAGAAGAGATCCCTCATGTTAAAGAAATCAGTCTGAAAATGAAGCAGTGCAGATGCACGAGAACTAGTGAAGGCAGCAGCATCCTGGACACACATACCTCATAACCTAATATTTAGCTTGTCTTACAGGGTGAGACAAATCCACGTCCAAATCTAGAAGCTGGTTGTAAATTAAATATCAGAGAATCTGAAAATCAACAAATGAATGAAGGTTGCAGTCTGATTGTCTTGAGTTAAAAAGTTGCACTAACATAAGTAAAAATCATTTTTCTTTCCATGTCAGAAGTGTGCGTTGCCTTTTAAGGGCATCTGTCAGCAGATTTTTACCTATGACACCGGCTGACCTGTTACATGTGCACTTGGCAGCTGAAGGCGTCTGTGTTGGTCCCATGTTCATATGTGCCTGCATTGCTGAGAAAAATGATCTTTTAGTATATGCAAATGAGCCAATAGGAGCAATGGGGGCGTTACCGTTACTCCTAGAGGCTCTGCTTTCTCTGCCACTGCCGCTCCCTCTGCACTTTGAATGACAGGGCCAGAAAGTGTAAACGTGATCACGCCTGGTCCTGACTTCTCCTAAAGTCAATCACAGTGCAGAGGATGCAGCAGTTGCAGGAAGAGCAGGGCCTCTAGGTGTAACGGCAACTCCCCTGTTGCTCCTAGAGGCTCATTTGCATTTATTAAAACATAATTTCTCTCAGAAATGCAGGCACATATGAACATGGGACCAACACAGATGTTTTCAGCTGCCAAGTACAAATGTAACAGGCCAGCCAGTGTCATAGGTACAAATCTGCTGACAGATGCCTTTTAAAGTGACCATTTAATAACCATCAGTTATTAATCAATCAATTTTTTTGTCTGGTAGACTGTCCCATTAGCCAGTGACTTGTGTTAACTACATATATATATATTTTTTTTAAGGTTTCTAAACAAGATCAACAGAAAAAAGATTGCCCTGATGGTCGTCCAGTGGACTCATCCTCTCGTTATAGTGGAGCCCAAGACAGTGGCATTGGCAGTGATAGTGTGAAAATAAGAATAGTTCAGATTGAACCACAAAGAGGCACAAGTCATCACAGAATAGTGAGACCATCCAAGCAGTCATCGATTGTGAAGAATCTGAATTTCATCCCATTCGATATATTTATCACTGCCAGCCGGATATCCTTGATGTCCTACTCATGCACCGCTGTGCCTAAATCTAAAATGGATAATGGAGATAGTGAGAAAGTGAGCAGAAGCGGCTTGAACCAGTCCACTGCAGAATCTGAGGAAACACCAGACAGACCTGGGCCATCATGTATATCGTCACTCACTGCTGAGGACCTTCTCAATAGCAACTCTTCTTCCCCAGCAAATGGAAAAAACAGTCTGCTGTCTCTAGAACGCCTGCATGCTTCTACCAGGTCTTCTGCTCGGCAAGCTCTAGGCATCACAATTGTGCGCCAGCCTGGAAGAAGAGGAACTGGAGATTTACAGCTGAATCCATTTTTACATCTTATTGTTTCCCAACCTTCTTTGCTCGTAAGCTGCCATCACAGGAAACAGAAGGTGGAAATATCTCTCTTCGATGCGCTCCTCAAGGGTGTAGATCCAGAATACAAATGTTCAGGTATGAATGTCCAAAGTAACCTAAGCTGATCTCTGCTTTACTCTTTATTGTTAAGATTTTTTGGGTGTTATGTAGCTTAGAGAAGCATACAATTTTTTTTTTTTAAAAGGTGCAACATAGGGTAGTATGTTCTGGATTATAAGACCAGTTGAGGCTCACCTTCAGTGGTTGTGCTAGGGATAGGCACAACACTTTTGTAGATATGTAGAAATCAGTGTCCAGTCGCCAGGTATGCAGCCTCAATCTTCAGGAGAGGGTGCCCACTCTCTCCAAAGCCAAACAGTAGAAATGTAGCAGGATCACACAGAGGCGCAAAACGACACTAGTCCAGATGAGCATTTTTCCTTTATTTCGATAGTGCACGTCAGGTAAAAACAGCAACAACGTGTTGCTTGAAATATTGCAGTGCTGCCTCTTCTGCTTCTTATCATTGTATTGAAAAGTTGCCAGGAGTTGGGAAGGCTTTGCACCCACCTTAAAAAGACAGCTATTGTGTTGCACCATTTGTGTTTTAAATAATTGATTCTGATGCCCATGTATCTATCTTGTTGACATTTTTACGAGCATCTTTCAAAAAAATTGTTTTTGGTCCGACCATCTTAGAATGATATGTTACATATTTTTTTTTCGCAATATGTGAAATTTGTTTTCTTAAACTGTGCTCTTCATGAATTTTATCTGGATGTCCAGCTGCTCTTGAATTATCAACAGGGGGCCCACACTATAGTTGGTCCAACTATAGGGGTTTTCTCATTATTGGGATAAAGGAAATCACATCCAGGCATTGACTTCACTTACTGATTGGTGATAGACCAACTGCCAGGACTGCCACCAGTCTTCAGATGAAGGTGCTCAATCACTGATTTACTTGGACAGTGATGCTCTTGACCACCAACTGCACAGGGAACTATCGTGCAACCCCATTCTCTTGAATAAAGCTGTGTTGTAGTTCCTTGCAGTAGTAGGCCACGAGCGCTGCTCTGCAGGGGAATTACTACGAGAACAGGTGTCCTAATGATTCTAAAGATCCAAATGATAGCCACAACATTATAAGATGGGATCACCCATACGACTTATTTAGAGATGGCCAATTAAATTGCACTTATGTCAGTCGAATCTAACCAGTTTTCCATGGAACCAACATCCATTTGTCAGAAAAAAAAGCTTTGGGAATGTGAATTTCAGTGTGCTCAATTCTCATGGGAGATACGCAGCAGCCAGAGATGTCTGGCAGTGGCCTTTCCCCATTGAAAACTCATGCATTCTTGACCGAATAATAGCCAAACAAGCTTTTGACTGACAATTGTTGAGAGTGTATGACCAACTTTAGAGTTACTCCTGAAAACTGCTGACATATATGGCATATATGGACATCGTCCTGACATCGACATGAAGATATTTGGTTATGCCATAGCTCTTTCTAGTTGATGTCCAGTTTTCAACTGAATTTCAAGATGGCTTCATGGGGCCTGTAGATTCCTTAATGCATGTCTAGGCAGACTTGCTCTTGAGTATTCTAGGAAAGCGTGACCACAACTTTTGAGGGTACTGTGGTGGCCATATTGGTTTGGCACCCAACTTTTCCAAAAACAGACATCGAAGAAAAAAAAATGAATATGTCTTTTTTTTTAAATAATTTGATGGAAGAGAGCAACTTAGAGACTTGGTCCCCATCCAGTAATGCTCACACTTTGTGTTTATTTTTTAGTTTTCGGGGATATACTCCCTTTACCAGCATTCATGGAATAGGACAAGGCACAGTCTATAAAACATAAGAGGAGATATTACAATAGCCGACCATCATTTTCAGTATGAAACACAAGTCCTCATGTGTTTTCTGTTACAAGACTTACAGTTTTAAAGGCGGACAAAGATTATCCAATCAGAAATAATACAGTAATTCAATATCCACTTACCATAAGCTTTTGGAAACAGTTCGTTCTCAAAGGATAAAAAAGGTTTTATTTACAATGACATTAGTTGAGAAATAACATTATTTTAAGAGATAATCTTGTTTTAGTATCCCGGGGAATCCACATCATTGCACCAAACCATTTGCAGAGGAAAATGAGTTTTAAAGGGTGTATTTGAGAACCAAGACCATATCAAAAGTAGGCCCTGCCCCGTAGATATACGTAGTTATTAAAGTTGGGTTTTCTGAGCGCTAGATGTTGTTGACCTATCCTCAGTAGGGTTGAGTGAAGTCAGCCGTGGATCATAGATCCGAAGTCGCTTCAGTCAAAACATTGTTTGAATGCTGTACGGAGATCCGTCTGGGGTCTGCGGAGGTGAAATTAATTATCTCCGAAGTCTTGCAAGACTTTGGTGAATAACTTCAGACATTGATTGTTCAACTTGAAAACTATTTTAAATCTGGGATCCGAAGTTGGCTTTGGTAGCCAGGTACCAGTAGGTACCGAAACCGACTTCAGATACCAACATTTGAATGCTGTACGAAAACTTATCTCTGTACAGCATTCAAGTGAAGTTTTGACCGAAGCGTCTTCGGATCTATGATCCAAAGTTCGTTTGGCTCAACACTAATCACCAGTATCAGTTCCACGGGGGTCCAAGTACTTGCATCCCGCCCGATCAGCTGTTTGAGGAGATCCACAGCTTACCAAGCACAGCGTCGTCCACTGGACAGCTGCTGTGCTTGGTATTAGAGCTGAGAGCCATTCACTTGAATAGTACTGAGCTGCACCTAGGCCATTTGTCTGATGAACACGATGTCACTACTCACCAGAGCACCACTGCCTCTTCAGACAGCTGATTGGCATGGGGTGCCAGGAGTCAGACATCTGCTGATCTGATATTGATGGCCTATCCAGAGGAAAGGACATCAATATTAAAATCTCAGACAACCTCTTTAACTAGAGCAATAATTTGTAATCTGGATTTTCTTTTACGAATTTACCATCCAGCTCCCTTCCAAAAAATTGGAAACTCTCTTTGCCTATGCTGGCTTGGGAAATCTTTTTCTCCTTAGTTGCTCTCCTTAGTTTTTTTTATACCTTAGTTCCCTTTCTTAACATGTCTGATTTAGAAAATACTTGAATTCCCAATGATATATGAATTCTGAAATGTTTTTTTTTTTAGAACACTACTTTGTGCCATTTCTTTATCATTCCTCCAAGAACAGCTCTGTATAAACTGTGTGTTAACATATCTCCTATTGAAGGCGTTTGCTCCTTCCCAGTATGCTGATTGGAGTGTCATAGTGTGCAGAGATGCTGACACCCACTGCTCATTTTATTTATACCTTTCTAGGAGGAATAACAAAGGAATGGTGACAATTCTTCTTTTCTTCTTTTCTCCAAGCTGCACGAGCCTAAAGCTTCTTTCACATCTCCATTTGTTAAATACAGCAGTCCGTTCAGGCTCCTGTATGCAGTGGTATTTTTCCAACAGAAAGTCGGCTTTTATGCCGGAGACCCACTAGATCCCATTGTAGTGAATGGGAATCCAGTGGTGTCCAGCTATGCCGAATATGCTTACTGAAGTGGTCTGTTCCTCTGCCGGAAAAGACTACCATATTTACGAAACAGAGTTGTGAACCTAGCTTTAGCACACCTTCCACCCATCGCTAGCTGTCCTATATACTTTTTATGCAGATTGTACCCAGCATTGTAAGTGAGATATACAGGAGCAGAAGCGTATATAGAGGGCAGGGGGGTTGGCAGAAGCCCCAGGCCCACACTGACTATCTACCCTACCTGCAAGTGTAGTCGAAACTTGCCTGTGACTTTATCAGAGGAGTAGAACAATAAAATTAATGGCAGTGCCTCATCCATTGCATGGTGAACCTCTGGGTCTGTCAGGGTTTTGGGCATTTTAGAGGATAGAATAGCGCAGTTGTTCTCCTTCTCATGCTGCACACCTAACTAAACCTCTGTGGAGGAGCATCATTATAAGGCCTCATGAACATATCCATTTATTGGTCTGCAAAATACAGATACGGTAGTCCGCGTGCTGCCTGCAATTTTTTCAATGGGTCCGTGGTCCGCATTTTTTCCCCTAACATTTATTTATTTTATTCGTTTTTTGTTTCCAAATAAGTGTACAGGTATACATTAATACAATAATCAGAAATGGTTGTGCACATCATATGAAGGTAACAATTTAAAAAATCCAGTGCTAATCTCTGGATACCAAGTCCCCCTTTTGTGGAGAGAATGTACCTCCAGAAAACCTATGGAAACCTAAAGATAATCCTTTCTATTCTCCTAGCCCTTCTTCTGAAATTAAGGCCTCATGCACACAAACATATTTTCTTTCCGTATCCGTCCCGTTATTTTTTGCGGACCGTATACAGAACCATTCATGTCAATGGGTCCACAAAAACAATGCAAGTTACTCCGTGTGCATTCTGTTTCCATATGTCGGTATTTCCGTTCCGCCAAAAAATTGTACATGTCCTATTGTTTTCCTTATTACGGACAAGGATAGTACTGTTCTATTAGGCGCCAGCTGTTCCGTTCCGCAAAATACGGAATGCACATGGACGTAATCCGTATTTTGTTGCGGACCGCAATATACAGTCGTGTGTATGAGCCCTAACTCTCATAGCCCCCTTACCCAACTTAAAACACCCTCCAAGTTACAGTACCCCCGTTGCAGCCTCTCCTGGCACCCGGCCATCGCCTCACTGCTGCCCCAAATATGTTTATTGTAAACATCAATGTATAGTTGTTTTATATAATTGAGCATACAGGTGAAACTCTGAAAATTTGAATTTCGTGTAAAAGTTAATTTATTTCAGTAATGTAACTTAAAAGGAGTTGCATTCATGCAGCTTAAAATTTGAATATTGTGAAAAGGTTCAATATTCTAGGCTTTAAGTGTCACACTCTAGTCAGATAATTAATCCATACCCCCTGAGCAAAGGGGACCTCAAAATTGTGACTTTGGGGTTTCATAAGCTGTAAGCCATAATCATCCAAATTATAACAAATTAAAGCTTGAAATATCTCTCTTTGCATGTAATGAGTCTATCTCATATGTTAGTTTCACCTTTTAAGTTGCATTACTGAAATACATGAACTTTGCACGATATTCTAATTTTTCGGATGTTTCACCTGTAGTCTAGCTGTCTAAGAGACTTTTAATTGACCCAAAGTGCCCTTCAAATCCTCTGTCAAGTACCAAGATGAGATCTTGAAGGGTCCCATCAGCCGTGGGTGTTCCCAATGTGGGACATATTCCAAGATAAACTGTTAACATGTGTGGAATAATTTCTTCCCCAGTGTCACAACTTGTTTAAGAGACTCAAGCCACTCTAAGTGGAAAGTATTCTTGAGATGTCCTATTATAGCATCAATGGCAGGTATATCTGGTTTCAACCATTGCGCCAGTAGACATCGTTTAGTGATCACCAGTAGCCGATGACCCAAAGGAGGAAGATCCGTATTCCTCCTACATCTGCCTCTCCCCGTTCATCTAGCCCCTCCTCCGCATGTAAAATGGCAAGAGATGGTGTCAGGACTACCTGGAAGCTGCTGATTTTATTCAGAACATTTCCCACTTGTACCCAGAAACCTCTCAGATTTGAGCAATCCCACAGACCGTGGTATAAATCAGAGCGTGGTTTTGCGCATCTAGGACACGCCACTAGCCTATCTGGCTTTAAAGGGAAGCTAGGAAGGTCAAATGCATATATCGCATGGTGTAGTATTTTAATGTGGGTTTTCCTCCAATTCTCATTCACTACGGCTTTATATAGGGCCGCCAAGCCTCTACGAGCGGTGGGTGAGACTTCCTTGATTCCCAAATTCTGCCCCCATTTTTTAAATAAAACTTTGGGATCTTTGGTCCCAAAATGGTCTCTCAGTGCCTGATATAACAAGGTTATTGATTGTCTACCTGAGCATCTAAGAAAGGAATCAAAGTAATTCAAAGACCACTCCTGAGACTATACCCCTATTTAAATGTCTTACCTGTAGGATCTGTGGGGATGGAAAGATAAGATCTAGACTAGAGGGCTCCTGGAAAGGTGAATGTGCCCTTGCTAAAGCCATCATGAACATACACATCTTCACTGAAAATCAAAAAGACACCAACACACATATACGCAACCGTCGTGCCCTCCCAAAAGGTAGCTTCGACCCTCACGTGTATATTGATGCAATCGGGGTCCCTGATGAATTCAAGGCCAGAGGTCAGGTGGCAGCAGGATTTGAATCCATAATTCCCCATATAACAATCAACAAAAATGTAGACTGGATCAACTATATTTACTATAATCAACAAAGGTTTGTAAACTACACCAAGGATGCGTTACAGGGTGCAGCAGAACAGTTACAGGCAGATTCCATTATGACATTTCAAAACCGCATGGTACTCGATATGATACTTGCAGAAAGAGGTGGTGTCTGTAAGGTATTGACGGACCCCTCATCCTGCTGCACGTTCATACCCAACCCTAATGGTAAGGTCACACTGGCAATAAAGAAACTCGAGGATTTATCAATCGAGCTCAAAAGAAACTCAGGTATCGATAACCCTTGGGATCAGTATTTTGGCTGGTTCACTACCTGGAAACAGGCACTTGTACAGTTGGGAATTATTATCCTGATAATTATTATAGTAATAGCAATAGTTGCAACATGTATCATACCATGTGTACGGAAACTGATAATAAAAGGAATATCAAATATGTCATTTTATGAGACTCTGCTGCCTAATCCTGAAGACAACTCCCATGAAGGATATAGAAAATATCTGGCAGTATACAGGGAAAAGGGCAAGGGTAAGAACCATATTATCTAAGAAATTTGGTTCTAAAGAGGGGATTGAAGGCAAATGTGACTCCATGTTGTCTTCCCTATGATGTACAGAATTGTTATAATATCTCACCTACGCACTTCACATCCTCCCCCACTTTGAGATAGGTTCACTTATCTGTCTCAGGACAGATTCTGGGAATCTCCCAGAATTAGAACAAATGTTCTAATTCACTCAGGGTCATTCGGCACAACTGCGTACGTTTTTATATGTGACGTATTACATACCCATAAAAGGGATGTTCCAGTGGTATCTGTATGGGCGTCAATGTTTATCATTTATGATTGGTTTAACGCTGTTGTTGTGCAAACTTTTCTGCTGCCTATATGAGGCCAAGCAATAGCATAATAAAATTAGAGTGTTTCTCAGTGATGTGTCTGTCTATTATTGCCAACTGAGAAACATCTCTCCTGACGTCAGTGTCTCAAACCAAGGTTGTCGTAGAGGTCCAGAAAGGTCCAAATAACTAGGGGAAATAACTAGGACCCTTCAGTCCCCATCTCCCTGCTAGTTGTTTTTCTAGTTGTAAGTTAGAGTAGTACGATGTATCATTAATCCAATCTAGAATATGGTGGCTGATAAATGTTAGGTTATAACCTCTTATGTCGGGGAAATTAGGTCCTCCTTGTTCCTTTTACAGTTTTAACTTCCCCAAGGAGATTCTTGGTCTGTTGCCTTTCAATATAAAGCTAAGAAACCTACGTTACAACAGTTGAATATCAGCATGACGTATGAGAGGGATTGTCTGGAGGGGATACAACAACATTCAAATTAGGTGGCACCTTTCCACCAACGAAAGTGGCAAGCCTTGCCACCTTTCTAAGTCATTTAGTATTTTAGAAATCAAAGGGGGGGGGGGGGGGGATTTAACTGGTATAGAGAGTGGGCTATTCTCCCTATTTTAATTCCCAAAAAGGTCATGTGAGATTTGACCTGCATGACAGATATGTGGGATAGTATTTTGGGTGACTGTCTATCAACTGGGGTCAGGGACACCAGTTCACATTTAGAAGTATTCACATCTTTTTAAAGCATCAAAAATGTGATCTATTTGCTCCTTTGGTCTTGCTAAAAATAACACTACATCGTCAGCAAATAGGGCTGCCTTAAGTTGTTGGTCACTCATCTTTATACCCTCAAACAGATTGGATTGACATAAGTACCTGGCTAAGGGCTCTAAGGCCAAATTGAATAGTAGGGGTGACAGTGGGCATCCCTTCCGCATGCCCTCATGTGATTGAAAGGGCTGTGAAAGGAAACCTTGGGTGTACACTCATGCCCGAGGGTTGATTTATAATTTGGAGATGAAGACCCTGAATAAGCCTTCAAAACCCATCTTGCCGTTCTATATGACCCCGACGGCAAAGGGGGAGTAGTTTAACATCCGAGATCCTATATGGATGTGCATTCCCTTTCAGGACATTATTAAACAGTGTCAATAAGAAAGGGGTAACCTGGCTCATCAGAGCTTTGTAGTATTCACCAGTAAGGCCATCAGGGCCCGGGCCCTTTGAATTCCCCAGCTGTTTAATAACGGACTGAAGTTCCTCTGTGGTAATATCTGCTTTCAGGAACTTAAGCTCTTCATGGCTGACTTTATGGAGAGTTATTTGGTCCAGAAGTGTGTCAGTTAAATTGACATGGGTGTCATCCCTATAGAGCAGGCATGCTCAACCTGCGGCCCTCCAGCTGTTGTAAAACTACAACTCCCACAATTCCCTGCTGTAGGCTGTTCGGGCATGCTGGGAGTTGTAGTTTTGCAACAGCTGGAGGGCCACAGGTTGAGCATGCCTGCTATAGAGGGTCTCATAGAATGATCCCTGAATCGAGTTAGTGGTGGCTGGGTTGGTGACTATCCTGCCCTCGCAGTCTTTTTGGCTTGAAATATACTGTGGCGATCTCTGTCCCCTTGCTGGATTAGCCAGCAAGCGCCCCGACTTGTTGAATATCCACAGATACCAAAAATAATATAACATGTGTGGGAACATATCAGATACCCCAAATAAAGTAATCTACTACCACACATTGAAGTACAAAAGACAGCATCTTTATTGACAAATACATAAGACAATAATAGCAATAGTAAAATGCAAGGGTTTTGGAATGTAGAATAATGGCTCCCCACAAATTAAATAGTCATGACAAAATAGTAAATAGTTATATGACCACAAGAAAGCAATAATATGAGATTGTATCCCTAAAGCACATGAGACCATGGTAGCGAAAAAAGCTAGCAAACAAAAATAATCCGCAGAGTGGTTCACACCAAAGTGAAACCACGCTAAAAATTAATTGTAATTAGTACCATTGGGCCTTGGCAACTAATGCCTGCAGTACAAAAAGCAGGAGACATGACATGAGTGAATGGCCGCAGCCGATTATATCTGCCACTTTGTCAATCAACAAGCAAAAAGTGGTACAACGTAATCACTAGAATAAAAACTGACCAAATATGGAGAGAGCCAGAAAGCTATGTATCAAATTTGATCTCCAAGGCCCTCAACATTTTCCCCCACCAGCAAATACTACATTATTGCGGGACAAAACTGACAAATATCTCCAGAGAGATACCAAAGCCTTTGATACCCTCCTTACATCTAATAATAGACACTCCGTTTCGGATTTGTACTCCGTCCTAAGGATCAAGCTGCTTCCAGGAACTATCCACTCAATTTATAACGGCTGGGCAAAACAATTAGGTGATAAAGAGGTGGGAAAATAAATAATCGGTCGGTGGACAAACTTTAGAAAACATATCATATCTGAAAACTGGAGAGAAACCCAGTTAAACATTATGCATAGGGCAATGTATGCCTTTAACCTACCACCTTCAGCCCTCATGCCAGACAGGCAAACAAACGGTCCAAAAAGTTCTGAACAAAAATCCGACTTATACCATGGACTTTGGGGCTGCTAGAGCCAGAAGGCCTTTTGGGATGACACCCATTCTATGATTAAGGGATCCTGCTCACTGCTGGTGTCCATGAATTGTAGAGTGGCACTATTCCATACATGTGGAGGGGAGTCTGACACCACAATAGGCGGGTACACGCACCTGCCTCCAGTGGCACACACCATTATCATGGCAGCTAAAAAATGCATCTTAGCGAACTGGTTACTTCCACAGCCCCAAAATATTAGCCAGGTATTATTGACTGTAAAAAAAGCCTTAATGTTGGAACAAATAGTAGCCAGAAAAGACAAAGAGAGTCAGACAAAAAGGTTTTTTAAGTAATGGAAAGACTTTATTATCAGATATTGTGATGACAAAGAGAACAATTGGTTGATCCCTTTAGATTTACCAAATGGTACCCATTGGAAGACCTCAAGTAAACCTTAGGGAAATTAAAGAGATTTAGCTCCTAGGTAAAAATTAATAGGATAGCCTGGAAAGGGAAACTGTCTAGTTACATAACATTTTCCATATATTAAGGCAACAGAATCATAGGGAAATTGATGTTATTTGAATTTATTGTTTGGATGTGATAAATCTGTAAAATCCAATAAAATATCTTTGAAAAAAATATATACATAATCACTTCTGGACCATGACCCACGTGAGCGGGAATAAAAAGTGAAGCTTCTGTCATCTAGGTTTAGCAGGCGCCATGGGTCCACCAGGCCTACACGAGCCATCGGAGCGCCAAAGTATAGAAAATAAATAGAGGGGTGGCGAAGAATAGCAAAAACAAAGCCGACACCATTTTGGGCTCTAAGAGGCTTATTAATCCACCCTATATATCAGGCATGGCCAACCTGAGGCTCTCCAGCTGTTGCAAAACTACAACTCCCAGCATGCTCAGACTGCCTACAGCTATCAGCCTGCAGCAGGGCATGGTGGGATTTGTAGTTTTACAACAGCTGGAGAGCCGCAGGTTGGCCATGCCTGCTATATATCATAGAGAAAGGCTATATATGTGGAGACATAGGTTAAAAGATATATATATAGTGTAGAGCCACATGAATAAAAAATATATATAAAAAAGGATTGGCATACAGTTGCGACAATAACATCAGTACGAGACAACTGATACCGATACGTGATACTGAGGGCCGGAAATGCGTTCCACCGGTGGAACGCACTGCGGCCGAGATGCTGCTGAATCCACCCAAGGCACCAGGTTCCGGTCATGTGGTGCCGAAGGCCGGACATGCGTTTCACAGGTGGAACGCATCGCGGCCAAGATAATACTGGATCCACTCAAGGCCCCAGGTTATCACTGCATATAGTAAAAAATTGAGATATATACACGTTTTGCAATGAATCATATTGAGTACTAGAGGGGGAATGAAACACATGGAGTTTATTATTAAAATCTCAGGACTTCCGCGTTCCACAGTGAGACGCAAGGAAGATTCTACCAGGAAATATAAAAATTCAAGAGAACAGAGAATATGGCCACCTGAATCAATAAATAGATGGATAAATACATGCTTGATTAAATTAATAAGTAAAATAGATAGATAAATAAATAGAGCGTTATTAGTTTTAACCCTATGTGTAATTAAATAACATTAAAAAAGTAGACAAAAACAGGGATATACCAGTATATGGGTGTCATATCGGTACTTACTTCCCCTTCTTTCATTCCCTTTTCTTATCCCTTCCCTTGTCCTCCTTTCCCTTTTTGTCCCCTTTTCCTTTTTCATTCCCTTCATCTTTATAATGATAAAATCATGTTGGAAATAACAGGGGGGGAAATAAGTATATAATGGGCATCATATTGATCATGTAAATACTTGGGAAAGGGTGAAATGATAAATTCTTGAAATTATATATTATTGGATTTATAGAGTCCAATAGTGCGTATCTATTCCATCTGGCTGATGTAAATATGTAGGCGTATGTCTGATTAAGGCTTCGTTCACATCACCGTTCAGCCTTTCTGTTCTCCTGCTCCGTTTAGGGGCAGGAGAACGGAAAGGATGGAGAAGGCACATAACTGAGCCGAACGGAGGCTAAGGACCCCATAGACTACAATGGGGTCCGTTATGTTTCCGCTCAGAAGATGATTTTGGAGCGGAGACAAAAGTTGTGCATGCAGGACTTGTTACTGTGGAACGCGGAAGTCCTAAGATTTAATAATAATCTCCATGTGTTTCATTCCCCCTCTAGTACTCAATACGATTGATTGTAAAACGTGTATATATCTCTATTTTTTACTTTGGCACCACATGACCGGAACCTGGTGCCTTGGGTGTATTCAGCAGCATCTCGGCCACGGTGGGTTCCATCGGTGGAACGCATTTCCGGCCCTCGGTATCACGTAACGGAAGTAAACGGTCAAAGCGCTCCCTCAAATCTTACAGTTGCCCAAGCATTGAGTATTACACTCCTACACTGTACTTGTTTTTATACTTACCACATCCAATTATTGTAATCGTTTATTGGCATGTTTTAAATGTGTTTTATGCAATATGTGCTCCTCGGGTGGAACGCACTTCCGGTTCCGGATCATGTGACCGGAATTTAGCCTCCCACCACGTGGAACAAACTTTTCCATGTGTCCAATGACTATAAAATACGGTGAATTTGTGTATACTGTGCTTTGCTCCTGAGGAAGAGGTTTTTGATTGCCCTGAAAGACATCGAGCTAGTTTCAATAAAAGTCACCTCGTATTGCTTTTGAAGTCCATTGGGTCATCTATCAATAGGACAATGTAGGGACCACCATCCTATAGGCGATCTCGGCAAGGGAGGGTCCGGTGTCAAGTGTCTTGAGCTTATCTTGCACCACCCATCTCCCTGGTGATGTGAGTAGCACACAAGTTTTTGTGTATTTCCTTTTGTTGAAGACCGCAGTAGTTGTCTCGTACTGATGTTATTGTCAAAACTGTATGCCAATCCTTTTTTATCTATATTTTTTATTCATGTGGCTCTACACTATATATATCTTTTAATCTATGTCTCCCCATATATAGCCTTTCTCTATGATATATAGGGTGGCTTAATAAGCCTCTTAGAGCCCAAAATGGTGTCGGCTTTGTTGTTGCTATCCTTCGCCACCCCTCCATTTATTTTCTATCCCTTGGCGCTCCACTGGTCTCTTTTTTCTTGCACATCAACTGTTTGTTGCGGCCTGCTTGTCAGGCCGGCCTGGACTCCCAGTTCAACTCAGAGCAGCCTTACCCACTTCCATCTTCCACTTGGTTTTCTTCATGGGTATTCCTTGGCGTCTCCATTCCTCTTCCCCTCACCCATCCCCTCCTCCATCCTTTTGCTTTCTCTCTTCATAAGTGTTTTTTTATGCCACCTCCCTCCTTTTTTCTACTACCCCCATTTACGCTCCTCTTTTTCTATTTTTGTACACTTAGCCATCAGTGGGCCCAGAACCTTATCTTGAGCTCCCCTGTCACCTGATGAATATATAGTCTGTCTTCTATCCTCGCTCACCTGGACGACTGAATTGAAGTCTCACCCCACTATTTTATGAACACAGGGATCTGCCAGCAGGGTACCCTCTAAGTCTTGAAAGAATTTTGCATTGCTCGAATTAGGGCCATGTGTGTTATAGATTTATAGATACTGTATTAGGTCCCCTGCACCAATATGGACAATCATGCCCACCATTCCTGACTATCTGCAGAAGACCTCAGGACTTGGCAATTCAGCTGCTTGTTGATCAAGCTTAAAACACCTGCCCTCCGCTTATCCGATGCAGAGCCAATCACCTGCCCAACCCACAGTTTATACATGTGATCAAAATCTCTAGACTCCAAATGTGTTTTTTTGTAGTAGCGCTATGTCAGGTTTATACTTCTTAAGATGCCGTAGGGCCATCCATCTTTTATGTGGGGATTGTAACCCCTTAACATTCCATGAGATTACTTTCATAATGCAGTTATGCAAGAAAACCTGTTTTCAGCCTACATAAGGCGGACCCAGACACGTACCATGACCCGGAGAGGCTGCAAACCCTCTATGCTAAAACCCCAAACCCGAATACCCCTTCCCCCCTTTATAAAAAAAAACCCATCAGGCTAACGTGCCTTCCCTTGCCTTAATCCACTTACTCTACTGACTTCCTTTTTTCTGGGTTGCAATCTCCCCCTCCTCACTTGATGAATATTAGACCTATTGTGCCATTGGGCATTGGTTCAGTGCCGCAATACAGAACACCTTAAATTTTAACATTTCTAAACCCTTCAACCCCATTTTGCCCGGTTATCTCAGGCATCAGAAAGTTCCTTGAAAAGTAATATGGTAAACCTGGAGCAATAACACCCCTCCAACTCCCAACATAACAGACATAACTGATGACTTACTTACTCCCCTTATCAGGGGGCTATTGCCCCTCTTCATAATATTTAGCATATTTTGGGTATAAATTTACAATATTCTCCATTCGATAAAGTAGAGCCAATGATGATGCCGTCGACCTCTCCTGTCAGGTGGTAGAAAGTAGTTGCGTAGAAGAAGCCTCTCTTTCTACTATCTGTTCATAAAGGAAAGATGGAGGCATGTGAGTAGAGTTGAGCGAACACCTGGATGTTCGGGTTCGAGAAGTTCGGCCGAACATCCCGGAAATGTTCGGGTTCGGGATCCGAACCCGATCCGAACTTCGTCCCGAACCCGAACCCCATTGAAGTCAATGGGGACCCGAACTTTTCGGCACTAAAAAGGCTGTAAAACAGCCCAGGAAAGAGCTAGAGGGCTGCAAAAGGCAGCAACATGTAGGTAAATCCCCTGCAAACAAATGTGGATAGGGAAATGAATTAAAATAAAAATTAAATAAATAAAAATTAACCAAAATCAATTGGAGAGAGGTTCCATAGCAGAGAATCTGGCTTCCCGTCACCCACCACTGGAACAGTCCATTCTCAGATATTTAGGCCCCGGCACCCAGGCAGAGGAGAGAGGTCCCGTAACAGAGAATCTGTCTTCATGTCAGCAGAGAATTAGTCTGCATGTCATAGCAGAGAATGAGGCTTCACGTCAGCCACCACTGCAACAGTCCATTGGCATATATTTAGGCCCAGCACCCAGGCAGAGGAGGGAGGTCCCGTAACAGAGAATCTGTCTTCATGTCAGCAGAGAATTAGTCTGCATGTCATAGCAGAGAATGAGGCTTCACGTCAGCCACCACTGCAACAGTCCATTGGCATATATTTAGGCCCAGCACACACACAGGCAGAGGAGAGAGGTCCCGTAACAGAGAATCTGGCTTCATGTCAGCAGAGAATCAGTCTGCATGTCATAGCAGAGAATGAGGCTTCACGTCAGCCACCACTGCAACAGTCCATTGGCATATATTTAGGCCCAGCACACACACAGGCAGAGGAGAGAGGTCCCGTAACAGAGAATCTGGCTTCATGTCAGCAGAGAATCAGTCTGCATGTCATAGCAGAGAATGAGGCTTCACGTCAGCCACCACTGCAACAGTCCATTGGCATATATTTAGGCCCAGCACACACAGGCAGAGGAGAGAGGTCCCGTAACAGAGAATCTGTCTTCATGTCAGCAGAGAATTAGTCTGCATGTCATAGCAGAGAATGAGGCTTCACGTCAGCCACCACTGCAACAGTCCATTGGCATATATTTAGGCCCAGCACACACACAGGCAGAGGAGAGAGGTCCCGTAACAGAGAATCTGGCTTCATGTCAGCAGAGAATCAGTCTGCATGTCATAGCAGAGAATGAGGCTTCACGTCAGCCACCACTGCAACAGTCGATTGGCATATATTTAGGCCCAGCAACAAGGCAGAGGAGAGAGGTCCCGTAACAGAGAATCTGGCTTCATGTCAGCAGAGAATCAGTCTGCATGTCATAGCAGAGAATGAGGCTTCACGTCAGCCACCACTGCAACAGTCCATTGGCATATATTTAGGCCCAGCACACACACAGGCAGAGGAGAGAGGTCCCGTAACAGAGAATCTGTCTTCATGTCAGCAGAGAATCAGTCTGCATGTCATAGCAGAGAATGAGGCTTCACGTCAGCCACCACTGCAACAGTCCATTGGCATATATTTAGGCCCAGCACCCAGGCAGAGGAGGGAGGTCCCGTAACAGAGAATCTGTCTTCATGTCAGCAGAGAATTAGTCTGCATGTCATAGCAGAGAATGAGGCTTCACGTCAGCCACCACTGCAACAGTCCATTGGCATATATTTAGGCCCAGCACACACACAGGCAGAGGAGAGAGGTCCCGTAACAGAGAATCTGGCTTCATGTCAGCAGAGAATCAGTCTGCATGTCATAGCAGAGAATGAGGCTTCACGTCAGCCACCACTGCAACAGTCCATTGGCATATATTTAGGCCCAGCACACACACAGGCAGAGGAGAGAGGTCCCGTAACAGAGGATCTGGCTTCATGTCAGCAGAGAATCAGTCTGCATGTCATAGCAGAGAATCAGGCTTCACGTCAGCCACCACTGCAACAGTCCATTGTCATAAATTTAGGCCCAGCACCCAGGCAGAGGAGAGAGGTCCCGTAACAGACAATCTGGCTTCATGTCAGCAGAGAATCAGTCTGCATGTCATAGCAGAGAATGAGGCTTCACGTCACCCACCACTGCAACAGTCCATTGGCATATATTTAGGCCTAGCACACAGGCAGAGCAGAGAGGTCCCGTAACAGACAATCTGGCTTCATGTCAGCAGAGAATCAGTCTGCATGTCATAGCAGAGAATCAGGCTTCACGTCAGCCACCACTGCAACAGTCCATTGTCATAAATTTAGGCCCAGCACCCAGGCAGAGGAGAGAGGTCCCGTAACAGACAATCTGGCTTCATGTCAGCAGAGAATTAGTCTGCATGTCATAGCAGAGAATCAGGCTTCATGTCAGCCACCACTGCAACAGTCCATTGGCATATATTTAGGCCTAGCACACAGGCAGAGGAGAGGTTCATTCAACTTTGGGTAGCCTCGCAATATAATGGTAAAATGAAAATAAAAATAGGATTGAATGAGGAAGTGCCCTGGAGTCCAATAATATATGGTTATGGGGAGGTAGTTAATGTCTAATCTGGACAAGGGACGGACAGGTCCTGTGGGATCCATGCCTGGTTCATTTTTATGAACGTCAGCTTGTCCACATTGGCTGTAGACAGGCGGCTGCGTTTGTCTGTAATGACGCCCCCTGCCGTGCTGAATACACGTTCAGACAAAACGCTGGCTGCCGGGCAGGCCAGCACCTCCAAGGCATAAAAGGCTAGCTCTGGCCACGTGGACAATTTAGAGACCCAGAAGTTGAATGGGGCCGAACCATCAGTCAGTACGTGGATGGGTGTGCACACGTACTGTTCCACCATGTTAGTGAAATGTTGCCTCCTGCTAACACGTTGCGTATCAGGTGGTGGTGCAGTTAGCTGTGGCGTGTTGACAAAAGTTTTCCACATCTCTGCCATGCTAACCCTGCCCTCAGAGGAGCTGGCCGTGACACAGCTGCCTTGGCGACCTCTTGCTCCTCCTCTGCCTTGGCCTTGGGCTTCCACTTGTTCCCCTGTGACATTTGGGAATGCTCTCAGTAGCGCGTCTACCAACGTGCGCTTGTACTCGCGCATCTTCCTATCACGCTCCAGTGCAGGAAGTAAGGTGGGCACATTGTCTTTGTAGCGTGGATCCAGCAGGGTGGCAACCCAGTAGTCCGCACAGGTTAAAATGTGGGCAACTCTGCTGTCGTTGCGCAGGCACTGCAGCATGTAGTCGCTCATGTGTGCCAGGCTGCCCAGGGGTAAGGACAAGCTGTCCTCTGTGGGAGGCGTATCGTCATCGTCCTGCCTTTCCCCCCAGCCACGCACCAGTGATGGACCCGAGCTGCAGTTGGGTGCCACCCCGCTGTGACCATGCTTCATCCTCATCCTCCTCCACCTCCTCCTCATCCTCGTCCTCCTCGTCCTCCAGTAGTGGGCCCTGGCTGGCCACATTTGTACCTGGCCTCTGCTGTTGCCAAAAACCTCCCTCTGAGTCACTTCGAAGAGACTGGCCTGAAAGTGCTAAAAATGACCCCTCTTCCTCCTCCTCCTCCTCCTCCTGGGCCACCTCCTCTTCCATCATCGCCCTAAATGTTTTCTCAAGGAGACATAGAAGTGGTATTGTAACGCTGATAACGGTGTCATCGCCACTGGCCATGTTGGTGGAGTACTCGAAACAGCGCAACAGGGCACACAGGTCTCGCATGGAGGCCCAGTCATTGGTGGTGAAGTGGTGCTGTTCTGTAGTGCGACTGACCCGTGCGTGCTGCAGCTGAAACTCCACTATGGCCTGCTGCTGCTCGCACAGTCTGTCCAGCATGTGCAAGGTGGAGTTCCACCTGGTGGGCACGTCGCATATGAGGCGGTGAGCGGGAAGGCCGAAGTTACGCTGTAGCGCAGACAGGCGAGCAGCAGCAGGATGTGAACGCCGGAAGCGCGAACAGACGGCCCGCACTTTATGCAGCAGCTCTGACATGTCGGGGTAGTTGTGAATGAACTTCTGCACCACCAAATTCAGCACATGCGCCAAGCAAGGGATGTGCGTCAAATTGGCTAGTCCCAGAGCTGCAACGAGATTTCGCCCATTATCACACACCACCAGGCCGGGCTTGAGGCTCACCGGCAGCAACCACTCGTCGGTCTGTTGTTCAATACCCCGCCACAACTCCTGTGCGGTGTGGGGCCTGTCCCCCAAACATATGAGTTTCAGAATGGCCTGCTGACGTTTACCCCGGGCTGTGCTGAATTTGGTGGTGAAGGTGTGTGGCTGACTGGATGAGCAGGTGGAAGAAGAGGAGGAGGAAGCCGAGAAGGAGGAGGTGGCAACAGGAGGCAAAGAATGTTGCCCTGCGATCCTTGGCGGCGGAAGGACGTGCGCCAAACAGCTCTCCGCCTGGGGCCCAGCTGCCACTACATTTACCCAGTGTGCAGTTAGGGAGATATAGCGTCCCTGGCCGTGCTTACTGGTCCACGTATCTGTGGTTAGGTGGACCTTGCTACAGATGGCGTTGCGCAGTGCACACTTGATTTTATCGGATACTTGGTTGTGCAGGGAAGGCACGGCTCTCTTGGAGAAGTAGTGCCGGCTGGGAACAACATACTGTGGGACAGCAAGCGACATGAGCTGTTTGAAGCTGTCTGTGTCCACCAGCCTAAATGACAGCATTTCATAGGCCAGTAGTTTAGAAATGCTGGCATTCAGGGCCAGGGATCGAGGGTGGCTAGGTGGGAATTTACGCTTTCTATCAAATGTTTGTGAGATGGAGAGCTGAACGCTGGCGTGTGACATGGTTGAGACGCTTGGTGACGGAGGTGGTGGTGGTGGTGTTGGTGGTACATCCCCTGTTTGCTGGGCGGCAGGTGCCAACGTTCCTCCAGAGGCGGAGGAAGAGGCCGAGGCGGCAGCAGCAGAATAGGCCGAGGCGGCAGCAGCAGAAGAGGTAGCAGGGGGAGCCTGAGTGACTTCCTTGGTTTTAAGGTGTTTACTCCACTGCAGTTCATGCTTTGCATGCAGGTGCCTGGTCATGCAGGTTGTGCTCAGGTTCAGAACGTTAATGCCTCGCTTCAGGCTCTGATGGCACAGCGTGCAAACCACTCGGGTCTTGTCGTCAGCACATTGTTTGAAGAAGTGCCATGCCAGGGAACTCCTTGAAGCTGCCTTTGGGGTGCTCGGTCCCAGATGGCGGCGGTCAGTAGCAGGCGGAGTCTCTTGGCGGCGGGTGTTCTGCTTTTGCCCACTGCTCCCTCTTTTGCTACGCTGTTGGCTCGGTCTCACCACTGCCTCTTCCTCCGAACTGTGAAAGTCAGTGGCACGACCTTCATTCCATGTGGGGTCTAGGACCTCATCGTCCCCTGCATCGTCTTCCACCCAGTCTTGATCCCTGACCTCCTGTTCAGTCTGCACACTGCAGAAAGACGCAGCAGTTGGCACCTGTGTTTCGTCATCATCAGAGACATGCTGAGGTGGTATTCCCATGTCCTCATCATCAGGAAACATAAGTGGTTGTGCGTCAGTGCATTCTATGTCTTTCACCGCTGGGGAAGGGCTAGGTGGATGCCCTTGGGAAACCCTGCCAGCGGAGTCTTCAAACAGCATAAGAGACTGCTGCATAACTTGAGGCTGAGACAGTTTCCCTGGTATGCATGGGGGTGATGTGACAGACTGATGGGGTTGGTTTTCAGGCGCCATCTGTGCGCTTTCTGCAGAAGACTGGGTGGGAGATAATGTGAACGTGCTGGATCCACTGTCGGCCACCCAATTGACTAATGCCTGTACCTGCTCAGGCCTTACCATCCTTAGAACGGCATTGGGCCCCACCATATATCGCTGTAAATTCTGGCGGCTACTGGGACCTGAGGTAGTTGGTACACTAGGACGTGTGGATGTGGCAGAACGGCCACGTTCTCTCCCAGCAGCAGAGGGTCCACTAACACCACCACGACCATGTCCACGTCCGCGTCCCTTACTAGATGTTTTTCTCATTGTTATGGTTCACCACAACAACAAATATATTATTTGGCCCAATGTATTGTATTCAAATTCAGCGGGATATAAATTTGAGGCCTAGTATTTAGGCGCTGGGTGACCGGTATGGATTTAGTGACAGAATTAGACTTGGAAATGCACAGAAGCGTGTGTGTGTGAAGTTATTCTGAATGACCCAATGTGCACCTTGAATATTATATACCCTTTTAGGGATAGATTTCAAATAGCTCTGATATAGCAGAAACCACTAAATTATGAAATTGCTAAATTGGGAATTGTATTTCAACCCAGAACAAAAAATGTGCTTTGACGGACACTAAATAACTTTCCCAGCCACAACAGGACAGCGTTAACGAGAGATTTAGCAGGATATAAATTTGAGGCCTAGTATTTAGGCGCTGGGTGACAGGTATGGGTTTAGTGACAGAATTAGACTTAGAAATACACAGTAGCGGGTGTGTGTGAAGTTATTCTGAATGACCCAATGTGCACCTTGAATATTATATACCCTTTTAGGGATAGATTTCAAATAGCTCTGATATAGCAGAAACCACTAAATTATGAAATTGCTAAATTGGGAATTGTATTTCAACCCAGAACAAAAAATGTGCTTTGACGGACACTAAATAACTTTCCCAGCCACAACAGGACAGCGTTAACGAGAGATTTAGCAGGATATAAATTTGAGGCCTAGTATTTAGGCGCTGGGTGACAGGTATGGGTTTAGTGACAGAATTAGACTTAGAAATACACAGTAGCGGGTGTGTGTGAAGTTATTCTGAATGACCCAATGTGCACCTTGAATATTATATACCCTTTTAGGGATAGATTTCAAATAGCTCTGATATAGCAGAAACCACTAAATTATGAAATTGCTAAATTGGGAATTGTATTTCAACCCAGAACAAAAAATGTGCTTTGACGGACACTAAATAACTTTCCCAGCCACAACAGGACAGCGTTAACGAGAGATTTAGCAGGATATAAATTTGAGGCCTAGTATTTAGGCGCTGGGTGACAGGTATGGGTTTAGTGACAGAATTAGACTTAGAAATACACAGTAGCGGGTGTGTGTGAAGTTATTCTGAATGACCCAATGTGCACCTTGAATATTATATACCCTTTTAGGGATAGATTTCAAATAGCTCTGATATAGCAGAAACCACTAAATTATGAAATTGCTAAATTGGGAATTGTATTTCAACCCAGAACAAGAAATGTGCTTGAACGGACACTAAATAACTCGCCCAGCTACAGCACTAAGGACAGATTTAGCTGGATATAAATTTGAGGCCTAGTATTTAGGCGCTGGGTGACAGGTATGGGTTTAGTGACAGAATTAGACTTGGAAATGCACAGTAGCGGGTGTGTGAAGTTATTCTGAATGTCCCTATGTGCACCTTCAATATGATCTACCCTTTTAGGGATAGATTTCAAATAGCTCTGATATAGCAGAAACCACTAAATTATGAAATTGCTAAATTGGGAATTGTATTTCAACCCAGAACAAGAAATGTGCTTGAACGGACACTAAATAACTCGCCCAGCTACAGCACTAAGGACAGATTTAGCTGGATATAAATTTGAGGCCTAGTATTTAGGCGCTGGGTGACAGGTATGGGTTTAGTGACAGAATTAGACTTGGAAATACACAGTAGCGGGTGTGTGTGAAGTTATTCTGAATGACCCAATGTGCACCTTGAATATTATATACCCTTTTAGGGATAGATTTCAAATAGCTCTGATATAGCAGAAACCACTAAATTATGAAATTGCTAAATTGGGAATTGTATTTCAACCCAGAACAAGAAATGTGCTTGAACGGACACTAAATAACTCGCCCAGCTACAGCACTAAGGACAGATTTAGCTGGATATAAATTTGAGGCCTAGTATTTAGGCGCTGGGTGACAGGTATGGGTTTAGTGACAGAATTAGACTTGGAAATGCACAGTAGCGGGTGTGTGAAGTTATTCTGAATGTCCCTATGTGCACCTTCAATATGATCTACCCTTTTAGGGATAGATTTCAAATAGCTCTGATATAGCAGAAACCACTAAATTATGAAATTGCTAAATTGGGAATTGTATTTTAACCCAGAACAAGAAATGTGCTTGAACGGACACTAAATAACTCACCCAGCTACAGCACTAACGACAGATTTAGCTGGATATGAATTTGAGGCCTAGTATTTAGGCGCTGGGTGACAGGTATGGGTTTAGTGACAGAATTAGACTTGGAAATACACAGTAGCGGGTGTGTGTGAAGTTATTCTGAATGACCCAATGTGCACCTTGAATATTATATACCCTTTTAGGGATAGATTTCAAATAGCTCTGATATAGCAGAAACCACTAAATTATGAAATTGCTAAATTGGGAATTGTATTTCAACCCAGAACAAGAAATGTGCTTGAACGGACACTAAATAACTCGCCCAGCTACAGCACTAAGGACAGATTTAGCTGGATATAAATTTGAGGCCTAGTATTTAGGCGCTGGGTGACAGGTATGGGTTTAGTGACAGAATTAGACTTGGAAATGCACAGTAGCGGGTGTGTGAAGTTATTCTGAATGTCCCTATGTGCACCTTCAATATGATCTACCCTTTTAGGGATAGATTTCAAATAGCTCTGATATAGCAGAAACCACTAAATTATGAAATTGCTAAATTGGGAATTGTATTTCAACCCAGAACAAGAAATGTGCTTGAACGGACACTAAATAACTCGCCCAGCTACAGCACTAAGGACAGATTTAGCTGGATATAAATTTGAGGCCTAGTATTTAGGCGCTGGGTGACAGGTATGGGTTTAGTGACAGAATTAGACTTGGAAATGCACAGTAGCGGGTGTGTGAAGTTATTCTGAATGTCCCTATGTGCACCTTCAATATGATCTACCCTTTTAGGGATAGATTTCAAATAGCTCTGATATAGCAGAAACCACTAAATTATGAAATTGCTAAATTGGGAATTGTATTTCAACCCAGAACAAGAAATGTGCTTGAACGGACACTAAATAACTCGCCCAGCTACAGCACTAACGACAGATTTAGCTGGATATGAATTTGAGGCCTAGTATTTAGGCGCTGGGTGACAGGTATGGGTTTAGTGACAGAATTAGACTTGGAAATGCACAGTAGCGGGTGTGTGAAGTTATTCTGAATGACCCTATGTGCACCTTGAATATTATATACCCTTTTAGGGATAGATTTCAAATAGCTCTGATACAGCAGAAACCACTAAATTTTTAAATTGCTAAATTGGGAATTGTATTTCAACCCAGAACAAAAAATGTGCTTTGACGGACACTAAATAACTTTCCCAGCCACAACAGGACAGCGGTAACGAGAGATTTAGCGGGATATAAATTTGAGGCCTAGTATTTAGGCGCTGGGTGACCGGTATGGATTTAGTGACAGAATTAGACTGGGATATGGCCAAAAAATAACCACACTATTGCTGGTTAAATGCACTTGGTGATGGGCGCAGCTTGCCCCTGATGTAGTATATGGCCAAAAAATGAACAGACTATTGCTGGTTAAATGCACTTGGTGTCACAGCTTGACCAACCACACTACTGAGGGTTAAATGCACTTGGTGACGGGCGCAGCTTGCCCCTGATGTAGTATATGGCCAAAAAATGAACAGACTATTGCTGGTTAAATGCACTTGGTGTGATAGCTTGACCAACCACACTACTGAGGGTTAAATGCACTTGGTGACGGGCGCAGCTTGCCCCTGATGTAGTATATGGCCAAAAAATAAACAGACTATTGCTGGTTAAATGCACTTGGTGTGACAGCTTCACCCTGATGTAGGCTTTAGCCAAAAAACAAACGCACCATTGAGGGTTAAATGCACTTGGTGACAGGCGCAGCTTGCCCCTGATGTAGTATATGGCCAAAAAATAAACAGACTATTGCTGGTTAAATGCACTTGGTGTGACAGCTTCACCCTGATGTAGGCTTTAGCCAAAAAACAACCACACCATTGAGGGTTAAATGCACTTGGTCGCAGCTTGTGCTGGCGCACCACAAGACACAAAATGGCCGCCGATCACCCCAGAAAAATGTGACTGACAAACGGTCTGGGCAGCCTAAAAACAGTGAGCAATTGAGGATCAGCAGCTCAATGATCCACAGCTGCAGATCGATCAGTTAATCAAGTCCTTTGGAGGAGTTAATCTGCCTAATCTCGCCCTACTGTCGCAGCCGCAACCTCTCCCTACGCTAATCAGAGCAGAGTGACGGGCGGCGCTATGTGACTCCAGCTTAAATAGAGGCTGGGTCACATGGTGCTCTGGCCAATCACAGCCATGCCAATAGTAGGCATGGCTGTGATGGCCTCTTGGGGCAAGTAGTATGACGCTTGTTGATTGGCTGCTTTGCAGCCTTTCAAAAAGCGCCAAGAAAGCGTCACAAAAGCGCGAAGAAAGCGACGAACACCGAACCCGAACCCGGACTTTTACGAAAATGTCCGGGTTCGGGTCCGTGTCACGGACACCCCAAAATTCGGTACGAACCCGAACTATACAGTTCGAGTTCGCTCATCCCTACATGTGAGGTATTCTGCTGCAAGTAGAAATAGTTTTCTCTTATGCCCTCATCATATTATAAAGGGGAAAAACAGCTGAGGAAGGTGTTTGTCTTCATTGATCACAGCACGTCCCGGACTTAGAAGGATGCTTGTTGCTATCCACTAGGATTTAAAAAAAAAAAGATCTTTGCTTTGATGTTTTTCGCGCACACTTTGTACATTTTTGATGTTTCACCTTTAATCACAGAGTAGGCAGCTTGTTTTGGCAGCGTCTCTTGGCTGTGGGCAGGAACTTGTGAGTTATGCCACATTCTGTACACAGAACTCCAGATGAACTCCGAATAATGAAACTCCCACAGAGACGAATTCTGTTCCGCAACTACTGTTATTATTTTCTGTTTGATGGAGGTCAAGAAGGAGGCTCAGAAGTGGTTTACAATTGCATAAATCCACTTTTGTGGCCGGTGCCTTCCAGTGCTCATGCGTTATCATAAGCTTACATTGCTTACTCGTCACCGTCCAGCTGCATTTTCCAAATTTCAAAGTAATCGGATGTACTCACTTACACCTAGAACAGCAAGATGTTTTAGTCTTAAAGTGACTGCTTTTGATCTCCACAAATATATCCTAAATACTGGAGACATCAATGTTCCTTTGGGCAGGGTCACACCTAGGCCTTGAGCTCCGGCATGCAGTCTTTTGCATTAAAGTGGTCAACCGGTACCTTTCCATGCTTTTACAGAGGTAAACAAATTACTTATCTACAGTTGCAAGAAAAAGTATATGAACCCTTTGGAATGATATGGATTTCTGCACAAATTGGTCATAAAATGTGGATCTGATCATCTAAGTCACAACAATAGACAATTGTAGGATTTTACTAGTTCTACAACGTAAAGTCGTGATTTTATTAAGACACTGAGGCGAGTATTGCTTTCTCTTTCTTTACTCAAATTATAGCAGCAAACAGAAACATGAAGAGAAAAAACACTAGTGACCTAGGCAACAGGCCACTCCCCCCGTCACAGCCAGTATAATAACCAGCCACTCCTAACAGTCCTCCTCTTTCTTTGTAACCATGTTATGCGAATAGGCGAACCATGAACTACAACCGTGGAACTCCGAACATCCCCATAGGAACTTGAAACATACGAACTGGAACCCGAACGATCCTGGTGCAATCTTCCAACTGTAGGTCCATCATCACACCAGTGAAACGAAGGAAACTCCGGACAATCGGACCGTAGAGGAATCAACCTAAAGGGGAAGGAGAGGAAAAATGTGCCGAATCAACACTCCCCTACTAAAAGTGGGAGAGAATATGATACGCAGCTGGAAACATATGCAAACATCACAAAATACAATCAATCATTTCACCTGAGATTCCATACCTACCATACCCAAGGATGAAGAAAGGGCGGAAGTAGCCAAACGGGTGGGTCAATACTCGCCTCTGTGTCTTAATAAAATCACGACTTTACGTCGTAGAACTAGTAAAATCCTACAATTTTATAACAGACACAGAGGCTTTGTATTGCAAGTTCAAAGCTGCATGACCACTGTGGAGAAAACATGAGGCGACGGGCGAAAGTAAAAATCACGAAAGGTGGACTCGCGCAACCAATCGGCCGCTTTCAAGATATCTGGCTGAAGCGCTACGGGTGGAATGCGCGTTAAAGACGGAAGTCTCCACACCAGCGAGCGATAGAAACCATTTGACCCAACGTGTCACGGTGGTGCTAGACACCGGAGAAAAAGGGGGGCGATAAGAGAGGAAAAGGTTGGATGAGGCGGGAGAGCGGTGAACCGCCATTCTAGTCTCGTATTCGCGGAGGCAGGAAACCGGACACAAGGCTGGCCCAGCCGGGAAACTTGGGTAAGTGACCGAGCACGACGCCGTCTTAGTGCGCCTAGAGATGTCAAAGGTCACCCCATCTGGAGTAAACGACCTAGCGGAATAATCCAAGGCCTGATCGTCAGAAACCCGTTTGCAGGACACCATACACAAAAGGGAAACCAACTTGGCCGAGAGTTGGCGCAGGGAGAGATCCGAGTTAGAGGGCGAGGAGGAAAAAAGCGAAAGGACGCAGGAGACATCCCAGGTAGACGTATATCTGGGCCTAGGAGGGCATGCAAGGCGAGAACCCTTAAGTAGGCGGCACACTAAAGGGTGCTGCCCTGCAGGGCAGCCATTGAAACCCTGGTGAGCTGAGGATATGGCCGATCTGTAAACGTTAATGGTGCGATAAGCCCGACCATCCTCAAACAAGGACGTCAAGAATTGAAGGACGGCTGATACGGGATCCAGGTCCCATCCCACGCACCAACCAGCCCATGCCTTCCAAGCGGACCGATATGAGCGTCTCGTGCCGGGGGCCCAAGCATTGGCCAATAAGCGTTGAGTCGAGATTGGAAGTCCCTGGAAATCCCAGGGGTCCCCGAAATCCTCCAAGCTAAGAGGGGCAAGGAGCCCTCCACCAGAAGGGGGTGACACTGACCGTGGGGTCCTAACACGAGATCTGGAAGAGCCGGCAACAGCCTGGGGGCATCCACCGTCAACTCCAGGTGCTGGGGGAACCACACCTGAGACCTCCAGAATGGGGTCCGTAGAACCAGTCTGGCGTCTGACCTGAAGGAGCGCCCTGGGAATCAGGGCAAAAGGAGGGAATGCGTAGAGAAGCGAGTTGGACTAATCTTGGAGAAACGCATCCACAGCTTCTGCCGCCGGATCCGGACGCCAGCTGTAAAACCGCGGAAGTTGGGCGTTGAACCGGGATGCGAAGAGGTCGACAGACAAGGGACCCCAAAGAGAAGAGATAGCCGAGAAGACCTCTACCTTGAGCTTCCAATTGTTGCTGTCCGACCAGTGGCAAGAATTTCAATCCGCCTCGATATTGTGGAGGCCTGGAAGATAGTCTGCCTGGACAAGTATATTCTTGGAAAAACAGTAGTTCCAAAAATCCTTCGCCAAACGAGCCAGCAAAGCGGAGAGAGTGCTGCCCATGTGGTTGACATATCTCACATCGGACGCATTCACGGTGTCGTTTGTGAAACTCCTGATTGCGAAAGAGCCGGCCAGCAGTTCGAGGGCATTGATATGGAGGCTTGATTTCTCCAGTGACCACAGGCCCCCTGTGGATACCCCGTTGCAGTGGGCTCCCCATCCGAGAAGACTGGCGTCGGAATCCAACGTGAAGTCCGGTCGAGAGCCGAAGATGGCTCTGCCGTTCCAGGCCGACAGATTGTGGATCCACCATGTCAGCTCGTCTCGTGTTTCCCCATCCAGAGACACCACGTCTGCATAAGAGGACCCCCTGCGAAGATGGGCAATCTTCAGGCGTTGGAGAGCCCGATAGGGAAGGGGGTCTGGGAAGACTGCCTGAAAGGAGGCCGATAATGCGGGCCAGGTGGCGTAAAGACAGTTGGCGGCGTAAAGCACGTCGCAACTCTTTGCGAATCGCACGCACCTTTGCCAGTGGAAGGCTGAGAGATTCAGCTTCCGAATCCACCAGGAAACCAAGGAATTCCATGCACCTGGCCGGGGACAGGCAGTATTTCTCCCGGTTGAGGAGGAAACCTATTCGCGAGAGGAGTTCTATTGTCCATTGAAGATGGAACAGTAAGGACTCTCGACTCTGGGCCATGAGAATGATGTCGTCCAGATAGATAATTAGACGGACACCCCTGCCCTGAAGCCAGAACACTACTGGGCGCATAAGCTTGTTGAAGCACCAAGGAGCCGAGGAGAGGCCAAAGGGGAGACAGGTGAAGAGCCAGACTTCCTCGTTCCAGAGAAACCTGAGAAGGTCTCTGGATTGTTCCGCAACCGGGACCGTTAGATATGCGTCTTGGAGATCTAACTTTACTATCCAATCCCCGGGGAGTAGTAGGTCTCGCAGTAGATGAATGCCCTCCATTTTGAAATGCCGGTAGCGCACTAATGCATTCAAAGCGCGGAGGTTGATAACCGGTCGCATTTGACCCCCCTTTTTCTCTACAAGAAAAATGTTGCTCAATACTCCCGGTGAAGGCGTGGGTGCTCGCTCTATGGCCCCTTTGCGGAAAAGGGCAGATAGTTCTTCTTGGACCAATGCGCGGTCGGAAGAGGATAGACCGATTGGGTGGGGGTGGGGAATGCATTCTGGGGAGTCTATCAGTTCTATCTGAAAGCCCCTGACAGTGGAGAGGATCCAAATGTCCGAGGTGATGGTTTGCCAGGAAGGGAAAAAGTGACGGAGTCTGCCCCCTACAGATGTATTGGAAGAAACATGAGGAAATGGCAGGCTTACCGTATGGGCGTCTAGAGCCGGGAGTGCCTCTGAAACCTCGGGAACGCCATGGTCTTCCGCGGGTAGGGAAGAACGGGTTCTGGTGGCTCGTCTCCTGGAAGGAGGATCCCTGGAAACCAGTCGGTTGGGAAAAGGAGCCTCGGCCCACGTTACGGGCCTGGTTGGATGACCGGCCGGACAGGTGGCCCCTGACACTGCCGGCCCTGGTAGAGACCAGGCCCTGAAAAACTCTCCTCATAGAGGATTGCGCCTTTTCCAGGGCCGTGAAGGCTCCTACAAAGCGACCTAACTCTTTGATAAAAGATATCCCAAACAAGAGGCCCTGGGCATCTTTGCCCGGTTCAGTGAGTGCGAGGTTCGCCAGTTTGGGTTCTATTTTGAACAGAATGGCTTTACGCCGTTCTATTGTAAGGGAAGTGTTGGCACTTCCAGCCATGCAAATTGCCCGTTGTACCCAACCGCGGAGCTCCTCCTGGTCGACCTGTTTGTTTTCTGCTCTGGCAGATTCCGCTAGGTCAAAAAGTTTTGCAAGCGGGCCGAAGATATCCAACAGCTTGTCTTGGAAAGCTTTTAACGCGGAGTCCAGTCCCTTATGGGGGTTCCATCCTAGCTTAGCTAGAAATTGTGTCATCTTAGGATCCACAGTAGGGGTATCGCAAACCTTATTGGGGATAAGTGGCCTAGGACATTCCGCTTTTAGTTTATTTTGGGGCGCCTTGCTAAGCGGGCGGCGGACCCAGGTTTCTAGGTACTTGGACACGTGGTCCGCAGGGAGCCATTCTTCAGAGTTCGGATGGTATAAGACATCCGGGTCAAATAAAGGTTCCCTAAAGCGGTCAGTGAGCGACCCGTCCGCAGTAGCGGGGGGATCACGTGGTGGTGGATTAGAAGAACCCGGGTCCTTCATCTCCATGGCGTCCTCAGAATCATGAGCGTACTCATCCTCAGCCTCCTCACTAGACCCGATTTTTGAGTCTGAGTCGCTCTCATATTGTGCTCTAGCACATTTCCACTGCCGCGCCCGTTCTGCCTGGCGTGGTAAGGCTCTTTTGCGTGAATGAGACACGCTATCTTGTGGGTGAGACAAGTCACCGGTTATAGGGGTTCTGGAGGCCTGAGTGTCATGATGGGGGTAAGCTACCGCAGGGAGCTCGGAACGTGCCGAGCGTGAACCCTGTGCTGCGCCCTGAGCGCCAGAGGAGTGTGCCAGGAGAGCTTGCGAAAGAGTGTGGGAGATGGTGGCCGAGACAGATCCCGTGGCAATGGCGTCAGCCACCTTCTTTTAGAATTCCAATGGGTCCCCAGAGACTGCGACTAAGCTGGGGGGAGGGGGGAAACGGAGTGCCCTAGACTGAGGGGCGTTATGAGCCTGAAGGGATTCCTAAAGTCCCCAAGGGGGGGAGGTGGAGTGGTCGGATCCGACATGTCACCGCCACTAGACATAAAACCAGGAAATCTGACCTGATAAGTAACAGAAAAATCCTAGTGGGAGGACAAGGGCGCGCTGCAGGGGCCAGGGTCTGCAGAGCTCGGCAGGCAGTGTGCGATCCCTAAAATGGCTGCCGAAGTCACGCGAGACTTCCGGCCCCCGAGATGCGTGCGTTGCCGAGATCTCACAATACTTCCGGCTCAACGGCCGGAGTTATGGCGAGAGATGGCCGCGGGAAGCGCAACACAGGCGGGGGTGAGGGGCGCAGAGTGACCCACTCTGAGCGGCGAACGGACGAAAAGAGAGCCAGGAAGATCAGCGGTATGTGCTGAAAGCGATAACCAAAAATACTAAGGATAAAACTGCAAAGAAAATATATGTTGCATACAGTGCAATAGTAAGGCGAACAGATACTCATCTCCTCCTGTGAGCAGCAAAGAAAGAGGAGGACTGTTAGGAGTGGCTGGTTATTATACTGGCTGTGACGGGGGGAGTAGCCTGTTGCCTAGGTCATTAGTGTTTTTTCTCTTCCTGTTTCTGTTTGCTGCTATAATTTGAGTAAAGAAAGAGAAAGCAACACGAAGCCTCCGTGTCTGTTATAAAATCACAGTCTGCTTAAACTAATAATACACACAGAATTAAATGTTACCATGTTTTTATTGAACACACCATATAAACATTCACAGTGCAGGTGGAAAAAGTATGTGAACCCCTAGACTAATGACATCTCCAAGTGCTAATTGGAGTGAGGTGTCAGCCAACTGGAGTCCAATCAATGAGATGAGATTGGAGGTGTTGGTTACAGCTGCCCTGCCCTATAAAAAACACACACCAGTTCTAGGTTTGCTTTTCACAAGAAGCATTGCCTGATGTGAATGATACCTCGCACAAAAGAGCTCTCAAAAGACCTACGATTAAGAATTGTTGACTTGCATAAAGCTGGAAAGGGTTATAAAAGTATCTCCAAAGGTCTTGCTGTTCATCAAGCCACAGTAAGACAAATTGTCTATAAATGGAGAAAGTTCAGCACAGCTGCTACTTTCCCTAGGAGTGGCCGTCCTGTAAAGATGACTGCAAGAGCACAGTGCAGACTGCTCAATGAGGTGAAGAAGAATCCTAGAGTGTCAGCTAAAGACTTACAAAAGTCTTTGGCATATGCTAACATCCCTGTTAGCGAATTTACGATATGTAAAACACTAAACAAGAATGGATTTCATGGGAAGATACCACAGAGGAAGCCACTGCTGTCCAAAAAAACATTGCTGCATGTTTACAGTTTGCACAAGAGCACCTGGATGTTCTACAGCAGTACTGGCAAAATATTCTGTGGACAGATGAAACCTAAGTTGAGTTGTTTGGAGGAAACATACAACACTATGTGTGGAGAAAAATAGGCACAGCACACCAACATCAAAACCTCATCCCAACTGTGAAGTATGGTGGTGGGGGCATCATGGTTTGGGGCTGCTTTGCTGCGTCAGGGCCTGGACGGATTGCTATCATCGTAGGAAAAATGAATTCCCAAGTTTATCAAGACATTTTGTAGGAGAACTTAAGGCCATCTGTCCACGAGCTGAAGCTCAACAGAAGATGGGTGTTGCAACAGGACAACGACCCAAAGCATAGAAGTAAATCAACCACAGAATGGCTTAAACAGAAGAAAATACGCCTTCTGGAGTGGCCCAGTCAGAGTCCTGACCTCAACCCGATTGAGATGCTGTGGCATGACCTCAAGAAAGCGATTTACACCAGACATCCCAAGAATATTGCTGAACTGAAACAGTTCTGTAAAGAGGAATGGTCAAGAATTACTCCTGACCGTTGTGCACGTCTGATCTGCAACTACAGGAAACGTTTGGTTGAAGTTATTGCTGCCAAAGGAGGTTCAACCAGTTATTAAATCCAAGGGTTCACATACTTTTTCCACCTGCACTGTGAATGTTTACATGGTGTGTTCAATAAAAACATGGTAACATTTAATTCTTTTTTGTTTAAGCAGACTGTGATTGTCTATTGTTGTGACTTAGATGAAGATGAGATCACATTTTATGACCAATTTTGTGCAGAAATACATATAATTTCAAAGGGTTCACATACTTTTTCTTGCAACTGTATATATGACCCCTAGTCTCACATAGTCTCATACACCTTACAGCCCCCGCTGGCCACATCTACTGGTGGCTGCCATGGTTTTTCAAAATCCATTCGATAACATTGAGCCTCACAGTCTGGTCATATGAATCCCAAATAAAGTGCCCATAGCCTGCTACATACTGCGCCTCCATTATGACGGCGCACCAAGGGACTTCGTCAGTATTGCATATAGGCTCCTATATTTGTATTGGTACCATTTTCAGTACCCATTGCTTCCGTGTGCATGGAGCTGCAGACAGATTTATTGTTTTGCAGACTTTGATTTCATTGTTTTTTTTTTTTTATGTTTCTTATCTATCTAACTGTAACAATGTGTAAAGCAGGTATGTGTTCTAAGAGAACTTGTCACCTATTCCTCCTAGAAAGGTTTGCGTTAATTGACAACTGGGTGCTACCAGTTGGGGGGGGGGGGTATCCCTATAAACTCTGGTTTTGTCCAATTAGGGCTGACCGTATCAGACACCTATTTGATAAGGAGCATGGTAACGCCCGTTTGTTGATTTTAATTTTTTTTTTTAAAGAAGGAATAACAGAAGAACAGCACATTGCAGTGATATGAGATAAGATGCATAATATTTTTTTTAGACGCGTCAATATTTAAATTGCAACACCAAGAAGGAAAAGTCGTGGAATTATGGAAATCACAGGATCGACAAGTTAATGATGATAAAAATGTAAAGGAAATATTCAAAACATTTTTATTTATTCAGTGTTGAGTATGAGTGTCACATACAGAAGTATAATTGCAGACCAATGACGTCCCAGAGGTGCTCAATGGTAGACAAGTCCAGAGACGCTGCAGGCCATGGTAGCACGTTTAGGCCATGGTAGCACGTTTAGGCCATGCAGACTGCTCACTGTAGCATGAGCTACTTATGGCCTGTTGAAAAACAGTTCCTGGAGAAATGGCCTTACCACTGGTTCCACGACCAAAATCATGCAGTGTAATGCCAAGCCATTAGTGTATCGGCATTGAAGACTAGAGGGGCCTGCCATCTGTACATTATGCCACCTGACACCATAATCCCGGAAGTGAGACTGGTGTGATGTTTGTGTGTGAAGGCTGCTTCATGGCGTTGCCAACATGTCTACAGACCAATATCTGGCTGCCATTGCATCTGAGACAAAAGCAGCACTCAGTCCTGAAGAGGAGAGACCTCCATTCCTGCCTTCATTGCTCTCTTACTTTGCACCATTATAGCCTTTAAGAGCGGTCGTGTGAGGTCAGTGGAACATCTGTAGCTGGATGTCTGGCTTGCAGGCCAATGTCGTGCAAACGCCTTCTGAAGGTTTGTGTAGACCCTGTTGGGCGCCCTGGGCTTGAGATGGGATGTCTTAATTTCACTTGCAGTACAGAATGGATCATTATGCGCCATTCTTCCAATCAGACAAATTCATCTGTGAAGAGGTTCTCCTCTGTGCACTTCTTCCTGTCATTCCAGTTTGTTGTCGTTCTTCCATCCAAGGGGACACACAACAATGAACAGTGCTGACATCTCAGCCTACACGTGTAGTAATATTCTGTAGTGAAAAACCAAGGTCCCTCAGTTCAAGGATTTTGTCCCTCTCACGTTGAGACAAGTGCAGATAACTGGCGCGTCAGCAAACAAGGAGGCATTGCACAATCATCTCACATGACTTGATCAGATTTTTGAGGTTTCACCTGGCTAAAAAAAACTTTGCTTTCAATTTGGCTTTTATGCCCCTCCCATATGCTACAGATTGGAGCTAGGTGCATTAAAATTTGATCATCTGCAGATCCCAGCAACACCTGCTGCTTCCTTGATTTGCATAACATTATGGCTTCTCTCTCTTGGTGTTGCAATTTCACTGTTGAGAAGTGTTCATGAAAAATACAAGATTTAATAAAGCAGACAGGTGGTGACAGGTCCTCTATGTCATAGGATGCTCCGCGTGCTTGGTTCTGGTTTTTCGTTTGTTGTGTTTGCAGGCCGTTTCTAGGTTGTTGGGTATTCACAATAGGAATTTTATCTCATCTGAGACCTTTTAAGGAGATACATCATTTGCCAAGTGCATGAAAAGGTTGGGGAGCAAGAGAGAACATCACCGATCAGAGGAGTGTGTGAAAATTACCCTTAATTCCAGCAAAACTGTAAATCTCCTAACAGGCAGATGATTGTGCAGATGATTGGCTCACTATCAAGAATATCTATCAGCAGCAGGCATCTTATTATACATCCTGCAGATTTATAGCTGCTGCTTGCACATTCCTTGTGGAATCAGAGTTGTTTTTAGACATATTACATATTTCTTATTGTTTTTATGTATTATTCCAAAGACTGTGGCATCACTTAAAGGCTTTCTGCCTCCACTGCATCTAATTTAATAAATGGAGCAGTTTAGCAACTAGTCTTAAGCAAAATATCCTAAATATTTTTTTCTGTGTATAGCTCTTAGGTAGACCAGTGTGTACCAAGATGATGCAGCTGCTCGTCTATAGTCTGCAAGTAGTCTGTGTGTCCTGTAGCCTTTCGATGCCTCTCTTTCCTATACCCCCTGCTTATTTCTGACTGTAGTCAATGCAGTTCAGTATGCATAATTTACACATAGGAGGGAAAGTATTAAGCTTGTACGCTACAGAATTGGCACACAAAAGTTGCAAACTTTGGCACAAGTCTTATTTTACAATACAATTTCCTAATTTTCGCTTTCTTTGCCACCCTTGCCACTTGGTGGGGAGGAAGAAGGCCATGGGAGAGAGCTTCGCTACCCAACTTTGAAGAGGACCTTTCACCAGTTTTTACTTTATAAAAGTGATACCTCACACTGTAACTCATGTTCCCTAGATGTCATATCGCTAATTTTTTTCATGGTATGCTCCTCGTCTGTTTAGGCGCCCTGTATGATAATTACTAGCATCGGAACAGGGAGGAGGGGACATCAGCTTTTCTCAGTGGGCGTCTCTTCTATCTGGCTGTGGCGCTGTCCAATCACAGAGGAGCGCGTCACAGCCAAGGAGAAGGTGAGCTGTTTTTTCTCAAAGGCAGTGACGCGCTCCGCTGTGATTGGACAGCGTCACAGCCAGATAGAAGAGACGCCCACTGAGAAAAGTTGAGGTCTCCTCCTCCCTGTTCTGATGCTATTAATTAGCATACAGGGTGCCTAAACAGAACGAGGGGCCCAGCAGCGCAACGGAGGAGCATATCATAAAAAACATTAGCGATATGACCTCTAGGGAACATGTGCTACAGTGTGAGGTATTGCTTTTATAAAGTAAAAACCGGTGAAAGGTCCTCTTTAACAACATGCCTGCCTTAATACAGACCCCTCTAAATAACTTATACAATATTGGGGTCATTTATTGATGCCGGTCTTAATATCCGATGCACCTAATTTATGTAGAGGCGCCGGCTCCCTTGCTGGCCTAGATTTAGATTATTTTCTACACCTAAAACAGGTGCAGAAAATGATAAATGAGACGGCCCGCCAGCTTCCCCCACGCACGCCACATCACGTTTTTTAGACCTGGCAGGAGCGGGGAAAAGTCACAGATTGTATAGTACAGTACTATACAATGTATGGCACTGTGCTTGGTAAGTTCAGAGAAGGTTGCGGTGCTCACTGAAGGGCTGGTTCCTTCTCAAACAGCTGATTGGCGAGGGTGCCAGGTGTCGGATCTGGATACTGAGACCTATCCAGAGGATAGGTCATCAATATTAAAATCTCGGAAAACCCTTTTAAAGGGGTTGTCCGGGTTCAGAGCTGAACCCAGACATACCCTTATTTTCATGCTCCGATGCGCTCCCGTGCCCTGCGCTAAATCGCGTGGGGCACGGGCTCTTTTGTTTTCAATAACACACTGCCGGGCGGTAACAGTGTGTTCAGTGACGTCACCGGCTCTGAGGGGCAAAGGAGAGCATCGGAGCATGAACTCCTCCGATGCTCATGTCAGGGGGGCTGCCGGGGTGAAAATGGAGGGATGTCCGGGTTGAACTCTGAACCCGGACAACCCCTTTAAGTAAATAGTTGCTGAGCTGCAATATTCCGGCCTTCTGCTTCCGGCGTCATCCAATGTATAGTTTCCTGTATAGTTTCCAGTTGATTGTTGAGCATGTCAGATGTCGGACCACCAATCTGATATTAATGACCTATCCTGAGAAAAGGTCATCAATATCTATGTCCCAGAAAACCCCTTGATGGTAATACAGCATGGTTTCCTGCTTATGTTACACACCTGAACCCAACTTCGCTCCTCTCTCTGTTTGTTTTAATTCCATAAGTGTTTGATTGGCAGCTCATGTATAAAGACTGGATGTCACACTCCATCACTGACAGGTGAGAGAAAAATGGCATGAAGCAATAAACACATCACTGGTGTAGAAGGAAATAAAGGTGTCCATGCTGAACGTCACTGCAAATTAGCCATGTTCTAGCAATCCCCATCAGAGCTGACCACTGCAGACCCTGCCCTGAGTCGTGCAAACACGTCAGAACAAAGCTGACAGCCACGTTCCATAGTATCATATTATGTGCATTATAGAAGTAAAGCAGGCAGACATAGAAATGATGGGGTTGATATTAAGAATCCTACTGACCCTGCCCTTGGCCCTTTCTAAACTTCAAGATCTCAAAAAAATGAAATTCGCACTGTAGCAGTAATGTACTGGTTTAAGGCTATGTACACCTTCAGAGGCAATTTTTGTTTATGATTGCATGTTACTTGTTTTTGCCTAAAAATCATTTTTTCAATTGACCTTTATTAAAATTTTTGAGCTGTTCTGTCACAAAGGGTTAACTGTTTGCTTAGCTGTGTGACTAGTACTTTCACTTTGTGCCAGTCATCTAATAAACCTTCTCTCTAAACTACTGAGAGGTCATAAACACTTATTTAAGCCACATTCTTATCAGTGAGATAAGAACTGAGCTATAATAAGTGTTTAGGGAGGTCAGAGAGCAGAGATAAGGAGTCCGACAGCTCCTAGTCTGACGGAAAAGATCTACTGCTAGAGCATCTCAGCTCTGTACAGAAAAAAGGGAGCTATGTTTTTTGTTTTTTTTAAACTCGTTTTATTAAGCGATGTCAATCACAAGCATGATGCACACATGACATTACATCAACCCACGCAGGGGTCAAGAGAATGTAGAGCAAGTCAAAGATCTTATAAACAACAGTAATGCAAATATATCAAGAGCCCCAGACAGGGGAAGGTGAATGGAATGAGGCACAATCAACCCAGGATACAGCACAGTACACACAATAGAGCATGAATATATTAAGGACCGCATACGGCAATGTAAGCCCATTGGGGCTGGGGATGAGGGTCACTAAGGACCATCGCCAGTCATAAACCTGTGCGAGGAGTGCAGAGTGATCGGAGAGGCACACCAGTCGCCCCACACTCTATCGAACTTCTGAGGGCACCCTCTGTGCTTAAAGACAACCTTCTCCATTGAGACTGCGTGATTCACCAGGGAGATGCATTGTCCCTTGGAGGGGGGGGAGATCACCCATCCACCTCAAGGCAATCGCCTTTCTGGCAAGAAATAACGTCTCTGCTATAAAGATTCTATGGTAATGAGACCAGGACTCCTCATCCACAACCCCCAGGATACACAACTTGGGGCATAGGGGTAGCGCCACTGGGACCATGGTAGCAAGGACTTCCAGCACTGCAACCCAGAACTGACGGATGACTTCACAGTCCCACATCATGTGCCAGAAGTCTGCCCCCTCTATATCACATCTGTGACACAGAGTATGAGCGATTCTTCCCATCTTTTGAAGTCTAGTGGGAGTGAGGTAGCTGCGATGCAGGATAAAAAGTTGAATCATTTTGTTATTTATGGAGGGTGACACTTTGGTCGGAGCCGCCAGTGCCTCCTCCCAATCTTCAGAAGATAAAGACGGAATTAGCTGCCTCCACTTATCCTCAACTGGCAACGGAGCAGCCGTCATTCGGCAATTAAGTAGATGAGTGTATAATACTGACACTATACCCCTCGGACCTTGGGATTTCAAAACACCAATAATGGGATATTTAGACATGCCTCCACACCCCCCCGGAAATTGGGCCCTTAATGCGTGTCTCAGCTGGAGGTATCTGAAAAAGAGAGTGCGAGGCACAAGAAATTTGTCTTGTATCTGTTGAAATGAATAGAGTTGACTTCCCTCATAGATATCTCCCAGCGTCAGGACGCCATGCCGTCTCCAGATGGGAACCTCGTTGGGAAGATCCGTATAAACATTCAGCTTAGAGGCCTGCCATATTTGATGGGCCAGCCTATGTATGGAAAGGAGCCCCCTACGCAAATGGACAGATCCCTCCAAAACAGGCCACAGCGTGGACACCATTAATTGTTGATGCAGATAGAACTCAGAATTAGGCATTATAACATCAGTGACCCAGCTCCTGAGGAACCTCAGTTGGCTCGCTACAAAATACAGGAAAAAATCCGGGAGGGAGGCGCCCCCCTGCAGCTTAGATCTCTGCAAAACCGCCATGGAAAGCTTCCTCCTGGACTTGCCCCATACAAATGATGTGACTAATGCATGAATACGTTTGAAAAAACCTCTGGGGACCGGTGTGCAAGCATGGGACAGTAGGTATAGGCCCTTCGGCAAAAGCACCATCTTTACCAGATTCAGCCTTCCCATAATAGACAAAGGGAGAGCCTCCCAAGCTTTAAACTTCTCATTAAACAGAGATTCCAAGGGTTCAATGTTCAGGGTATAGGAAAGGTGCGGTTCCCTAGTAATTATTATCCCCAAATATTTAAAACTATCTACTACGGGCAGATTGTAGTGACGCTCAGGCCAATCATGCAGCCACAGGGGCATAATGGCCGACTTGCCCCAGTTGATATGCAACCCGGAGTAGCGCCCGAAACGCTCTATGATCTCAATCGCTCTGGGAAGGGAAACCTCCGGATTCGACACAAACAAAATCAGGTCATCCGCATACAACCCAATCCTGTCCTCCCTGCCGCCCGCCCCCACACCTGTATATATTTGATCTTGTTTAATTCTAATGGCGAGATGTTCTATCGCAATGGCAAACAGTAGAGGCGACAGGGGACAACCCTGCCTAGTACCCCTACACAATGGAAATTTGTTTGAGTGGGAGCCATTAAGCTGAATACAAGCTGTAGGATTCCTATATAGTATCTCAACCCATTTAGTAAAATTAGGGCCAAAGCCAAAGCTCCTGAGGGCAGCTAACAGAAAGGGCCATTCCAGAGAGTCGAAAGCTTTGGCAGTGTCCAGGGAGGCCAAGGCCCACCTCGCCTTCTCCGCCACCCCCACCTGCTCAACAACCTGAGCTCTCCTTATATTGTCTGAGGTGGACCTGCCAGGCATGAAAGGGAGCTATGTTTTTAATAAAGACCAATTAAAAAAAATATTTTTTACTCCAAAATGAGCATAATGCAATAATAATAAAAAAAAATATTGCACCCAAAGGTGTACATAGCCTTTAAAGATGTTTGATAAATACATCACCACAGGATGACACTTTACAGGTTTGTGGGATCTGCTAGTGTCACCTATATACTGCAAGGGGTTGTGCCATAAACTACTTTTCACTGTAAAGTGTATTTTCATCAAGTGCTCTATCTCCCATTCCTCTTTGATATTTGTTTTCAAATTTACATCTTTTGCAGTTTTCTCTTATCCCCCATGCTTAAACCTCTACTACTTGTTTTGTGATGTGTCTGCTGTCCCATCATGCCTTAGGGCGGTGAGATGTGTCCTGACATCAGCAGGTCATGTAACACTATTCACAACCCTTGTTCTTACCAAGGAGGCTTAATACGTCCTACATTACAAGGCTCCAATGCAGGACGTAACTTACAGCAACTGAAGATCGAAACTGATTTGCCACAGAGTTTAATGGTAGGCTAAAAGCTTTAGATTAAGGTAGATATGTGATGAGTGCTTGCCATGAAAATGATGTCAGCGTATGAATATTATTCCAAATAGTTGTAATGACGTAGCAGGAGGCAGCATTTTGCTGTCAAGAAATCTTGTGGAGGGGGGCGTGGCCTGACCGAGCTTGATGGCGGCAGCTTGAGATCAGAGCTCCTGCCACTAGAACCTCTCTCAGCACTAGTTTAAGCACCACCCGACCTGTGGCATGAAGATTCAACCTAAGGATTCGAACAGAACCATTGCGGACCTAAAAAAGGATCCTCCACAGCAGTCCGACATGGACAAATACTTGCAGAAGCCGGCATCTCAGACAACCTCTCGTCCTGGCAAGATGGCGCCGAAACGAGGAGATGAGGAAGAAGGAGCAGACGATGCTAGCGGTGCAGCGGTGTGGGAAGCTACGACCGAGGTGAGCAGAAAACATATAGGGGAAGACCCGACAGCTCTAACTAGGGACTCTCTAGAATGTGCCCTGCAACGGGCTTTAGCTCCGATAGCAGCCGATTTAACCACCATAAAAGCAGAGGTCCGCCATATTGTGGACAGAGTGGAGGCGCTAGAGCAAACACAAGATGCCATAATCACCTTCAATTCAGCGGTTAAAAGCTCCCTAAGCTCACACACCAGAGCCATGAATAGCTTACTGCTTCAAATGGAGGATCAGGAAAACCAAAATAGAAGGCGCAATATAAGAATAAGAGGGTTTCCTGAATCTGAGACCAGCGAAGATCTATTTACAGTGATGGACTCACTTTTCAATATACTGCTGGGCCCTGATAGCGCCAAAGGCATTACAATTGAGAGGGTGCATAGGGCACTTAGACCTAAACCAGGAACATCTGAAAATCCCAGAGATATAATATGTGGATTGCTGAGTTATAGAGACTCAGAAGTTATTCTGCAAAAGGCAAGAGAGAAAAAGGAGATTTTAATACAAGGCAAGAACGTGCAAATATACCAGGACTTAGCAGCCTCTACACTTCAAAAGAGAAAGCTACTAAAACCGTTGACTGACACACTGCGCTCAGCAAAGATCCCTTATAGATGGCTGTTTCCCTTTGGCCTCTTAGTCACAGCAGGGAATCGTCGCTTCACAATACGCACTCCAGACGATTTGACACCGTTTTGGGAACTGACGGACATAACTCCTGTTGAAATTCCATCATGGTTGCCGGTAGCATCTGAGGAAGAACTGCCGCCATTACCAAAAGTATCATCATGGTCTAAACCAAAGCAACAGAGGATGGGACGGAACAAGAAAGCAGCATACAGAGAAATGGATATTTGATCACCAGTTAGACGGGTGAAAGGGTTAAGCCTGGTAGATTTTCCTGCTAATTTACCTCATGCCTACAAGCAGTCTGACGTGTTAATGTTATTTCATATTGCTTTTAGCACTTTTATCATGGGGCAAAACTTACCCTGTAATAGGTTTAATGTGCCTTTAGGGTTAAGCAATAGGTTCCTAAGCAGTTAAGCAATTGAACTCTAATATAGTTGAATTCAATCCAACTGATACTGGATTTATGGACTATAATCGGGTGTTTGGCTGCTATTGGCTGAGAGAGTTCTAGGCCGATCAGGGTGTACTGTTGACAACCGATCACCCCCTCCTCTTCCCGGCCAAAGGGAACTGCACACTGACAATGCAGTCGTCCACTATGTCAGGTGGTTCCTATTTGGTTGAATGTTGTTATACACTCCATTTGTTGTTTATGTTAAATCTCCATGTCTGGTCACATTGGTCATACGGCACACGTGTTGCTCTTAGCATGGCACATAGATGGCGCCACTGATACTAAAAATAGCAACCTTTAATGTTCATGGTTGCATAGGCCCTGTTAAAAGGAGCCGTATATTTAGCACAATTAAGAAAGCAGCGATAGATATAATAATGCTGCAGGAAACTCATTTCATAACTGGTTTCATGCCTGTTCGGATAGGTCGGCTTCTAAAGGGGTTAGTATAGGGCTGAAAAAGGGGATACCTTTCACTATTCATTCCCAACTAATAGACCCAGAAGGCAGGTATTTATTGGTAAACTGTGAAATAGGTCACACAAAATTCACTCTATGTAATTTATATGCCCCAAATATTAAACCAGTGAAGTGGTTAATGGAGACTCTGGACAAGATATCCGCATTCTCTACGGGCTGGTTGATCATAGGAGGCGACCTTAATCTAGCTTTAAATCCTTTATTGGATTCCTCATCCCAGAGATCGGTTATCTCCTTCAAAGCGCTTAAATCATTGCAAACGCGTCTGAGAGACCTTCATGTAGTTGATGTATGGAGATCAATCCATGGTGATAGAAAAGACTATACCTTTTATTCAAACCCACACAAGTCCTATCAGAGGCTAGACTACCTTCTAATTCCAGATCAATACTTAACGTTAGTCAAATCAGCTGAAATAGATAGCATAACAACGTCAGACCACGCCATGGTGCATTGCACCATTATGGTCCCAGGGATATCAGGGAAGGAGTGGTCGTGGAGACTAAATCACACATTACTGGATACACAAAAACATGTTGAAGGTATCTCTAAGAAACTAAAAGAATATTTTGATATAAATAAGTCCCCGGATACATCGCCTACTATAGTGTGGGAAGCGCATAAGGCGGTTATACGAGGAGAATTCATAGCTCTAGGATCACATCTCAAGAAGGAACGCACAAAAAAGTTGACGGATTTACTGTTGAGAATCTCTCAACTGGAGAGGACACACAAAAAGTCTCTAGCAGTAAAAGATTTTGAATCGTTAGTTACTCTTAGGCAGGATTTGAAATCGCTTCTTAATGTTAAATCCGCAAAAGCGTATTTAAGAGTTAAACAAAAACATTATATACACGGGAACAGGGGTAGTAAAATCCTATCTGCAATGATTAAAAAGAGAACAGAACAGGCGTTTATTAAACAAATGAGAAAAACGGATGGTTCATTGACTACGAAAGCTGAGGATATTTCAGAGGTGTTTACAACTTACTACCATGAGCTATATAACATAAGGAAAAATGAACCCAAAGAGGAAAGCCAGGCCAGGAGTGATAGGATTAAGGTCTACTTAAAAAACCTAAACCTACCAGTAATGTCAGGAGGAGATACCGAATCATTGACAGCTCCCATAACTGTAGACGAAATAGAGAAAGTTCTAAAAAGCATTCCTAAGGGAAAAAGCCCGGGACCAGATGGTTTAACGGTTGCTTATTATAGAAAATTTTTCCCTACGCTAGGCCCTCATTTGGTATCTCTTTTTAACGCCCTATTACAAGGAGTACCTTTGCCCAAACAGTCACTAGAAGCCCATATTACAGTGCTGCCCAAACCGGGTAAAGACCAGGCCATTCCGGCTAGCTATAGGCCAATATCACTGCTTAATGCAGATATCAAACTATGGGCCAAGATCCTAGCTCACAGGGTCGCGCCCTTGCTCAAAAGTCTAATATCGCCTGAGCAGTCGGGGTTTGTGGGAGGCAGGGAGTGCAGAGACAGCACATTTCGGGTAATACAGGCTCAACAGTATGCTATGTCTCGAGGGGAAGGGCTCACATTCCTGAGTACTGATGCCGAGAAGGCTTTTGATAGGGTAGACTGGCAGTTTATGGAAGCTACTTTGCATAGGTTTGGTTTTCCTGCTCAGTTTGTGACCGCTGTGCTGTCTCTGTACTCCTCACCCACGGCAAGGATACGGGTAAATGGTAATCTTACACCTCACTTTAATATCAGAAACGGAACCCGTCAAGGCTGTCCTTTGTCACCAACGCTATTTATTCTGTGTCTAGAGACCTTTATTCAAGCCATCAGACAAGATGATGGAATTCAAGGTCTTAAAATAGGTTCACAGACACATAAGGTAGCGGCGTTCGCGGATGATATGCTTTTGCTGCTCCCCAAACCATTAGAAGCGTTCCCAGCATTACTGAGGCAATTGGATGAATTTGGAGATCTATCCAATTTCAAAATTAATCTATCAAAGTGTGTTGCGCTAGGCGTGAACACTTCTCGAACCACCATAGCCCACCTTAAGGACAATTATCCTTTCCAATGGCAGGAGGACAACATAAATTACTTAGGGGTTTGCATAACCAGAAATCCTGACCAGCTATTTTTTACAAAACTACCCCAAACTATTAACAGATATTAAAACTCAATTAAATGACCTGAAAATCCCATTTTTGACATGGCTGGGGAGGAAAAATGTGTTGAAAACATATATACTTCCCAAATTCTTATATCTGATGCAGACAGTGCCTGTACCTTTGCCACCGCACTACCTGAATCAGGTGAGAAGGACCTTTTCCAGCTTTGTATGGAATCAGGCCAAACCCAGACTAGCATATAAGAGATTAATCCTACCTAAACATAAGGGAGGGTTTGGATTACCAGATATAAGTGGATATTATGGAGCAATTCAAATGAGATTACACTCGGAACTAGCAAATCCCCGAGTTACTAAACTCGGTTGCCAAATTGCTAGGAAGATACTAGGACGAAGGAACTTAGCCCTGTTATGGGACACGAGTAGGAACCCCTCTAGCAGAGATAATATACCCGGCTCCCTACGAGGAGTATTTGATAACTGGTTTAAGGTATCGAGACATCTACATCCCACCAAGAGAATATCACCCTTCACGCCTATCAGCTATCTTCCCTATCTGTTACAAGCGGATTTTCAGGACGACATGGGTATATGGGCAGCTATAGGAGATGTGGCAGTTGGAGACACATTAGAGAACAGAGAGGTCCCACCTATGCATAGCCTAAAAGACAGGTTTAAACGCATCCCTTGGGCTCCAACCCAATACTCACAATTTAACAAAGTATGCTCTCAGTACTTGATGTGTACCACGAGCAATTACGTCCCCACCTGGTATGATACGTTACTTAATCAACCGACATTTACGAAGGGAGCTGTCTCACGTCTATATAATAAAATACTAGAGATAGGAGCGGACTTCAGACCACCATATATTACAAAGTGGGAAGAAGAGATTGGGCAATCACTGGATGATAGCACAGTTGGAAGATTACTCGCACACTCACATGGTTATTCCAGGTGCATTAAGATACAGGAGAATGCGTTTAAGATAGTCACAAGATGGTACAAAACGCCAGATAAATTGCATTCTATCACACCGGAAGTATCTGCCGAATGTTGGAGATGTGGAGGGGCTGAAGGCAACATGCAGCATATATGGTGGTCATGCCCGCAAGTCACTAGATATTGGGATGTGATATCGAAGGAAATCCAAAAGATCTGTAAGATAAAATCGCCCCTTACTCCGCAAGTAGTGCTTCTCAATTTACCAAATAGTCACTACAAGCTGACCAAAAATTCGTTGCCGGCGCAACTGATAGCTGCGGCGAAGCTCCTTATTCCGAAATACTGGCTATCAAAGCAGATTCCCAGTTTAAGGGAATGGGTTTTTAAAGTACAGGAGATCTACCAACTGGAAGAACTTACTAGCTGGGAGACTTTATCCCATGACAGATTTTTACTAATTTGGGACAAATGGTCTGAGTGGTATAGGGAGTTCAATTCCAGAACGATTGCTTAATACATGTAGGCTGATTACTTGAGAGGGTGTTTAGTATAGACTCATTATTGTCGGCATCACACTTACATGCGATAGTTTTTCATTCAGAATTTAAAACCATTTAAATGTATACAGAAGATCAGATGATAGGATGGACATCCCCTTTTACAGCGGTGACATTACAGGCTGCTAAAGAAATTCACGCTGCCAAACCATAGAATGTGTAATACATTTTCATAATAGGGCTATTGTAGCAGCACTAGTAAGAAATAACACTTGACCGAGTTGAGACAACTAAGGATATGGAGTATATTTTTCCTTGTTAATTTTATTGTTGTTTGTATTTATCTGCAAATGTCGTAACATTGGATATGTATGAGCACTAAAATTCTAAATAAAGATTTGACAAAAAAAGAAATCTTGTGGAAATTAAACCTGGATATTTTAAGGCAATGTTTGATTAGAATTAAGTAAAACATTTACAAATATAATTGTAAAAGCAAATGCAATGTCTGTTATGCTGGATTCAGGAACCTGTAGGTCACTGCGTCGTGACATCTATGTCGGATGAGCTGCAAGACGAATACTGTCTGCTCCTGATCGACCTCCTACTGCAGTTTATTGGGGTTCTGGTACATTTGACGGCAAGAAGATCTCTGTAGACTGTACTATCCTTGCTGATGGAACCTATGCGAAGGTGAACTGGACCATACCGTGAGCCCCTGCAGTTCTTCTGAACCAAGCCCTCTATAGCTATAGTGTTTTGTATGCATTCGTTTTTATAGGTGTGAGGAATATGGATTAATATTTACTGTCAGGACATGCCCTCACACCCCCCATTTGCTGACAGATAGCAGAGGTAGGGAACTCCACAGGAGGGCCCTGCTTCAAAGCCCCAGCCCTGATTGTAATTTGATGCACCTCTTGGCATGTTCAGTGTACATACAAAATGGGTTCTCCCCCCCCCCCCCCCCCCCAGCCATCTGAGTGTCAGTTGGCAAGAGCAGAGGCCCCCAGGGGGTCCAGGCTTCAAGGAGAAGGTCACACCTCCGTGCACCAGTTTGGAGCCAACTGAATCCTGCAGGAAAACCCTCAGCATGGGGTATCCGCCCTTGCCCAGGATCAATGAGACCTCCCAGACATGTTGGCACCTACCTTTCATAAGGAATGAAATGAATCGTCTGGCCATCACAGGCGCAAACCAGATACATATTTGTGTCACGGTGGCCACGAGGTACGTTCCCATGGTCTTTGTTTACTGGGACAAGGTCGGGGTAGGGAGATAACCATATCTCCCCATAGAAACCACATAACGGTTCCAGGTTTGGGCTCTACTTGTAGCCGGAACCCAGGCAGGTCCCTTAGTCCCAGAACCATCTCCCTGTGACCCTCTGGTCTGGAGCTATAAACACTAAAGGGTTTTGTGGGTCATTTGCTGCCAGCCCAGAAGAGGGGGAGTGGGGAGGGGAGGGGTCAGCTACAGGTTAAAAGTCTGGTGCCAGCAAGTAGGCGGGTCTTTTTCTCTGAAGAGGGGTCACATCCTACACATGTGTTTAGAGGGACCCAGGAAATAGCTGAGCTCACGGCCCTTCATGTGGACTCCAGCAAAGAACATCTCAAAGGAACTTTCATCATACTCGGTAACTGACTATTTACACTGCTTAACCCTGTTGTAACCATATAAACTGTATCTGTAACCTCAGACCACTGTATATATTGTCTGTGTATATTGTGTTATATCTAGTGTGCTCTTACGGCGATTAAATCTATAATTTAATCTTATGCTATCTTGTATCTCGATCACAAATCCCCACATCCGTGTTTTGGCCTAGTTATATTCTACCGCGGGTTGGTTTCTGACCCTATATAAACCCGTTAGCGGATCGGGCTTATATCAAGCGAGAAATGGTGGCAGTTACCCGAGCTGACGGTGTGCTGTTTTCACTGCGGCAGTAAAAAAAGGCTCTCTCAGCTTGTTGCCTCTCTGTGCCCGCGTGGACAGGAGGTGTGTGTGTAAACTTATACCAGCCTGACCTTACGTGCTCCTCTGGAGGGCGTAACTTCACGTTTTTGGTGGCCCCGTGACCATACCAGGTCTCGTGAGCTCGACGTAGTTGACGTCGAGCAGGCACCAGGTGTGGTATTCATCACAATAGGTAACTACATTTCCGTTCTGTAATTATAAATGTTACTTATGTACTGTGTGTGGAACATGCAGTTTGGATTGTGTCTGAAAGATAAAACTGAGACATTTGAAATTCACTATTCTTCAAATCACTAGTTTAATAAGACTCAGTACAGTATAATAAGTGCTCCTTAAAGTCTGTAAAAAACAAAATATAGACTATATATAAAAAAGAGAAAAGAGAGAAGCCGCACACAAAAAGGTGCTGGTGCAAAAAAATCCTCCTCAGGGACCTGCGACCAAGGTCCCAGGTATAAATAATAGAGCAAAAGAAGGCAGCACTCCAGATGGTAATGAAAAAGTGGATGGTTTATTCACTCTTTTGCTCTATTATATATACATATATATATATATATATATATATATATATATATATGTGTGTGTGTGACTTTGATATTGTTTTCAGTATTATATGCATGTTTAGTATTTGTTGAATGGGTTTCCTAATTTGTTGATGTGAGCACTCTTACTTAAAGGGATTCTGTCACCTCCCCTCAGCCAAAAAACGATTTAAAAGCAGCCATGCAGCACAGCTTACCTGGATTAAGCTGTGCTGTTTAATCTTGAAATCCGTCCAGCAGTTACTTTAAAAAACGACTTTGATCAATAAGGAAATGCGTCCTGAAGGTGCCCAGAGGGGCGTTTTTTTTCTTCCTAGTGAGCCCAGTACCGCCCCTCTTTCAGTGCCCAGCCCGCCTTCCTTGTATTTTCTAACTGCCGCCCCCAGCCTGCCACAGCCTCTCCTGCCTCTCCTCCCCCTCCCTCACGCCGAACGAAGTCTCGCACAGGCGCAGTACCCACTGAGGGCTGCGCCTGTGCGATCATCAGGAGACTGAGGGCGGCAGCTTCATCTTCGTCACTGGGCATGCGCCGAGCCCAGTGACGTCCGATGCTCGCTCTTCCCTGCTGACTGAGGGAAGAGCGAGCATCGGACGTCACTGGGCTCGGCGCATGCCCAGTGACGAAGATGAAGCTGCCGCCCTCAGTCTCCTGATGATCGCACAGGCGCAGCCCTCAGTGGGTACTGCGCCTGTGCGAGACTTCGTTCGGCGTGAGGGAGGGGGAGGAGAGGGAGGAGAGGCTGTGGCAGGCTGGGGGCGGCAGTTAGAAAATACAAGGAAGGCGGGCTGGGCACTGAAAGAGGGGCGGTACTGGGCTCACTAGGAAGAAAAAAACGCCCCTCTGGGCACCTTCAGGACGCATTTCCTTATTGATCAAAGTCGTTTTTTAAAGTAACTGCTGGACGGATTTCAAGATTAAACAGCACAGCTTAATCCAGGTAAGCTGTGCTGCATGGCTGCTTTTAAATCGTTTTTTGGCTGAGGGGAGGTGACAGAATCCCTTTAACAAATTCAATGCTGATACTTAGTCAATAGAGTTGAATGTAGTGACATTGTACACTCATGACTGCCACCTACCTTTCATAAGGAATGAAATGAATCGTCTGGATTCTTTTGATCCACAGGGGCCCTAGCAGTTGGACCCTCGCCGATCAAATACTTATCACCTATCCTGTTGTGGAACAGCCTCTTGAACTTTTCACACTCCTGCTACTGACTGAAAGGCTCCAGGAACAGACAGAGCCCGGTGAGGTTTACTCCGCATAATCAGTGGAAAAAGTTAGCTAACTTGACGACTCACCATAATATGCCCCTACTTCAGTCCCTTCACTTTCAAGGCTCAGTTTTCCTGTATACAGCACTAGTGTTGAGTGAACTTGTGTTTTCAAGTTCGGTGTACAAGGTTCGGGTTTGGGCTATCTAGGATTTCCATTATGGATTCCATTAACACTGACCATAAGTTACGGTCCATGGTAGCGGAATCCATAACGGAATTCTTAGATGACCCAAACATTGTACGCTGAACTTGAAACACAAGTTCGCTTAACACTATACAGCACCAATCTGATTTGCTGTAGTCAATAGCCACTTGATGACTTCTAGTTCTGTCCTGTCTCCATGTCCTCTTTTCTGAACGTATAATAAACTCTAGCTATCATGCGACCTTGAAAGTTGAGGTTGTATTTCAAAATGGCCTCTTCCATTGACTTTTGGGAATCATGTACATTTAAAGAGGTAGACTATGCAACCATTTATGATTGTGGAGGAAGACCTCTTTGACCTCATCGGTCCGGAGCATGAAGAGTACACAGCGCTAATTTAAGTGAAGGATCTCACCGATTCCCAGATTTGGGACCAGTCGATGTCATATCCTAGCTGACATTATTTTATGAGATGAATTTTTTTATGTGGCGATTTGATACGTTTTAAGTTAAATCAGATGGTGAGTGGAATACATGGGAACGGCTGCTGCAAATACATGAAAATAAGGTTATTTATATGCTCATGGAATTTCTTCTCAAGTCTAAACCATTTGTGACACACGGAACGCTAGTTGCCAGATTTAGCACAATCTAAATATTTAAAACAATGTTTACAATTATACTTATCAAAATCAGAATAGTAACTCAATGCGGAATTCTCAGGGTCTAAAACTGGACCTTTCCCTGAATATTAAGGGATTTAAGGACATAATTAATTGTCTCCAAAAGGGAACGTTTTTTTTCCTTGAGGTAAAGTGTTTTTCAATACGCTGAAAGCAATAATAGATCTATACAAATAAACGGAATCCACTTGCAAATGCAGATAGAGTTCTCAATATTTTTTTCGTGGGCCTGATTTCTTGTTTTCTGCTATTGAGTTCAAGACCTTCGATAAGGTCAGATCCATTCCAAAAAAATTTATAACGCAAGGTGCTTGTAGCTTCTGGATACCAGCCAGCATCGTTACACTCATGTTTGCAAATGGCCGCACGCCTTTGAAGTCTAGGACTAAGTGGGCTGTTGGCATAGGATGGCGTAGTGGGTTAAATCTTACTAAGTGACGGTTAAAGACTGGGAGAACCGCAAGAATCTGTTGAGATTTATGCAGAATGTAATAGGTCATATGATATTTCGATGTCTTATTGATTTTTGTTTTATTGCACATTTGTTCTTTAACTCGTTTACTTACAGAAATAGAAATAAAGAAATGAAAGGGAGTTAAATGGGTTCAGATATTGCATTTTGGGTCTGGGTCGTCTGAAGGCGTTATCTGCTTTCAACAGCTGTATTAATGCATGCCTATAAGGAGCGAACATTAAGTCTTCTCCTGCGTCCATGCATTGATGTCCAAGCTTTACCCAGACATTCACTCATTGCTAAGGACCTGTCACAGCAAAATGCAGTGCATTCTGCAGTCAGCATGTTATGGAGTAGGAGGAGCGTAGCAGATATATATATATATATATATATATATATATACAGTCATGGCCAAAAGTTTTGAGAATGACACAAATATTAGTTTTCACAAAGTTTGCTGCTAAACTGCTTTTAGATCTTTGTTTCAGTTGTTTCTGTGATGTAGTGAAATATAGTTACACGCACTTCATACGTTTCAAACGCTTTTATCGACAATTACATGACATTTATGCAAAGAGTCAGTATTTGCAGTGTTGGCCCTTCTTTTTCAGGACCTCTGCAATTCGACTGGGCATGCTCTAAATCAACTTCTAGGCCAATTCCTGACTGATAGCAACCCATTCTTTCATAATTACTTCTTGGAGTTTGTCAGAATTAGTGGGTTTTTGTTTGTCCACCCGCCTCTTGAGGATTGACCACAAGTTCTCAATGGGATTAAGATCTGGGGAGTTTCCAGGACCATGGACCCAAAATGTCAACGTTTTGGTCCCCGAGCTACTTAGTTATCACTTTTGCCTTATGACACGGTGCTCCATCGTGCTGGAAAATGCATTGTTCTTCACCAAACTGTTGTTGGATTGTTGGAAGAAGTTGCTGTTGGAGGGTGTTTTGGTACCATTTTTTATTCATGGCTGTGTTTTTGGGCAAAATTGTGAGTGAGCCCACTCCCTTGGATGAGAAGCAACCGCACACATAAATGGTCTCAGGATGCTTTACTGTTGGCATGACACAGGACTGATTGTAGCGCTCACCTTTTCTTCCCAGGACAAGCCTTTTTCCTGATGCCCCAAACAATCGGAAAGAGGCTTCATCGGAGAATATGACTTTGCGCCAGTCCTCAGCAGTCCATTCACCATATTTTCTGCGGAAGATCAATCTGTCCCTGATGTTTTTTTTTTAGATAAGTGGCTTCTTTGCTGCCCTTCTTGACACCAGGCCATCTTCCAAAAGTCTTTGCCTCACTGTGCGTGCAGATGCGCTCACACCTGCCTGCTGCCATTCCTGAGCAAGCTCTGCACTAGTGGCAGTCCGATCCCGCAGCTGAATCCTCTTTAGGAGACGATCCTGGCGCTTGCTGGACTTTCTTGGACGCCCTGAAGCCTTCTTAACAAGAATTTAACCTCTTTCCTTGAAGTTCTTGATGATCCTATAAATTGTTGATTGAGGTGCAATCTTAGTAGCCACAATATCCTTGCCTGTGAAGCTATTTTAATGCAACGCAATGATGGCTGCACGCGTTTCTTTGCAGGTCACCATGGTTAACAATGGAAGAACAATGATTTCAAGCATCATCCTCCTTTTAACAGGTCAAGTCTGCCATTTTAACCCAATCAGCCTGACATAATGATCTCCAGCCTTGTGCTCGTCAACATTCTCACCTGAGTTAACAAGACGATTACTGAAATGATCTCAGCAGGTCCTTTAATGACAGCAATGAAATGCAGTGGAAAGGTTTTTTTTGGGATTAAGTTAATTTTCATGGCAAAGAAGGACTATGCAATTCATCTGATCACTCTTCATAACATTCTGGAGTATATGCAAATTGATATTATAAAAACTTAAGCAGCAACTTTTCCAATTTCCAATATTTATGTAATTCTCAAAACTTTTGGCCACCACTGTATATATGTGTGTGTGTATATATATATATATATATATATATATATATATACAGTTGTGTTCAAAATATTAGCAGTGTGTTTAAAAAAGTGAATAAAGCTCAAACCTTCTAATAGCTTTTATTTCCATACACACAAATGCATTGGGAACACTACACATTCTATTCAAAATCAAAACACGAAGAAAAATATATCAAATTTGTGTTGTTCCTCTAAAAAAAAATGAAAAGTGAATATTTGACTGTTCAAAAAAAATAGCATTGTTTGTATTCTTCTTTACAAACTCAAGCATTCACTATATAAACTGAAAAATGTTTGAAGATTTTGCTTTCCTTTGAATCACTTAACTAATATTTAGTTGTATAACCACTGTTTCTGAGAACTGCTGGACATCTGTTCTGCATGGAATCGACCGACTTCTGGCCCCTGTGAACAGGTATTCCAGCCCAGGATGATTGGACTACATTCCACAGTTCTTCTCTATTTCTTGGTTTTGCCTCAGAAACTGCATGTTTGATGTCACCCCACAAGTTTTCTATTGGATTAAGATCGGGGGATTGGGCTGGCCACTCCATAACGTCAATCTTGTTGGTCTGGAACCAAGATGTTGCATATTTACTGGTGTGTTTGGGGTCGTTGTCTTGTTGGAACACCGATTTCAAGGGCATTTGCTCTTCAGCATAAGGCAGCATGACCTCTTCAAGTATTCTGATGTATTCAAACTGATCCATGATCCCTGGTATGCGATAAATAGGTCCAACACCAGTAGTATGAGAAACATCCCTATATCATGATGCTTGCGCCACCATGCTTCACTGTCTTCACAGTGTACTGTGGTTTGAATTCAGTGTTTGGGGGCGTCTGACAAACTGTCTCCGGCCACTAGACCCAAAAAGAACAATCTTACTTTCATCAGTCCACAAAATGTCTCTTTAGGCCAGTCAATGTGCTCTTTGGAAAATTGTAACCTCTTCAGCACATGTCTATTTTCCATCAGTGGGACTTTGCGGGGGCTTCTTGCAGATAGCTTGGCTTCACATAGGCCTCTTCTAATTGTAACAGTACTCACAGCTAACTTTAGACCTTCTTTGATCTTCCTGGAGCTAATTGTTGTCTGAGTCCTCGCCATTTTGGCTATTCTTCTATCTATTCAAATGGTAGTGTTTCTCTTTCTTCCACATCTTTCAGGTTTTGGTTGCCATTTTAAAGCATTTGCAATCATTTTAGCTGAGCAGCCTATCATTTTCTGCACTTCTTCATATGTTTTCCCCTTTCCAATCAACTTTTTAATCAAGGTACGCTGTTCTTCTGAACAATGTCTGAAACGACCCATTTTCCTCAGAATTTTAGAGAGAAATGCACTGTAACCAGCATGTACAACATTTGCTTCCTTCCTTCCTTAAATAAGGGCAATAATTGCCACCTGTTTTTCAAAGAATGAATGACCTCACTCATTAAACTCCACATTATTCCTATTATTTTGAACATGCCCCTTTCAATTAGTGATTCAATTACACAGAATCGTCAGCATGCATGTCATCACTGTTGGGTCTGTTGGATTTCTATTACTCTACTACACCTGCTAGTAAATTATTTGCCCTGTAGAAATATCATTTCTACCAAAAACAGTGATTGATCAGGTTAGTGATGTCTGACTGCTATTATTTTGAACACAACTGTGTGTGTGTGTGTATATATATATATATATATATATATATATATATATAGTTTTGTTGGGAATGATTCCATAAAACATGTAATTTATACATTAATATCTCTGCTCTTTCTATACACCCCTGTGTATAGCTATTAGTGACTGATGGCTATCCCTGTATACACACATAGACAGACAAGAATAGGACATGTTCGATTTTTTGCTACAGAATGGACAACTAAAATTAATGGGTGCACATCCTATCCGCAAAAAAAACGGAACGGACACGGAAACAAAATACGTTTGTGAGCAGGTAGGCTTACATAGAGTAACATAGTTTGTAAGGCTGAAAAGAGACACCTGTCCATCCAGTTCAGCCTTGTATCCTTCCAGTTAAACTGGAGAAAGGCAAAAAATCCCATCAAGTAGAAGCCAGTTTTTCTCATCTTATGAGAAAAAATTCCTTCCCAACTCTAATCAGGCAATCAGAATAACTCCCTGGATCAACGACCCCTCTCTAGTAGCTATAGCCTGCAATATTATTACAGTATTGATCCCAAAAAAATAAAAAATCATGAATTTTATTAATACATAAATACAAGAAAATCTTTCTGGGTACTGTGGTCCACCCATTCCAGTTATTACTTTAGTTGTCCTCCTCTGGACCCTCTCCAGTTCTGCTATGTCTGCCTTGTTCACAGGAGCCCAGAACCGTACACAGTACTCCATGTGTGGTCTGACTAGTGATGTGTAAAGTGGTAGGACTATGTTCTCATCACGGGCATCTACCACTTCTACGATATACCACTCCTTTCATTACTAAGGGCCTAATGTAGACATCACTCAGTTCACCCCATAAAAGTCAATACAGCGATTCCTCAAGATACAATGACCTCAGGATACAATATTTTCAAAATACAATGGTCTTTCCTGGGACATCGTAAGTTGAAATTAGACTAAACATACAATGCCTTGACTCAGATACAACTAATCGTCATGGTCATTTCACCAGTAAAACCCCTGTACTGGTTGTCTAGTAGCTCTTCTTTACAGTACAGTGCGGTTCTACACGTCCTCTACTACCCTCTGTCTGTGCACGGATGAACTGCTACTTTTAATGTCTGCTGAGGGTGGCTCCATTTTACTTTTTTGGTACATTGTGTGCTATACAGGACCAGGTCATCATCATAGAAAAGTGATTTACAGCTTCTACTGTCTACACCTGATTGTTAGATGTACGGACTTGTTTTATCTGTCTTAGTTATCTGCTTATTTTTATTTTTTCTTAAATCCTTATTTTTCTTATTATGGGATGAGATTTTGGGGCTTTGGAACTAGTCTTCCACAGAGTTATAGTGCAATAGGAACCAATTAATATTGTGACTTGAGGGACCACTGTATAGAGGTGGACTGACTTGTGCACTACTCCTCCATTCAGAGACTAGACTCAGGGACCCCTCGTTACCAGGGGGATGTCTATTTCCAATTAGTGCTTTAACTAGACAGTTAATTAGTTAATGTACAAATAAATCTACAGTTACATCACTAGTACAGTTGAATAAAGACATATGTCTATCAAGTTCAACCAAGGAACCTATAAAGGCTTCTATCTGCCCAGCGTTTCATAAGCCATCACAATATCAGTATGTTGTTATCCAATGACCTGTTATTTCCAGTTTGTGAGTTACAATAGTTGAGGAATCAATGTCTTTTCTATTCTTATGTTTCTGTCCTTTCTATTATTTGCTTAAAGGGGATGTGACAAGCTTTGAAGGTATCCACAGGATAGAGGACAACTAATTGATCAGTGGGGGTCCTAATGCTGGAACTTCCGCCAATTCTAAAAACGGGGGCCCTGTTCCCCCGATCTAAAGGAGCGACAGGTCAAGCACGCTACCTGCCACTTCTGTTCATTCTTTGTGAGACCATCAGAGATGGCCAAGTACAGTGCTCCGCTATTTCCAGTGGTCTCATAAAGAATGTATAGAGCAGCAGGGACACATGTTTGCCCTGCCAATCCTTCAGATTGAGGGAACAGGACCCCCAGTCTTTGAATTGGTGGGAGTTCAAGCATTAGGACCCCCACTGCTCAATTAGTTGTCCTCTATCCTGTGGATAGGGAATACATTTTAAACTTGAACAACCCCTTTATAAGGTAGATATCAATTAAATGGAAAAAGGGCTAGTTTTGTCTTATTAGTACATGTCACTGTGTTATGCTATACCAAAGGACATTCTGTTGTCTTGTAGATGCTGGAAAAACTTTGCCAGAAAGTTTGGATTACTCCAAGATTTGGCTACAGACAGCGGCTGGAGAGCTGAATGTTAGAACAGGGATTCCTCCGCCATTTGTCACATTACAAATAAAGGATTTCCTTAATGGGCCAGGTAAGAGAGCTGTCATTATTATTATTATTATTATTATTATAATAATATAGTCTTTTTGTATGTGTTTATAATTTGTTTGTTAAAGGGGTTATCTCCCCCCCCCCCCCCCCCCCCCGCATATGCCGGGCCCCTCACATTGAATATACTTACCTGGCTCCCTGCGCCGCTCCTGGTCCCCGCACTGTCACTGCTGCTTCGCCCTGTGTGCGGATTAAAACATCCGGTGTTGTGGGGGTGGGGGGTGGTAGCAGCCAATGGCAGGTGGGGACTGGGATGAGCCTCCCTAGCGTCACCCGCGATGCTAGGAAAGCTTGTCCCCGCCTGCCATTAGCTGCTCTGAGGATAGCCATTTCTGTTGTTGGGAGGAAAATGCTGAAAACACACGGAAGGGATGCGTGGTTTGGGGATTAAAATACGAATCCGGTAATATGCACAAGGCCTTAGTAAGATATTGAGGAACAGGTTGTAATTGGAGTGTCATGGTAAATAATTAGCCTAGGAGCACTCTATATAGAGGCAGTGCTATTGATAGTCTCTAGAAGTACCCTATATAGAGGCAGTGCTATTGATAGTCTCTATGAGGACTCTATATAGAGGCAGTGCTATTGATAGTCTCTAGGAGCACTCTATATAGAGGCATTGCTATTGATAGTCTCTAGAAGTACCCTATATAGAGGCAATGCTATTGATAGTCTCTAGAAGTACTCTATATAGAGGCAGTGCTATTGATAGTCTCTATGAGGACTCTATATAGAGGCAGTGCTATTGATAGTCTCTAGAAGTACCCTATATAGAGGCAGTGCTATTGATAGTCTCTATGAGGACTCTATATAGAGGCAATGCTATTGATAGTCTCTAGAAGTACTCTATATAGAGGCATTGCTATTGATAGTCTCTAGAAGTACCCTATATAGAGGCAATGCTATTGATAGTCTCTAGAAGTACTCTATATAGAGGCAATGCTATTGATAGTCTCTAGAAGTACTCTATATAGAGGCAATGCTATTGATAGTCTCTAGAAGTACTCTATATAGAGGCAATGCTATTGATAGTCTCTAGACGTACCCTATATAGAGGCAATGCTATTGATAGTCTCTAGAAGTACCCTATATAGAGGCAATGCTATTGATAGTCTCTAGAAGTACTCTATATAGAGGCAATGCTATTGATAGTCTCTAGACGTACTCTATATAGAGGCAGTGCTATTGATAGTCTCTATGAGGACTCTATATAGAGGTAGTGCTATTGATAGTCTCTATGAGGACTCTATATAGAGGCAATGCTATTGATAGTCTCTAGACGTACCCTATATAGAGGCAATGCTATTGATAGTCTCTAGAAGTACCCTATATAGAGGCAATGCTATTGATAGTCTCTAGAAGTACTCTATATAGAGGCAATGCTATTGATAGTCTCTAGAAGTACTCTATATAGAGGCAATGCTATTGATAGTCTCTAGAAGTACTCTATATAGAGGCAATGCTATTGATAGTCTCTAGACGTACCCTATATAGAGGCAATGCTATTGATAGTCTCTAGAAGTACCCTATATAGAGGCAATGCTATTGATAGTCTCTAGAAGTACTCTATATAGAGGCAGTGCTATTGATAGTCTCTATGAGGACTCTATATAGAGGCAGTGCTATTGATAGTCTCTATGAGGACTCTATATAGAGGCAATGCTATTGATAGTCTCTAGACGTACCCTATATAGAGGCAATGCTATTGATAGTCTCTAGAAGTACCCTATATAGAGGCAATGCTATTGATAGTCTCTAGAAGTACTCTATATAGAGGCAATGCTATTGATAGTCTCTAGAAGTACTCTATAGAGGCAATGCTATTGATAGTCTCTAGACGTACCCTATATAGAGGCAATGCTATTGATAGTCTCTAGAAGTACCCTATATAGAGGCAATGCTATTGATAGTCTCTAGAAGTACTCTATATAGAGGCAATGCTATTGATAGTCTCTAGAAGTACCCTATATAGAGGCAATGCTATTGATAGTCTCTAGAAGTACCCTATATAGAGGCAATGCTATTGATAGTCTCTAGAAGTACTCTATATAGAGGCAGTGCTATTGATAGTCTCTATGAGGACTCTATATAGAGGCAATGCTATTGATAGTCTCTAGAAGTACTCTATATAGAGGCAATGCTATTGATAGTCTCTAGAAGTACTCTATATAGAGGCAATGCTATTGATAGTCTCTAGGAGCACTCTATATAGAGGCATTGCTATTGATAGTCTCTAGAAGTACTCTATATAGAGGCAATGCTATTGATAGTCTCTAGAAGTACTCTATATAGAGGCAATGCTATTGATAGTCTCTAGGAGCACTCTATATAGAGGCAATGCTATTGATAGTCTCTAAAAGTACTCTATATAGAGGCAATGCTATTGATAGTCTCTAGAAGTACCCTATATAGAGGCAGTGCTATTGATAGTCTCTAGAAGTACTCTATATAGAGGCAATGCTATTGATAGTCTCTAGAAGTACTCTATATAGAGGCAATGCTATTGATAGTCTCTAGAAGTACTCTATATAGAGGCAGTGCTATTGATAGTCTCTAGAAGTACTCTATATAGAGGCAGTGCTATTGATAGTCTCTAGAAGTACTCCATATAGAGGCCGTTGTTGCATAAAGTTTATAAATTAATTTACTGTGGTTATAAATCATCATAAGAAAACTGTTTGGGAAAATGACTGCGTGCAGAATGCCAGTATGAAATACAGAAACTGTTACAGGCTGATGGAAAGCAATTTATTTTAATATATTTTCCTTTGCAAGTATCAATGACGAAAATGTTAGAACAAAAAAAAAAAATCCTGTTTTTTTTAAATGATTTCCTTGAAAGAAGAATGTGGTTGTAAATGCTGGTGGTGCGGAGTGGCTGATTTTACAGAGAGTACGCGCTCCTGGGTCTAATCTGAAGCAGCACTACCACCTAGGGGCTGTCTGCCGCCCACAGACTACAGGACCTTTATTTCAGGTGCTCGTTTTCTCTTCATTCCTGAGTCCCATCCATGATACACAGAGACTACATACTACAGTACATGCTACAGAGGTTAAGTTGCTATATTAACAGCAGCAAACAATAGAATGTAATGTTAAAAAAGGCAAATATTTAAATAAAAATTATTTTAATATATAATAAAGTTGTTTTAGTAACTTTTATTTGAGTGTTGTGTAATCAAGAAATAAATCCCCCTTTAATAAATAGATTGACTTTAAATTCAGTTTTAGTTACTGATATAAATTCGTAACAGGCATAACACAGAAGCCAGGCTATGGTCACATAGGGGGAGATTTGTCAAAACTGCTGAAAAGGGAAACCAACTTAGTTGCCCATAGCAACCAATCAAATTCCATTTTTCATTTTTCAGAGCTCCTTTGGAAAATGAAAGGTAGAATTTGATTGGTTGTTATGGGCAAATAAGCCAGTTCTACTTTACACCAGTTTTGATCAAATCTCCCCTATATACTTTACAAACAGATGCCAACGGCCGGGCATCCGCTTTACATAGACTACAGTGTTAAAAAAGGAAATGTACCCATCATTTTTTGTGTGTTTTTAGCAAACACAAAGCAGACTGTATTACGCTTTTGGAAAAAAAAGACAGTGAAAGGATATGGTTGTATGAAGTCTAACCAAAATGGATCCTTTTCCAATACCATCCATTTATATATGTTTTTAGTATATCTGTTAAATGATTAATAGAAATGTGATGTGAACATAGCGTTAAATATATTAAAAGCTTTGCAGTTTTTTATGATGATGCTTAATGTTAAGGCTACTTTCACACTAGCGTTCGAGCGGATCCGTTCTGAACAGATCCGCTCATATTAATGCAGACGGTGGTGAAAGTAGCCTGAGCGGATCCGTTCAGACTTTAAATTGAAAGTCAATGGGGGACGGATCCGCTTGAAGATTGAGCCATATGGTGTCATCTTCAAGCGGATCCGTCCCCATTGACTTCCATTATAAGTCTGGACGGATCTGCACGGCCAGGCGGACACCCGAACGCTGCTTGCAGCGTTCAGGTGTCCGCTCACTGAGCGCTGGCAGGCGGATGCATTCTCAGCGGATCCGCCTCCACTGAGAATGCATTAGGGCCAGACGGCTGCGTTCAGGGCCGCTTGTGAGCCCCTTCAAACGGAGCTCACGAGCGGACACCTGAACGCAGATGTGAAAGTAGCCTAATATTAAGACATATGTTCATGTATTAGACGTATTTAAAGGGAATGTGACATCGGGAAATTACATTGTTTAAAGATTATAATGTGATTTAAACAATAGGTCATTTTCTGATGACTTGTTCCCGTTAAAGGGGCTGTGCAAAACTAAGATATTAATACCCTATCCTTAGGATCGGTCACCAATATCAGATCTGCAGAGATCCCGACTCCCACCGATCAGCTTTTTGAATAGGTAGTGGCGCTATCCTGTACCTGTATGTCACAGTGGCTGAGGGCTTATATGAAGTGGGCTGCTGCAGGTGCCAGCTGCAATGACTGGGATCAGCCATGATGCACAAACCAGTCATTTAACCCCTCAGATGCCGCTTGCAATAGGTATTGAAGCATCTGTGAGGTTAGCAAGAGGAAGGCATCTTCCTCTGCTTTCCAATCGGAGCCCCCACAGTGACAGGTTACCATGACACCCTGGGCACTGCTGAAGCTTACCAGGCATGCCATGGTAATCCGCCTGCTGAGCTATGCATGAGGCACAGTTCAGCAGGTAGAGCGGCAGAAATCCAAACAATCATAATAGATTTCTATTGTAGTGAATGGGACAAGGGATCAAAAGATCACAGGTTCTAGCCCCCTAAGGCTACTTTCACACTTGCGGCAGAGTGATCCGGCAAGCAGTTCTGTTTGGCAAAACGTATGCCAACTGATGGCATTTGTAAGACTGATCGCAACTGATGGCATTTGTAAGACTGATCAGGATCCTGATCAGTCTGAAAAATGCCTGATCAGTCAGAAAAATGCATTGAAATGCCGGATCCATCTTTCCGGTGTCATCCGCCAAAACGGATCCGGCATTTATTTTTTTCACCTTTTTTTCGGTCTGCGCATGCATCCGAAAGGACGGATCCGGCATTCTGGTATTTTGAATGCCGGATCCGGCACTAATACATTCCTATGGAAAAAAATGCATTCAGGCAAGTCTTCATTTTTTGGGGCCCGGAGATAAAACCGTAGCATGCTGCGGTTTTATCTTTTGCCTGATCAGTCAAAAAGACTGAACTGAAGACATCCTGATGCATCATGAACGGATTGCTCTCCATTCAGAATGCATGGGGATATGCCTGATCAGTTCTTTTCCAGTATTTTGCCCCTAGGACGGAACTCTAGTGCCGGAAAAGAAAAATGCAAGTGTGAAAGTACCCTAAGGGTACTTTGCACACTAGCGGCAGGACGGATCCGACAGGCTGTTCACCCTGTTGGATCCGTCCTGCCGCTATTTCGCCGTGCCGCCGGACTGCCTGCTCCATCCCAATTGACTATAATGGGGACGGGGGGCAGAGCTTCAGCCGCCAAACTGCCGCTCCATCCCCATTGACTATAATGGGGACGGGGGGCGGAGAGAGGTCGCCGAAACTAAAAAGTCGGACATACAGTACTTTTAGTCCGGTGGCCTCTCGCCGTACACTGCCGTGCTGCGCCGGAGCTCCGCCCCCGTCCCCCTTATAGTCAATGGGGACGGAGCGGCAGTCCGGCGGCATGGCGAAATAACGGCAGGACGGATCCAACAGGGTGAACAGCAGGTCGGATCCGTCCTGCCGCTAGTGTGAAAGTAGTCTAAGGGGGGTAAAATTTATTGTTAAAAAAGTTTCTAAAAAACAACCAACCATAAAAATAGTGAAATGTTTAAATCACCCCACTTTCCCAATTTAACATCTAAAAATATATAAACAATAAAAAAATAAACATAACCGGTATTGCCGCATCTGAAAATGTCTGAAAAACACGCTATTCACCATTTTTGGTCACCTTATCCCCCACAAAAGTTGTATGCACCCCGACAATAGTACCAATAAAATCTACAGTTTGTCCTGCAAAAAAACAAGCCCTTGTCTGTAGACAGAAATATAAAAAAAGCTATAGGCTGTCAGAAAATGACGATGCAAAGCAAAGTTTAGGTTTTTTTTAAGTAGTAAAACATAAAGATACAGATTCGTTATTGTTGTAATCGCATTGACCCACGGAATCAGGACGTCGTGTCATTTTTAGGGCACAGTGAATGCCGTAATGTCAAAACCCCAAATAACCTTGGCGGAATTATGGGTTTTTATTTTCAATTCAAGCCCACAAAGATTTTTTTTTTCACATTTTCCATCACAAGACATGTTAAATAATGCCATAAAAAAAATATCTCGCCAAAAATAAGCCCTCATATGGCTATATAAACGGAAAATCAAAAAAGTTATGGCTGTTGGAACATGGGGAGGAAAAAACAAAAAGACGAAAATGGGCCCAGTACTTAAGGGGTTAAACAACAAGTCTAAGTATTATATTGTTGACTAATATTTCTTGAAGTAATAGGCTTAAAAAATATTGCATGTGGTAAAAAAAAGAAAAAATTCCTTAATTTTTATTTTATTTGTTACCTAATATCTCAGCTTTCTCAGTACAAAATTGTGTTAACAAGCGGCTTCTATTTTCACATTTTATTGCCGTTATTTTGTTGATTTTCCGTCACGCCTCATACATAGATTGAGCTTACATACGAGAAGGTGCAGCCCAGACTTATGCCACCTTTTCTGCTCTAGGTTTAGTCCAGCATTTGCACAAGAATGGCTCCATTGATGCCGCTCACCCCGGCGCAGATCACATGACTATAAACCCGCTGCCCCCCCGGCCATCATCTCCTTCGTTAGTTACCTCATCGTGGTTTTTCTCAGAGGCTATATATACCACATTACATTTTCGGCTGCCACAAAAATATTTTGCTTTCCTTTATAAAAGGCACAATTACACCCATTAGCTAGCTGAACATTATATGAAAGGCTGGAAAGCACTTGGCTACCAGAAACCCTTTAGAATAATATATCCAGCAGGTGATAGATTAGTTGGAACAAATTGGAACCATTGCACTTAAGGGTTCCTGGTTTCCATCAAACTGTTTTAAAAATGTCGTCATTTAATACACAATCTCGAGCCCCGCAGAACAGTCCACAGCAGGTTAATTTGAATCATATGATGTGTCACTGCCCTCAGCTGACATGAGCTGCGTTCCATGTGTGAAGCCATAATAAATCCAATCCCAACCGAGGCAAATTCCCTGTGAGAAGGTGAACTAATCCAGGCCTCACACTGGCATGCTAGCCCTCCGTAATTGAAAGCAGGGCCACCTGTTCCTCAACTTAGCTACACTAGGGTAGAGCTGAACTGGAGGGCAGAAGGGGCAGGCCGGGCCAGCAGGTCATCCAGTGCAGACCTCCACATGTGCCACCTGAATTGTCAGCTCCTGTGCACCAGGCACGGTCAGATTCTCTGTACTTTCATCAGAAGTTTGAAGAACGTTAAATTTCATTAGTACGTAAAATGTCTTCATTCAGAAAGAAATCGCAACTTTACATCTTTGTGAAATAAAAAAGAGTGAGTGAAATTCCTTTAAGGGCTCATTCGACTTGTTCCCATATTGTGGCCCGCAAACAGTAGATCTGCAATATCCGGGCAACGGCTGTTTGTGCACCATGTCACGGATCCAGAATCCAGAAGGTCTGGTGCGGATCGACGGCACAGAAGCACTACGGAGCATGCCCTACTTTTTTGCAGTGCGCACCATCGGATGCGGATCGCAGACCCCATTCAAGTGAATGCGTCCTATGTCCACATACGGCGGCCCTACGTACAGTGCCCGTGTATTGCACACCGCAAATTGCGGTGTGCAGCATGGGCTTGGCCGGCACACGTAGACATGCAGAAAGTTTTTGGATTTGGCAGATACATTTATCAAAGATTAAATTAATACATTTGTTTATTATTTAAGGCATTTATTTAAAGATTTAAATTGCAATGAATATCAAGCAAAGGGCAGTGACATATAAAAATATTATCTCAGCGCGCCCCGGAATATCAGAGCCAGACTGATAGTCCAGAATGAACATGAATACCAGAACGGCAGTTGTTTGCAGCACAAAATGACGTTACGATGTGAATACTGGATGCTGAGAATGAGATACCCAAGTACAAAAATCCTCTGTTAGGGTACTTTCACACTTGCGTTGTTTGATTCCAGCAGGCAGTTCCGTTGCCTGAACTGCCCCGCCTGATCAGGCAAACTATATAGAAACGTCATTTTTTCTGACTTATCAGGCATTTTTCAAACTGATCAGGATCCTGATCTGTCTGAAAAATTCCTGATCAGTCAGAAAAATGCATTGCAATTCCGGATCCGTTTTTCTGGTGTCATAGTTGTTGTTTTTTTTTACATTTTTAAAGGTCTGCGCATGCGCAGAGCGAAATACCGGATCCGTCAATGTGGCAATTTGAATGCCGGCACTAATACATTCCTATGGAAAAAAATGGCGGATCCGGTATTCAGGCAAGTGTTCAGTTTTTTTGGCCGGAGATAAAACCGTAGCATGCTGCGGTATTATCTCTGTCCTGAAAAGTCAAAAATACTGAACTAAAGGCATCCTGATGCATCCTGAACGGATTGCTCTCCATTCAGAATGCATTAGGATAAAACTGATCAGTTCTTTTCTAGTATAGAGCCCCTAGGACGGAACTCTAGTGCCGGAAAAGAAGAATGCTAGTGTGAAAGTACCCTAAAGACATCATGCTCACAACCATATCCTGTGTGCAATACAGATTTTTCTCGATCACATCACTAGAAATGACTATTCGCATCCACAATACGGCCAAGAATAGGACATAGTCTATAATTTGTGGAACAGACATATGAATGCGGACAGCATTTTTTGTGGGCCATAGAAATTAATGGGTCCGTTTGCAATCGGTCGTGGATGCAAAATTGAGTTGGTTGCATGAGCCCTAAAATGCTGATGTTGTGCTTTTTACCTACATTTCCTACTCCTACTAATGAGTTGTAAGCAGGTATTGCTGTCTATATGTGTGTAGCCCTATCTTCATAGCTAAGACCTGCAGGGAATACTTCTTCACAGCACTGTAGGACTCACTATTTCAGGTCCAGGTGCTGTAATAGGGCAGTCAGTGGAGGTTCGAGCGAAGTGCACCGGCCGGCGCATGCGCACTTCGCTAAACGAGGCCGCTGCCAGTAGTCCCCACGGGCGCATATACCTAGTGCGCACGCGCGGGATCTGGCTGAATCGAGCGGACGTACGAGAGGCGGCTTTGAACTGAGGTAGGCGGATCGAAAGAAAGGGAGGACGGCTGATTTCAGCATTGAAGGCGGCGCTGGGCACCTAAACGAGATGGATGCAGCCGGGCACCTTTCACTATGAGACGTCCCCTTGGACACATTTCGAAGTGATTGGCAGGTGATATAAACGTCTTTTTTATGAATATAGAGCCACAGGGGCATTAGATAAACTCACTTTAGGATTAAGTGTTTTACAATGGACATCGCCATATGTTTAGCTTATAGGACCAATTTCTCATGACAGAATCCCTTTAAGGACTTGGCAATTTTTAGCAAATCTGACCAGTGTCACTTTAAGTGCTGATAACTTTAAAACGCTTTGACTTATCCAGGCCATTCTGAGATTGTTTTTTCGTCACATATTGTACTTCATGACACTGGTAAAATTAAGTTAAAAAAAATCATTTTTATTTATTAAAAAAAATACCAAATTTACCCAAAATTTTTTTTAAAATTGCAAATTTCCAAGTTTCAATTTCTCTACTTCTATAATACATAGTAATATCTCCAAAAATAGTTATTACTTTACATTCCCCATATGTCTACTTCATGTTTGGATCATTTTGGGAATGATATTTAATTTTTTGGGGATGTTACAAGGCTTAGAAGTTTAGAAGCAAATCTTGAAATATTTCAGAAATTTCCAAAAACCCAATTTTTAGGGACCAGTTCAGGTCTGAAGTCACTTTGCGAGGCTTACATAATACTGTGTGTATTACTCATACAGCTTCCGGGGCCTGTGAGATCCAGGGGGCTGGATCTGAGGCTCTTCACCGGAAGGCAGCGCGATGCCTGCCTTAGACATCGCACTGCCTTCCATGCCATCGGGTCCCCCCCCACAGCCGCATGAGGACCCGATGGCACAGCCGCCGCAACCGCAGGTAAAGCCGCAAATCGCAGGTCTGAATTGACCTGCGGTTTGCGGCGATCGCCGAAACGGAGGGGTCACATGACCCCCCCCCGGCGTTGTGACAGGATGCCCGCTGAATGATTTCAGCGGGCATCCTGTTCCGATTAACCCCCGCCGCGCCGCAATCGTGGCTTAAACCCATGACGTACAGGTACGTCATGGGTCCTTAAGGACTCGGAAAACATGCCAGTACCGGTATGTTATGCGTCCCTAAGGGGTTAAAACTGACACTTCCAATGTGTTTCTGAGTAAATTATGGCCAAGATATAACTCATGACCCCCTTCCCATGAATTCAATATGGCAGATTTCAAAATGGCAGCTAAAAAAGTTTCCTCCACCAAATAATGCAGTCTCCCTCCCAATTAATACTTTCACACATTGGAAGCATCTTGGCTCAGTGGAGTCTTGGGTGCGAATCCGATCAGGGACCACATCTGCATGGAGTTTGTGGGTCCTCCCTGTGTTTGTGTGGGTTTCCTCCGGATTCTCCGGTTTCCTCCCACACTACAAAGACATACTGATAGGAAGCTTAGATTGTGAGCCCCATTGGGGACAGCTGGATGATAATGTCTGTAAAGCGCTGCGGAATATAGTAGTGCTATGTAAGTGCAAAAAATAATAATAATAATCATAATAAGTCAATTTTCTACAAACTACACCAGTTAAAAGAATTTTGCTTCACCTTGATATGTGTGTGTGTATATATATATATATATATATAGTATTGGAATATTGGGCAAAAGTCTATTTTTTCAGTAATGCAAATTAAAAGGAATTGCATTAATGCAGCTTAAAATTAGAATTTTGTGAAAAGGTTCAATATTCTAGGCTCAAAGTGTCACACTCTAGTCAGCTAATTAGTCCATACCCCCTGAGCAAAGGGGACCTGAGATTGTGACTTTGGCGTTTCATAAGCTGTAAGCCATAATCATCCAAATTATAACAAATAAAGGCTTGAAATATCTCGCTTTGCATGTAATGAGTCTCTCTAACATGTTAGTTTCACTTTTTAAGTTGCATTACGGAAATAAATAAACTTTGCACCAAATTCTAGTTTTTGGAGTTTCACCTGTATACATATATACATAAAATTGTTTAGTAACTGCAGTAAGTGAGGTAGGTGTTTGCTGTGCTTTTATACTTTTTATTCCCTACCCAGCACACAGATGTTAGATCAGGTTCACTCCATGAAAAGTAATTAATCGTCCTTACAAGTTAAGCTGTAGGCTGCTTAACATGACTTCATGTGGAAACCCAAGAATGTGCCCACTTCATTCCAGTTTAGCTGTTATGTTAAGCATGGCATTTGTTAACTTTGAAATAAGAATTTTTTCCCCCTATGATTTAATGAGTCTTGACACGTGAGAAGTGGAGCTGGCTGGAGTGCAGACTTTTCTAATTAACGGAGGGTCATTTGCTAAAAAACATTTCAGTGTCTTGATAGTTTTTCATTAGTGCATTGCAAACATGTTTTTGTGCCTAACACGACATCCTTAAGAGGCGTATTCTGAGGAGTGAGCAGCGTGGAAATACTGCAGAAATACGGTAGCATTACACACCAGGAGAACAACAGGCTGGATACACCAGGGCCTGTAGTCCTGTAGCAGCTGCAATGTCACAAATTGCTTTGAAATTTCAAAATTTCACGTAAAAATACTGATGTACCTATCGACCATTAGGGTTCAGCAACATGCGATGGATGCTAAGATTTTCCGTACCGGAATTACATACAAAAAATATGCAGTACTTGACCTGTGGTGCGGAGGATATGCAGCGCAGGCGGTGAAACCTGCAGCAAGCCGGCAGCATTTACGCTAAGAATTTTGCAACAAAATTTGTTCCATTTGATGTGAATCTTGCTGCTGCGGAAAACCAGCAGAGTCCACAGCAGACAAGGCCCTTGATGCACCGTAAGGCTACGTTGACATCAGCTTTTAGTAATCCTTCAGAAGAACAGCCTGCTACACCGTATCCATGATTACCAGATATTGCCGTGAACTTCCTGATCCCCGTACACTACAATGGGATCGGGCCTCTTTTTGTCAGAAACACCGGCTTTTGGCCTCCATGCATTACTTTTCGTCTGGCTTAAATCTGGCATTTATGCCGGAAAGCGGATGGATCCTCGTCCGATCCCTTTGTAATTTATACGGTGATTCCTGGAGGCTGTTCCTCTGCCAGAGCAGCCTGCCGTATTTCTACTCACTGATGGGAATTTAACCTACTCAGACCTGGTAGTTTCCTACCATGTATTTTTTATATTTTTTTTTGTAAATACCTGCATATCCAAATAATTCTGGAGCATTTTCTTAGAACTTGGTGTTGTGCCATTGCTCTGTTATTCCCCCTGGAAATGTGTGACTAAATGGTGTTCCTATTCTTTGTCAGTAGGGTATAGGATGAATCTTTCAAGTCATTGTTGACAGCACCAGACTGTGTTGGGACACCACCTTCTGACAAGTGGATAAATTAACTCCAACACAAAATTATTTATACCTACATTTAAAGTAGGAATAATAAAGGACCAACACAATACATAGTTCTAAGGACAAATGCCCTAAAAAAATACTATGAAAGCGACTTATGACTTAGGTTTCGAAAGCTTAAAAAGAGTCTCTGTACTTTCCAACAATTTCATTGAATAGAGAATGGTGTAAATAGCAAATTTCTAATTCACAAAAAAAAAAGGCTGCATTCTCACTTTCACCTAATTTGCAGTCCACTGCCTGTTTTAAGGCATGATCCATCCTTAGTAAAGAGACTTCAGAGAGGAAGTTGGGGCATGTCAGAGCTAGCTGATAGTCTGAGCCTGATAAAGAACTGCTTGTACACTGGTTCTGAATTCAGAGGAGCCTCCTGCCTTTCTGTAAGTGCGCTCTGTTCTGTGAGCTCTGGGGCTGAAAAAATAGTGGAAAGTAGGGGAAAGCAGTACAGTGCTGGCCCCATGCTTGTGAGTGAAATGCATCTAGCCGTGCAGCTGAAACAGGAAATAATTAGGCTTAAAAAGTTATTAGGGAAGATCAAAAAGACACATTCTTTCACAGTTATGACTGTACAAAGAAGCACAGCCAATATGCAGACCTATGTTTTTTAAACTGAGGTATAACATGTTTCAAGTTCTGTACTACATTAACTTTTAACAAATGATTTGTAATTGACAGTTACATTTCAATGTTTCGTGTACCAACTAATATATTGAGTGTAATGTACATTTTAATTGTACAAATCAGAAAGAATTACATAAACTTTAATTTATAAAAAGGTAAGATGCATTACCAGGCTGATACAAAGCATCAGATCTAGGATTTCTTTCACACGAGGGGAGAAAATTCAGTTTTCTGCCCTAGGCCTGAATATAAATACCTTGTCCAAGGCAGATTGGCTTGGTGGTGCCCCCACCCCAGGATGCCATGCCAGCTGTCCTTGCTATGCCTATGACCAGCATGAAGGACTCCTGAAGAGATAAAACATAACCTGGAATGAACAACTGTAAACATTAAATACAACAACTTATTAAGCTCAGTGTCCAGTGTCTGCACAGTAATGTGGAATTAGTGAATCCTCTAACCTTTGAAATTGGCTTAGGGATTCAAAAACAAAAATAAGCATCTTTTAATTTATTTTTATTTTTTTGCATTCTTCTTGTTCTTACTCATACAGAATCAGGTCAGCGGGTTCTATAACACAATTTACTTAAAATGTGCTGCAATTTCCAAAAAAACTTTGGAAAGAAGACAAAATTGACAACTGGACCTTACTGTGACATGCTCTGTCCAAATAACTGTCCAGTGTTTGGGTGTAAGCCCTTCTCATGACACTGTGCTCTGCAACTCATCTGTTACTCCTCTGGACACCAGTCTACCCCTATGACGACACATGATCATCTGAGTGAACTTCTAGAGAACATCATTTTCCCTAAAATAATTTTTTTATCTTGAAATATAAGTCTTTGAGTTGTCCTATTGCGTAAAGTATTTGACCACAGTTAACTATCTTGGCTCATGAAGTATTGAAGACAGCATAATAATGGAGGCTCTTTGCTACGGCTCCTATTGCTAAAAACGTTGGAAATTTTCTTTTTTTAAAGAACATCTGTATTGTGCCAGAGCTGAGAGTTATGATGGACGTGGTTCTAGCATCTAACTAGGAGGATTATTATGACATGTCCATCGAAAATCTCCTGGACCGTATCAACATGTTGTTTAGTGGTGGTATTCTTGGGATCAGAGGTAGGCACAAAGACCAGACTTTGGACATTTGCCGTTCCTGGAAAGCCCCATGCAATTGCTTCATGCAATTCTGAGAAATCTAAGAGCGTTAGGCTGAGTTCACTTCACTGTTTAGCTTTCCGTTCTTCTGTTCCATCAGAAGAACAGAAATTTATTTTTTTATGGATCTCGGTTATGATCACTTTGCGTCAGTTTGTATCATATCTGTCAGAAATCAGGTATTTTTTGATGGGAGCAAAAGTGCTGCATGCAGCCATAGCTGTTCTTCTAACTGATCAGACAAACTGAAAGCTAAACTGTGTTGTGGACCTCATGCACACAAACGTATTTTCATTCTGTGTCTGTTCCACAGACGGAACCATCCATTTCAATGAGTCCTCCCCAAAAAACGGAAGATACTTCCGTGTGCATTCTGTTTCCTTATGTCCGTATTTCCGTTCCGCAAAAAAATAGAACATGTCCTATTATTGTCCGCATTACAGACAAGGATAGGACTGTTCTATTAGGGGCCAGCTGTTCCATTCTGCAAAATATGGAATGCACACAGATGTCATCCGTATTTTTTGCGGATCAGTTTTTTGTGGACCGCAAAATACATACGGTTGTGTGCATGAGGCCTAAGGCTTATCTACAATATCCAGGTAGGAGAATCTACACACCCTGTTGATAAGGGCAGTTCCAAAGCTAACCATTTCCCTAAGATTTGGATTGGCTATCATGCAGCCAATCAGTTATACGATCGATCCTTTAAGCAACTTGTGAGACTAAACTGGCCAATCACAGAGACAGTTTAAATGAATACAAAAATAAAACACACCTCAATGTACTTACAGAAAGTGGCAGATGATTGGCCAAATCGTACAGATCAAAATTTGTAGATTTCCAAAGGCAAAACTAAAACTTTTAATTCTATCTGGACTTTGGCTCCTCTCACCTCCTGTGCTTTGATAGACCTCTGTGTTAGCGTTTTTGTTTTGTTTTATTTTTAGTTGTTATTTTTGCCTCATATGGAGTAACGCTCCTGTAGGCCACAGACCATTGTGTGATATGGTGTACTCCATGCACACACTGTATAATACATCATTCAAATTATATCCGTAAAGGGTAACGGTCATGTTTTCATTAAACAAAATCTATTTTAGCATATGTCACTGCTGCAGCAGAATTATGCATAAAGCAATCTTTAGTTTCTTCACATAGCACTGTTTTCCTTGAGCTTTTCCCTTAGTTATCCTGTTCTAACATCTGCAATATGAGGATCTTCTCAAGATGGCTCCTCTGCCAGTTCTCTGAGGCCAAAACTGCCCTCCCTCACTTCCTATACACACTTGCTGTAGCCAATGAAAAATCTGTTCTGATTGCTTCTTCATTAGTTTTGATGTGTTTTCTTAGTACTTTTATCTCCTCTCCAGCATGTCCTATATATTTCATTACCCCATCTGGTAGATATATAGACCATGTTCTAATTGATGGGTCTGTAATTTTTCAGTAATCACGAAGTCTGGAAAAGTTAGTTTTCCAACTGTAAGTGACTACTATGTGTTTCTCTAAATCCATCTGCTTTACTTCTCTTAGTCCTTAAGATTTTACATGGTGCTGGCCTCGACCTAGACATAGTGTTAGGCCATTTTGAAAACAAAAGTGGTTCAGTTTCTGTGAAACTTTTCTTTTGAATGATTAGCCTACTACAAAATCCTTACAATGGGTGGTGTGTGGTCAAATGGAGGAATTTGAATGTAGTTATGTGGAAGTAAACAGAGACTTCTCTACTGATCACCTATCCTCTGCACAGCAAGGCTTCACCCCCTAAGTGTGCAGGAATAGTTCCAGATCCAAGAAATAAAGACACAGGGCCATACTTATAGGATAAGCACATAACCAGAGCTAAGCTCAGTACATAAGTATGCCACTAGAATGAGGCTCATAACATAAATCCAGAACCAGAACAAATCTCATACCACAAATACAGTACCAAACCCAGGTTCATAACATAAATCTAGAACTTAACAAATCCTATACCATAAATACAGTACAAACCCAAGTTTAAAACATAAATTCAGAATGATTTGTAGTGCATATATACAGACCCACAACCAAGCCCATAACATAAATACAGTACCAGAACCAAGCCTATAACATAAATACTACAGCAGAACCAAGCACATTACCACTGGCGTCGTCAGGTCAAAACATTCAGAGCTTGAGCCCCAGATGTTTTTTCCAGTGCCCCGAATGTTATGCTGGCCTGGTAGCATTTTTATTTATTTATTTGGCTATTCCCCACCCCCCTTGTACTTGTTCCGCTACTTGCGGGCTGCGCGGGCATGAGTTAAGTCACTTCGGTGTGCAATCCCGTCCTGCGGCGCATGATCCCACGAGACCCACCGCTCTAGGTCACAGGTCTCGCGGGATCACGCTCCGCAGGACAGGATTGCTCACCGAAGTGACTGAACTCATGCCTATGCAGCACGCAAGTAGCGGATCAGTGGAACAAGTACAAGGGGGTGGGGGGGATGATCTGTGGGGTTGCCCAGATGGTTAGGCCCTTCACAGTAGTTATTAACCCCTTTCAGCAGTCCCCTATTACCTGAAGGGGGGACTGCTGAAAGGGATTAATAACTACTGTGAAGGGGGGACTGCTGAAAGGTGATAATAACTACTGTGAAGGGCCTCACCCCCCCCAAAAAAGGTGGCGATGGGGGCGTGGCTTCAGAGGGTAGGGGCATGGCTTGACGGGGGTGTGGTACAGTGGGCTTGTGCCCTGGATGTTTTCAGACCCTAGAAACGCCCCTGCAATTACATATTTAGAGCACTAGGACCAAACTCATTGCATAAATAGAGCACTAGAACCAAGCTCATCACATAAATAGAGCACCAGAACTACGGTAAGCTCATTACATAAATACAGCACCAGAAATAAGCTTATAACATAAATTCAGCACCAGAACCACGCTCATAATATATATTCATCACTGGAATGCATATCTGATCCATGCACAGTACAATGATAAATTGGAGATTCAGGTTAACCCTTTTACATAAATTTTAGCCAAGTGAAAAAAAGTTAGGTATGATGGGAGTTGTTTCATAGCCTAGATTAGCACCAGATATCATTGCTACATCACTTCTCCAAGCTGCAATGTGTTTCTGCAGTTTGCTGGAGTTAGTGCTACACACGCTGTGTCCCTGAATATAATACTGCTATTCGCACCAAGACTCCTATATATAATAGTGCTACATGCACCCTACCCTCTGAAAATAATACTTCTGCACACATTGCGAGCCTTGGATATAATGGTGTTATAACACTCTGCCCCTGAATATAATGGTATACTTCCTGAGTGACAGACATGTAAAGGTTCGGTGTGGCATATTGTGTATATTTCTATAGTGGAAATCTACTTATCCAAAATCAAGTTTTTAATTTTTCTTGTATTTATCTTTTCTTAACAGTTGACATCAACATCGATATATCAAGGTCACTGAAAGTCAACTTCAGCTTTGTCAAATTAGATCAGCTAAATGTTTTCTTAGAAAAAATCATGAAAACCGGACCTGGGCATTTACTAGAGAGAGCAGCCACAACAGAAGAAATGCCACAAATAGATGAAACTGTGAAATCTGCATTTAGTGATCGGAAGGATCCCAGTACAATGGCGCATGATTCTTCAAAATCCCATTTACCCCAAGAAGGAACGTGGAGGTCAATGTCCTTTTTGAACAGGATCACATTCCGGACTACTCAAGTGTTTCTATCATTAGAGACTGTGCCACATCCAAAAATTCCCTGCGTTTTGACAAACTTTTCTGACATTCAGGGATATCTTAGTATTCAAGCAGGAAACAAAGCATTAGGTAAGTCATTTAATGTTCACACATGCCTGATAAAGTTTAACATTGACCACATGCATCCAACAAAGCTTTTTAGCCACTATCCAACAAATTTGTCTTGTGCCTATAAAAGTCCCTGTTGCATCGCGAGGAGTTAGACCTCCAAGCCCTACAATCATTAAACACTTATAATGGCTAGTGGAAGTAAGCATGTAGATACATTCTGTTTTAAGAAGGCCTTGTCTTGACGTGCTACATATTGTATGTACTATGTATATAGTGTATAGTCTGAACTTTCAGTGTGGCTATTAGTAACTTTTCTCTAAATGTAATATGTTGTTCATACAGTTAATTATTATGCATAAAGGTATAGTCCAGCCATTTAATGTTGTTAAAAACCACTGGGAATGCGCAAAAAAAAAAAGTGATACCAATCCTTCACTGCTTCCGTTCCAAAACTTCTCAGGTCCTCTGCCGCTGTCTTCTTTCTGGTCCCTCTCAACGGAGATATGTGACACAGTTCCCAATCTCTGGATGTAGCAGTGGCCTTCTATAACTAGTGTTCGGCTGCAGTAGACACATGTTCATGTCAAGAGGTAGCAGGAAGTCCAGTGGGGGACCAAGGAAGCATTGGAACGGGAGAGGCAGTGGAGCAATGAGGTGAGTATAAAGCTTGTTGACAGAGTTTAAGATCTAACCCAAAAGTAAAAAATGGAGAAAATGTGGCGGTTCCAAAGCCTGACAAACACGACATCCAACCTTAAAAGTGTAAAGGACATGGACATGTTTTGCCTTACCAGTCACTTCCACTTGGCCATGAGGGATTGGACATGCTCGAAGTGTTGGTTCATTGATTTACTTTGGATTTTTTTATTTTTATTTTCTTGCTGTTATTTAATATAACAATTATTCCTCAGTACATAAGCAGAAACTTGAGTATCTGGTCCAAGCATCTAATAAGCATTCTGCCTTGCTCTCAGTTACCGAGATTACGTTGAATGCCGATTGGCAAGCAGTGTTTTTAAAGGATCTAATGACTCTGTTCCAATCTGAAATACTTGCAAAATCGTTCTAATTGCTCTAGCTCTATACAATCACGTATCTCATCATAAAACATTCTCTTCATTTATTTTCAATGTCTCTTAAAAATGTCTGCCATTTGTAAACCAATATTTATTAGTTTAAGGCTCCGGTTTACAATCCTGGAATGACTGTTTCGTACAAGTTCGCCTCTAGCAAACCTATTCTGTGTTCTTTCAGTGTAATGTTAAAGTACTGATTTCAAGAAGCACTCTCTAAGAAGCTTTTTATCTTATGTATCTTAAAAAGGAAAATCTGGAACGTTCTCTGTGCTGTAAAAGAAGTGATGCTTAGCTTAGTGCATTCGTTTTATTGCCCAAGCCAAGAAAATGTAACCGACCATATGAATAGACAGTACTGTGCTCAGTGAAACTGTATATGGGTCATTGTTTTTATGCTCCGTGCCGTAAGGTTGTATGATATTTAGGATGTTGGCTTCTTCCAGCAGGCTGCAGAGGGGCACTCTTTTGGCGCCATGGGCCCTTTTACAAGAGCCAGGCTTGCTGACGGTGCTAAGATCTCTACACAGAGCAGCCTCTGTAAGGACCTGAAGAGGAACAAAAAAGAGTCTTAAAGACATTTTTCTTGAACCAATTTGGCAGTGCCAACAGTGCCTAAACGATTCAGTACTAAGACAACCTTATAAAGAAGAATACCAGCCGAAACTCGACATAGCAACAGAACAGATACAGGAAATGTTTTGTAACTGAGAAGTACTCATAGCGGGCCAAACGTAGGTGATTTATTTCCCTCTTTACTTCCAAAAAATCTGGCAGGCCTCGCCGCATTTCATTGCATTTTGCAAATGCTTTCTAAGCTAAAATGCAACATGAAAGGCTTTGTGAGTGCTCTGGGCCGGCATTCTTGATTTAGCCATAAAGACTTTTTTCAGACCAGTTCAGAACATTGTTTTCATTCCCACGCTTACCTTAGCCAGGGCTGGGAGGCTGGAAACAAGTTCATGGTCACTGTAAGGATTACATTCTCATTATACATCATATTAATATCCAGTATGGAGGAGTCTGCATCACACATGCTGCCGCACCAAACTGAATTGTGTGTCTGATAGTAATCCACGAGGCAGACTACAAAGTGTATGCTCCCATCTTCGACAGACATGGAGCTGATGGCTGGAAAGGTTGACCTGTCTGCTTCCAAGTGTAGGAGGCTACCAGACATTACTGTCGTCTGTGCAGCACACACGTGAGGGGGAGGCTTAATGAACATCCACACCTGCTCCTCTAAGCCCCTTTTCCGCATTAGGAAAGAATCTTAGCCTAGTTGTCACAGATTGTCTGCACCCCTTTGAATTGTTCCTGTAAATTGTATTACTCGTAAGCTAGGACATTAAACATGGCAAATTTAAAGGAAAAAAATCCTGCTAATCTAACAGTAGAATTATTTTTGCTATATATTTGGGTTTGTTACCATGTTATGGTGGACATGTTATAGTGATGTACCCCTGGGGACGAAACTACCAGTGTCGGACTGGCTTTCCTTATGCCCCCCCAAATCCTCAATAGGTTTTGACAAAGAAATAGACTGTAGTGTCAAGTGATTAATGCCTGACCGCTCAGTGATTAGCACTAGTAGCTTGCCGAGCTCAGGTCCTAGGTTCAAATCTGTCTAAGGACAACATCTGCATGGAGGCCGAGTTTCCTCCGGGGTCTTCCAGTGTTTCTAAGGCATACTGATAAGGGAACTTAGATTGTGAGCCCTATTGTGGACAGCGTGATGCTAATTTCTTCAAAGCGCTGTGGAATATGGCAACGCTATAGAAGGGAGTAAAATTATAATTATTAGAGCCTGGGCCCACTGGAGGATCCGTTGGTGGGCCAAATCAACCCTGAAAACAATACCCACATACAGTGGGAGGGTTTTTAAACTAGCTTATAAATTGGCTGCACAATTTTGTCACGGTTTGCCACGATTTCCCTGCAGCCATTAAAGGGGTTGTCCAGGATTAGAAAAACATGGCTGCTTTTTTCCAAAAAATACCACCAATCCTGTACGCAGGTTATCTGTTGTATTGTAGCTTGTTCACATCAACAGAGCTAATCTCTAACACCACACAACCCATGGGCATGTGTGGCAATGTTTTTGGCAGAAGCTTGTTTTTCTTATCAGTGCGGTGGCTCAGTGATTAGCACTGGCAGTACTGGGGTTCTAGGTTCAAATCCGACCAAAGATCACATCTGCCTGGAGTTTGTGTGCCCTACCATGTTTGCGTCAGTTTCCCCTGGGTACTCAAGTTTCTTCCCACACCCCAAAGACATACTGATAGGAAACTTAGATTGTGAGCCCCATTGGGGACAGTGGTAATAACATCTCTATAGTGAGTCAACACTATATAAGTGAGTAGAATAATCATGCGCAACCCCTTTAACATGGTCCTCATGTAGATATATGCAGTTTGATGTGTTGTAAGCAGTCCCTATGCCGCCTTATATGCTCCTGAGGACACACAAGATTAATTACTAGTCTTGAAATGCATGGAATTGTGCTGTTTTATTGCATAGGCAGAAAAAATTGATTGGAATATGAGAGTGATAGGAGCGGGTTATAGAAGAAAACAGGTCTTCCATTTGGCAACAGATGGGTGATGCTAGGGAGGCTCGTTCCCGTCCCGACCTGCTATTGGCTGTCCCGTCCCCCCCCCCCCCCCCCCCCCGTCACCGGATCTTTTGATCTGCGCAACGGGAGGCAGCCGTGCGGGCATCAGAAGGTAAGGTAAGTACAATTTGTGTGTGAGAGGCCCAGGCATTGGGTGGGGGGCATTATAGGGTTTGGATAACCCCTTTAAGTAATATTTATTAAAATGTGTTTTAATCATCTTTTCAGATAACAGTTGAAAAAAACTGAAATAAAAACCTGCATTTTGCCTGTAGTTTTGTTCGGATGCAAAATTATTAACAGCCCCCTCCAACTATCACGGATTATTTCTAGAATTGTATCCTCTTATTGTGCAAGAAAGCCAATAAGAACTGACGTCCTTTTTTTGTGGAGGCCACGCAACTTCACATTTTTTGCATTTTGTGGCCCAATCAACAACAGAAACTAACAGCGAACCCCCCAGCATTGTCTAATGTACCTTTGGTATGAAACTCAATGAAATGAAATCCATGTTTTGCAAACCGTGCTATCTATTTGTTGCGACCAGATTAATGTCCCTGTTTTATAGCATGAAACTAATACATGAAATAATTCACTCTGTCTTTGATTTTATAGTGGCACAGCCCAGCGGACATCTGCAGCTGCTGCATTTTTTTTTTTTTCACAAATTATTTGCTGACCTAAACTGAGTTCAGCGACAAAAGTTGTCATCTCAGATCTACTTTAGAACAGGAGAAAGAAAACGGAGCATTGTTCTTCCGCCTTTCAGCCATCTGCTCTACAGATGTTATATAGAATTACTTAAGATGAAATGATAGTAGCATTTTAGTTTTTTTTTTTTTTTTTTTACGAAAACCTCAACAATTCACACTTGTTTACTTCAATCTGCATAATTCCCTTAGGAGACGACTCCATCCACTTGGGGTTTTTGAACGGTCTCACCGGCTTCTCCTTTTGATCCGTCCTTCTTGTGCCGAGTCTTATAAACACATTTATGACCAGCATGAAGAAAAAGACAAGTTAACCAGCAAAAGTAGTAAAGGGAAAATTCCTCTATAGCGCAGGCTATATTTAGGAAAAGAAAGTTCTCTTCTTTCTGACACGTTTTATATGACATTGTCTTGTAAACTATGCTGGGCTGTTCTTTCTCAGAAATTTTAATTTGGATACAGAAGATAGTTAATATGTAATCTGAGAATCATTCCGTGTTGTTCACAGTTTTTCTTCTTTTTTTGTTCCTGTAACAAATTTGAAATCCAGGATAGCTGTGGTGTAATGGGAGTTTCTGAGGTCAGGTTGGTTGGTTTTAATCATTTTATTTTTGCCTTGTATACATTTTCATGGATGATTTTGATCCATTGTGCTGAACATCATCATGCAACTTGATGAGCCATCCAGATACATGCTGACCTACCACGCTAAAAGTGTTGTCCCTAATGGACTATCCCTTTTCATATATTAGAGCATGCAGGATCAGACTGGCTCACCAGAGTGCCAGAGGATCCTCCTGTGGGCCCAAGCTCTGACAATACTGGACCCCTAATAAAACAGGCTCTTAAGGACCTGTATATGCAGAGGGTGGGCCCTCAGAATAATTTTCTCTGGTGGGCCCAAAGAACTTCAATCCGATGCTGAGAGCATGTAGACCATATAGAGGAGGAAGGACCAGTTCAGGCACAGCTCTATGAACCAAAGTAAACTTCTACAGCAAAGGACAGCTCCTGATCTGGCGTACTCAACACAAGCATGTATTATAGAGGCAGCAGTTAATTTCATATGGTGCCATTTAATGCTACATTTCCCTTCTAGCGGCTGAACAGATCTTAAAGAGTAATGATAGCTGTTTCCTGGGGTATAGTAAAGGTGGACATTAAAAAGTTTGCTAATGGAAGTGACCTACATGAGCCAGTCATATGCTGAGTGTGCATTTCCTGCATGGTGAGAGGACCTAGGAAGCAGAGACCGGTGGGGACCCAATAAGTGTACAAACAGGAATTGATGAGGTATAGTGTCAGACTGGGGTATCTAGGGCCCACCAGTAAAATTTATTCTGGAGGCCCACTGTAAAGCTACATGCAAATAAATTGCAGCCAAAACCATAAGTAGATCCAACAGAGAGAAGAAGAAGTCCTTTACATTTTTCATTCCCTTCCAACTCACTTCTTGCTTTGGCTCAAAACTGCGGGTCTTCGTTAGTGAGCATACTTACCTGATCCCCGCCACTGGGTTCTGGTTCCATCACTCCCTCTCATGTGATGCTAGTCCCAGGAATACTCAAATCAACATCCTGTTTAACATAGGTTGCTTGGCAGCCACTGCGACGTGTCACTCATTTGTCAGGCGCGGGTACACCGGAGACCAACAGCACATCGGGGGAAACGATGGAGCCAGAACCTGGCAGCAGGGATCGGGTAAGTATGCTCACCTCCACAGGGCCGACCATGCTGGAGGGTCTGAAGAAAGGTGGCCAACCCCTTAAAACATACAGGCACCAAGTATATAAAACTGAGGCTTGGAGGAGATCAAATACTGAACAAAGCTAAGTTTCAGATACTTTGTAAAAGTCCGAACAAGGCTTGGTATAAAAAGAGTGCCCAAACATATCACAGTAAGGTTTAAAAGTGTGTTCTGATTTTGCAATTTTCAGCATCAATTGACAGGAAACAATACACGCTATCACTTAAGGCCCCTTTACACTGCTCAATGTAGTAGACGCTTGTCGGAAAGGAAGCATTCCTTCCTGACCATCGCCTGCTCGTCAGTGGAGGAGACCTCTGCATTTATATGCACTGATCTCATTCACAGTATAAGGAGGAATGATCGCTAATGTCATCACTTATCCCCATACGGAATCATTGATTGCTGGCAGGAAAGGCTGTTTAAAGAGCACAATCTGCTGCTGGCAAACAGTGACTTAGGTGTCCACACCAACAATCCTATTACCCGTTGAATAAATTTTTCGCTCATCAGCACCTTTACATCTTCAGATTATCACTGAACACTCATTAGGGATAATCTACTGAACATTGTTGTAAAGGTGCCTTCACTAATAGTGATTGTTTATCTGTAAGGCCCCGTTTTTCCTGCACTCTATTGCGGTCACGTGACATTTTCCATTGTGTTGGTTCTGTATCCCGATGACATCACTTCTACCTCTGAGGCGTGGTAAAGCTTGTATGGCTGTGCCCCATAGACACAACATCATCAATGACTTTGCCTTTCAAGGCGGTGTTCTGCTCATTCTCCCAGACCTGGCCTTGTAGACGTGATGTCAGCAATGATGCTGTGTCTTAGGGTGGGATTTTTCCAGCAAGGCGTCAAGGATGCTTGGATCCAGGGCTGCCATCAGGAATTTCAGGGCTCCATATAGGCATTAAATTGTACGAGTTATTATAATTACAGAAAAAGAGAAATACATTTTTTAAAATAAAATACTCGGAACATAGGGGGAGATTTATCAAAGCTGGCATTCCCATATGCCTTTTTTGATCCCCTGTGTGCCGTAGTGAGATGAGCCCAACTCGCCAAGAGGCACATGCCTCCCAAAAAGTTAGGCAGCCCTCAGTACGCCAGAAAATCAAATCTACACCAGCTAAAAAGTTGTGTGTGACACCATCTTTATACCTCAGCTTAAGGAGTATTCCCATGTTGGACATTGGGGGCATATTCATTCCTATGGAAACGTCAAAAATAGCCAATTGAATGGAGCGGTGGCCGCACTTGTGGAGTGAGCTTCCCATTCATTTCAATGGGACCCTCCAGGACTTTACAGGCTCCGTTCTAAGTGCAGGTCCAAGAGGTGCGTTCCAAGACCCTTTTAAATGTATAAATTATGAAAATTTAACAGTTCTAAGTATTTCTAAGGATATTTGCCCAATTTGTAGACTATTTGTGGGATGCCTTGATTTGAGAAAATGTAAAAAATAAAAAATCCCCAGTGAACATGGGCTTTAAAGAGTATGTGGGAGATTTATGAAAACTTGTATGAAGGAAAACTGGCTTAGTTGCCCACAGCAACCAATCAAATTCCACCTTTCATTTTTCAGAGCTCCTCTGGAAAATGAACGGTGGAATCTTATTGGTTGCTGTGGTCAACTGAGACAGTTTTTCTTTACATCAGTTTTATAAAACAGGCCCCAATGTGTCATCAGAAAATGACCTACTGTTTAAGTCAAGTTTTTAGATTTTTTTTTTTTTTTCAATTTTTGGCGATTTTGTTTTATTTCCCATATCACTATATTAAAAAACTCCTAAAATCATGCAGTTTTCACTCTGGCCATCGAGTCTAAAACATGTCAAGACTTCTTGTCCTTTGAGAATAGCCAAATGGGCCGTAGATGCAGTGGACCGGAGGGGACCTCAATTTCTTCAATGGGAGATTTTTCTGTCATGCTTTTCGACCAGTTATAGAGGTCAGGAGGGAGTAGATACACTTTGATATCCCCTATTGTGAATGCTGGACCCTGTCTTATTTATATATTGGTGATATCTGTCATTCTAATACTGCCTTTGATGATAATGGGATGACTGCTGAAATTTACCTGTAAGGAACAGGAAATTTCAACATATTATTAGGCCTAGTCACCAGTGCGAAATCCACATGATTATTGTTTTTTTTATAGATAGTGACAAAGAAAATTAAAAGAAAATCAACAACCATTCTAAAATAAATGTTTAGCTTACAAACAAGATTTAAATAATAGGTCATTTTTTGATGATACATTCCCTTTAATATCTTATAGCTGAATTGTTTACATTGTCCTTTGATACAACTATATACACAGTCGAGTCACATTATTATATGACCACCAGCTATTATTCAGAGTAACTTGAAAAGAAATGAAAGATCCAGCTTCCAAAAAGTGACGTTCTTTATTCCAAAAAACATAAAATTTAAAATCCAACATAGCAACCAGGTCTACACCTTTCGGATCTCCTAATACTGATCCTTACTCATGAGTCAAGTTTCACTATTGTGCGCCTGGTTCCCAGCGCAGTCCGTGCATCCATTACTAGTGATATCGGGTGAGCGCAGCCTCAGACTTTTTCTATTATTCAGAGTAACCTCCATGTGCAGCATGGACAGCATCTAGACGGGCTAGGAGTGACTCAATAAGGTATTAGTAGGTTATCACAGGTATCTGGAGTCATGCCAACTGCAGTGTATGCCACAGTTGCTGAGGGTACATGGGGGGGATCCATAGAGTGAACATGACGATCAGGCTGATCCCACTTGGTTAAAGTCTGTGGAATGAGGGGGACAGGGTAGTACTTGTAATCCTGGTCATGCTCTTCCAACTGGTGTTAGACATGTCACATTGTCTTTATGGATGATCCCATCTTCCTCAGGGAAGACAATAAGTATATATGTGTGTACATGATCTGCAAGGATAGCTTCATACCCAAATCAGTTCAGAGTGCCTTCCACATGGATGAGTGTGCCAAGAGAATTTGATGAGAACATTCCCCAGGCCATAACGCTGCCACCACCAACTTGCGTTCTTCCAGCAATGGTTGCAGAGCGTTTTGTTCTCTGGTGTTTCTTGCCAGACACGCCAACGTCTATCTATTCAATGAAGCAGAAAATGTGACTTATCAGGGAAGACAACCATTTGCCAATCAGTCTAGGTCCATTTCCTATACTACCTGGAAAATTGAAGCCTTTTATGCCAAATCAATTTAGTTTGCATAGGTGCAGTGACCATCTGTCTGCTTCGGAGCCCCGTACACAGTAGGGCTCACCAAACTGTTGTTTTAGACACACGTCTGGTATCTCCCGGTTCATTTTGGAGGTGAACTGCTCATCTGTAGAGTGTCAGTTCACCCTCGTTCAACTTTGTAGACGATATTATTCAACTCTCACATCAATGGCATGTGGTGCTTTGCAGTTTCCAGATCGCTTCTTCACAATGGTGCCATTTGTACACTCACGATTCACTTTCACCACAGCAACACGCGAACAGTTGGCAAATTGTGCAGTTTCAGCCCTGGCCAAAAGCCAATAATTATCCCTTTTTGCAACCCTGATAAATCACCCCTTTTACCCATGACAGCAATGAGGGATATGTGTGCAGCCTGTCGCACACCTTATATGCCCACCGAGCCAGCTCACTCCACGTGAATTCCTTCATCAGCTACGTGCTGATGACGTCAAAAGTAGGAAGTGGTCATAATGTGACTCGACTGCGTATAACAGTATCCAGAGTGCACCATCCTGTTGTGAACTTGGAATACACTTTTCCCACGTCTACTTATATTCAGTTAAAGTTATATTCAGTTAAAGTTATCATTAGAACCCAGTCCCGGTTCTGAAAAAACGCTTCTTAGCACCGACCTGATGTTTCTCAGCAGCCAGCTGTGTGTCTTGCATTCTTAGGGGTTTGTCCTGTACAGTGGTCATTCTGGAGTATTCTGAATTAGAATAAGTGAAATCTCCACAGTGAAATTGTAGGATTTCCGCCAAGGTGTTAAGGGTAATGTCTGTCAGCAGAATGCTGACAGATTTTAAGTAGCAAGAAACAAAATTGAGAAGGCATTTTAGCATAACGTGACTAAAGAGGAATAGCAGATCAGTAAAGCAAAGTATTTATAAAATTACATAAAGGTGTTATCCCATGAATAATTAAAAAATGACAATCAGACATCATATAGCACATGACAACCTCTTTCTAACAAAGCTAGAACCAGCCCTGTACCTCACATGGATCCAGAGATCTCCCCATTAATTGCTCTGCTAGATTTATATTAAGCTGACAGCTCAAGGGGAGTGTCCTTTGTGCTGTAGGTCAGGGGGCGTGTCTTAGCTCTCCCTATCACAGCTCAGGAGGCAGTTGAAAGATGAAACTGAGCATGTGCGGCCTTCTCAGTGAGCAGGACAAAGAAATAAGAAATTAAGTGGCCCTATAAACATACATTTTATTGAATAACTCATTAGCTATAAATAATTTTTGATTATATGCAATTATAAAAATATTCTGATCCAGGTGCTGGTTTGAAAACTGTTTTTCAATATTTTTCGTGGGACAACCACTTTAATGTTATTTTTATTTATTTTTTTGTCTAAGATATATTGTTCAATGATTTGGGTTAAATAAAAACTGCAGTATTAATCCTGAAGAAGGGCTGGTTATTAGTTAAAGGTGTTTGCTAAGATCTACACTCACCACCTCTCCATGGATCTCTGATCACGCACTGCTACTGCAGTCAAGGTCTATGGGACTGAAGAGGTTAGCTGAGCACTATTTTTGTCAATCCCATAGACTTTGAATGTAGCAGAAATGTGCATGCACAACCACAACTCGGAGGAGGTCCTGGTGGTGAGACCTCCAGCAATTAGGCACTTCTTAGGCACCCCTTTATTCTTGTGTCAATAACAAGTACAAGAGTGAGATTATTATGTCAATGACAGCCAGTCACAATATACAGTATGGCCAGTGTGATAATTACTGGAAAAGGAAGGACCATCAGTCACTACTTAAAGAGAATGTGTTATCAGAAAATGACGTTACTTAAGAATTTATGCTTGTACTGCATGAGCTCTACAGTATATTATAGAAGTGATCAGAAAGTATTATGGACCCCAAAATGATAATGAGAACTAAAAGTTGTCTCTCAAAAATCAAGCTCTCGCACAGCTCCATAGAAACAAATAAATAAAAAAGTTATAGGTCTTAGGATGTGGTGATGGTGATGCAAAAAAAAATATTTTAAATGGCTTTTATTGTCCAAAACTAGTAACATGAAAAACGATGTGTTTGGTATCACTTTAAGGCTCCATTCACACGTCCACAACGGTGCCGCGGATCCGCAAAACACGGAAAGCGTCAATGAGCGGTTCGCATTTTGCGGACCACACATTGCCGGCACTAATAGAATATGCCAGTTCCTGTCCGCAATTGCGGACAAGAATAGGACAAGTTCTATTTTTTGGCGGAACGGAAGTGCGGACCAGTAAGTGCGGATCCGCAATAACGTGTCCATGCAGCACATCGTGCTGCCCCATAGGAATGAATGGGTTCGCAATTCCGTTGCGCAAAATGCGGAACGAAATTGCGGACGTGTGAATGGAGCCTAATTGTACTGCCCAGAGAATAAAGTTATCACGTTTTTCTCCATCCCCCCAGAAAGACTTGATAAAAGTCTGTAAGCTTTGTGTGCCACAAAGTGGTGCCACTAAAAACTGCAATTTGGCCTTCTCTTGAAACAGCTGATGGTCGGGGGATGCCGGGAGTTGGACCTCCGCCCATCTGATATTGATGACCTGACCTCAGAATAGGTCTTCAATATGAATAAAGCGGACAACCCCTTAAACTTCACACTGTGTTAATGTTGCTGCAAACAGTGTGTTAAGTTAACACTTAAGTGGTTGTCCAAAACAAGCCCACAAAGGGTCTAAAATAAAAATTTTAAAATGCTATAGTTAGCTCTTTGTTTGTGCCGCCACTCCGGCCATCCTGTGGTACAAGTCTAGACACTTTTGTCTGACTCTATACCAACTATTAAAATAAAACCAAATACAATGCATCATCACTCTGCAAACGCTGAATATATAGTTTATAAATTTAGGTGGCAATTGGGTATTTTGGCGGATTCTTACGTCTAATAATGCTATAGTCACTATAAAAATGTATATGAGATTCTTAGCAAATATATTTTGATCAAAATCATTTGTGTCTATCCATCATGGCAAGGCGACCTCTTTTACATGGGACCCTACTCTATAATGACTCTTCTCCTTGTGCCAACAGGCCTCAAATGAATTTAGGGAAAGTAGGCTCCAGGTATCAATTGCACTGATTACAAACAGCCTGTGGGTCATTAGGAGTGCAGGACCCTAATGGAGGCAGCCCCACCTCCCAATGCATACTGCTAAAACTAAGCACAAAGTTAGTCAGCACATCTTGTAAATTGAAGTAGATCTGGCGGTGCCTGTCTCCGTGGCTGAAAATACACAAAGTAAAACCAACCCCAATCTAACAGCACTCTGCAGACATTGAATATATTGTTTATAAATTTAGGTGGAAATTAGGTATTTGGGTGGATTCCATTGACTCTTAACCGTTCTGGAAAGCTGGTATGCGAAAGAATTTGTGGTCACGTGCCGTACACCTGCTTTGGGCATACTTTTATATTATTTGTTTGAATAGGGCATACATTTAGACAAACTGTCTAGACCCACACCAGTTGTATCCCAGTGGCTCAGGCTGGATGATAAGTCTGGTACAGGAATAGACACCTTTGTTTAATTCTATACCAGCTATTAGTTGACTTACTTTGTATCAGAATTTTAGGCCAGAATTTCAGTAACATTTTAGAGCAAAATATCGCATCTTAGTCCCTGCTGTGTCTCTCCAAGTTTTTCCTTTACATTTGTTAAAATGTACAAAATTCTATTTTCACATTATGGGGTATTGAGTGCAGCATGATGGGGACAACTTGATTATTTAATTTTTTAGCCCGAGTCCACAACATAAAATGTGAAAAAGGGGAAAGGGCCTGAAGATGTCCCAAATGCATTGTATGTGAACATTATCTTTGTAACATAAAAATGTTTTAAAGGGGTTCTGCAGTTTGTTTAAACTAATAATCTATCCTCTGGATAGATCATAAGCATCTGATCGGCGGGGGTCCGACACCTGGGACCCCCACTGATCAGCTGTTTGAGAAAGCCGCGGCGCTCCAGCAGCGCCGCGGCCTTCTCACTGTTTACCGCCGGCCCAGTGATGTCATGACTAGTATCACTGGCCTTGGCGCGTCTAAGCTCTGTTCCTTTGAATGGAGCTTAGCCCCGCCCAGGCCAGTTGATACAAGTCGTGACATCACTCGGACAGCGGTAAACAGTGAGAAGGCCGCGGCGCTCCCGAGCGCTGCTGCCTTCTCAAACAGCTGATCGGCGGGGGTCCCGGGTGTCGGACCCCCGCCGACAGCTGATGATTTGTCCAGTGGATAGATGTTCCGTTCTCCCACGTTCCGTTCTTTAATGTTCCTTTCTCCCACTAATAAAATGTAAAGGCTATTAATTTGCCTTCCAAAAAACAAGATGGATTTCCATATTAATTACCATTTGCCTAGTCATCACAGTCCATGTTAAATTAAATTATGTACAGGCACCAGTTTCTGATGTACAACTTCTTTGGCAGACCGGCTTTCTGTAACAGTTAATAGTCAATGGAATCCACCCAAATACCTAATTTCCACCATCAGGCCAAGTGATTTTAGCTTTGATTGTCAGTCTTCTCCAGAATGAAAAAAGGTGTGTACAATCCAGGGGGAAATAAAACATTAAATTAAAAATGACTACCTGCAATAATAGGCAGCAGAAACTGGCCGTTTAAAGTGCCCCTAAGGGCTTTTTAACTTTTACAAAGAAATCAAAAATGCTCCAGCACTTGAACAATAGGAAATGAATTCTCTGTCCGTAAACCTGGAGGACAAGCTAAGTAATGTAAATGGTCAAGGGGGATTACGGTGGAAGTGTTGTATGCGGACAGCTAAACAAATTGCTAACAAAAGTGAATGAATACTGGGTGTGGGCATCAGGGTTCTGTCAGGAATGACACCCTGACCTCGGCAGTATAGACCTAACGCTGCAGAAAAAGGTGGAGACCTCATCAGTCTGCTCACATCTGGGATTGTATTTGTCATTTTGGCATTCTGTGCAAGTGCAAAAAAAAAAGTTAAAGGGGATTATCCTGACAATGAAGTGAGTTACTGAATCTTGTGATAATGAGAAGCAGAAAAATTCTAATTCCTCTCTATGGTCCCCGAGGTGGAGGTGCGTTTATAGTTAAGTAAAATGTAGGAGGGAGGAACAGATGGCCTAAAACCCATGAAACAAGACACCATCTAATCCCAGAGCTGAGTACCACTATTAATCCTGGTCACTTCCCTACTGTTAGTTTATAGCAGCGCTCCGAGTGGCTACTGATAAACTACCTAAAAGAATCGCGCTGTTTTCACCCCGAGTTTACAAATGCCGGCCCGTATCTTCTGCAGATGCTCTCTCACCCAGTCTGCCCATTGAGTTTATCCAGCTGCAAACCTTCAAAAGTATTCCGGGTATATCAGATAACAGTCATGGGGTCTTTTATTTGTTCAGATCAACTTCAGTAAAATTGCTACAGTTGAACATGGTAGCTCAGTGGTTAGTTCTGGTGCCTTGCCGTGCAGGGGTCCTCGGTTCAAATCCAAACAAGCGCTGCGGAATATGTTGGCGCTATCTAAGCCAGAGAGAGAGAGACGGTGACTGAATAGTGTACTGGGTTTGACCATCTATTGAACTGGGAAATGAAAGTTTGTGATGGCATGTTAGCATATTGAGTGGAGTGAAGATGTAAGGGTGTACGAGGTCTTGTTTTATGCAGAGATGCAAGGGAATGAATGATAATTATTCAGCATTCTGGATATTGAAAAAAAAAACTTCAGTGTAATTTATGTACAATACATTTTTGTTTTTTTATATTACTTTTTTTTTTTTTGCTCCTATTGAGAATTACTATTTACAAGCTTTATTTTATACTTTTTAAGCCTACTTCTGTATGGTTTGTTTTATGCTCTGTAGTTCTGACATTAGTGTGCCCTAGCACAGGATTATTGAACATACGTTCTGTGTGTCTGCTGTGTCTCCCCGGGGATGACTTAGGTCTTTGATCGGGTCACTGTAGACTTACTGTCAAATCATTAATTGGGCACAATTTGAGTACCATTTTCACTTAGTGGTGTAGTCACTTTTGTTGCCAGTGTGTTGAGTTATTTTGAGGGCACGCCAAATTTACACCGTTAGGCTCCATTCAGACGTCCGTAGAATGGGTCCGCATCCGTTCCAATTATGAGGAACAGGTGCGGACCCATTCATTCTCTATGGGGCCGGGAGAGATGCAGACAGCACACAATGTGCTGTCCGCATCCACATTACCAGAGCGCGGCCCCGATCTTCCGGTCCGCAGCTCTGGAAAAAAATAGAGCATTTCAAATTCTTGTCCGCAATTGCGGACAAGAATAGGCATTACTATGGGGGTGCCAGCCAGGTGTATTGCGGATTTGCAATTTGCGGATCTGCAATGCGCTGCGGACCTCTGAATGGAGCCTTATACAAGCCGTGCACTGACTACTTTACATTGTATCAAAGTGTCATATCTCCAATGTTGTCCCATGAAAAGATATGCGTGGACATGGCTGCCTCTGATTTCTGATGTTTTTCAATTCCAGTACAGTTATTCCTCCTTGTATTTATAGGCTTGATTTGTTTTTTATGTTCTGACGGCAGCATGCCAAAGCTTGTATCTTCAATCCACTCTACCAATAAAATATAATAACAGGGGCCACTTTATCCCATCCCACGCAATTACAAGTAGGGCTACTTCTTCTGATAGCGATCTGCATGTCTCATGGGAGTATCATATTCTCCGGCTTTTCACTTTGTATCAATCAGCAGTTTGTTTATTGCAAGGTATAATATATTACAGTGTAGAGACTGAGATTAAAGGGGTCATGAATAGGATAGTTCATTAATATCAGATCTGCAGGTGTCGGACTCCTGGCACCCCTGCCAATCAGCTGTTTGAAAGGGGTTGTGATGTGCGAGTGTCCTCCTCAATATTTACCTGCACTCCGTCTAGATTGTAGCGGTGGTGCATCATGGTGTCTTTCACTGATCTTCGTATCGCTCTTACATGTCCAGGTCCACATTCAATAGGTGTCACAACAGGGTTTAAAGGGAACCTGTCATCATGAAAATGCTAACTAATCTGCAGGCAGCATGTTTATAGAGAAGCAGGAGCTGAGCAGATTGATATATAGTTTTATGAGAAATTATTCAGTATAACTTATCATTTATAAAAATTTTCCTGCTCATTCTGTGCTTTTAAGTCTAGGAGGCGGTCCTATCAGTGATTGACAGCCTTCCCTCTATGACTGTGTATACAGAAAGAGCTGTCAATCACTGATAGGACCGCCTCCTGGACTTCAAAGCCCAGAATGTGCAGGAATAAAAATGGGAAAATTCCTGAATAGACTGAATCATTTCCCATAAAACTATATATCAATCTGCTCAGCTCCTCCTGCTCTATAACCTGCTGCCTGCAGATTAGTTTGCATTTTCATGATGACAGGTTCCCTTTAACCTATACTCACCACCACACAACTTTATACGTGGTGGTGGTAGGCTCTTAACTGTAACTGTATGAAAGCATCTGGTTACATTGTGATCTGCCGGCGCCTCATGGTGCTGCCAGTCACTGTGGCCACTCTGTCATTAGATAGCTTTGTCACAATAAGCATGCCTGAGACCAGCAGAAGCAGACTCACTGCGAGACATCATTGTAGCAGAATGCTGCAATGATCCATCCCAATGTAAATTTCAAAGGCCGACAGGGCAGCGACCTTCGTAATGTGAGAGCACCTACTGCTGGCTGTAAGATTTACTGTGAGCCTGCAAGCTGTAAACTAACCCCCTTCTGCCCTGATTCTAAAGGAAGGGGTTAAATCACTTTTTTTACCTAAAAAAAGAAAATAAAGTAAAAATAAATAAAAAAAGTAAAATATAGAAAATTAAAGAATTAAAAAGTTATATCTATATTTTAGTAATAGTATATCAGACTATGTACACCCACATACACACATTCCCCCACCACTTTTTTTGTTCATTATAGCGGACTTTGTGTGCGAAAAATGTACACACGTACACCTTTTTGCTTTCTTAAAAAAAATAAAAAATGTATGTTTTGTCTTGAAATATTTTGTAAGAGTTAGAAAAAAAAATGTATCATTTTCACAGTCTTTCCTTAAAGGGGCTGTCTCACTTCAGCAAATAGCATTTATTATGTAGAGGAAGTTAATAAAAGGCACTTACTAATGTATTCTTATTATCCATATTGCTTCCTTTGCTGGCTTCATTAATTTTTCCTTCACATTATACACTGCTTGTTTCTATGGTTACGACCACCCTGCAATCCATCAGTGGGGGGTCATGCTTGCACACCATGTGAAAAAGTGCCAGCCTCTCTGGTGCCCAGGACCATGGAAGCTCACTTGGGCTGGTGCTTTTTCCTATAATGTGCAAGCACGGCCACCTCTCATGGATTGTGGGGTGGTCGTAACCATGGAAAAAACGAATCCAGCCAGTAAACATAGCAATATGAACAATCACAATACATTAGTAAGTGGCTTGTATTAACTTTCTCTACATGATAAATACTTTTTGTTCAAGTGAGACAACCACTTTAGTTTCTTTTTTTTATATTATATCTAATGGCACAAAAGAAAGGTCTAAGATATCCCATAATAAATAACATGAATTACATGTAGGCTGGCTCAGAAATTAATTAGTTATTTGCAATTAGGCCCATTGCTGAAACTGAAAAAGGAAGGTCTGTTGTAGAGATGAGCGAACCTGTCAGGATTTGATTCGGTTAGCATACTGGGCTCTCTCTCTCCCTCTTTCCCATTTGCCTGAAATAAATCTAAAAATTCAGGTTGGTTAGAATCTAAACTTTTTGAGAAATTCAGGCTCAATCCCGAACCAGTAGAATTGAAGCACTCATCCTTAGTCTCTTCCTAGGGTGTGTTGCTCGAACAATTGTCCATATGCCATAGTCCTTCCAGTAGAGCTTGTGGGTCCCGTCTTTGCTATACAGGGCTGCAATCTTTAGTGACCTAATGGTGCCATGCCTCCGTCTTGTGATTGGGTACGGAGAGATGAGCTCAGCGTAAACAGATAAGCATCTTTGGTATTTTTTTTTTTCCTTCTGCTTCATCAGTAACTTGAACTCCCCATGAACTGTGTTTAGACACAAAACAAGATTTCTGGCCCGAGTTATAAAATGTAATTAAGACCTTTTGAAATCATGTGTATATTACAAGTGTTCTGCCCCCACTTTTGACCCTACCACAACCAATAAAGTTAAGTCCAATGCAGCCTGCGGTGGATTAAAAAGGTTTCCAGACCACGCTGTGTGAGTGTTTGAAACGTGTGATGGAACAGGCTCTGGGCAGCAAGTGTATCTGCCTTCTGCAAGAGCCCTTATTAGTTCACCAATAGATTGCATCTGTTTAACATCACTGCGGCCCGGGTCTTTGAAAGGGAGCTCGTCACTTCAATGCAATTTGAACTTTATGGCGATGCTACAAAAAGAGCTCAAATTGCACCCATAACTGGCAAGAGAGCGAAACAAAATAGGGTGCCTACTACCTAATAATAATAATAATAATAATATTTATTTATATGGCGCCACCGTATTCCACAGCGCTTTACGAATTTATAGGGTTCATGTACAAAACAAAAGTAACTGGCTAGTATACAGCTGAAACACTAGGAGTCAGGGCCCTGCTCGCAAGAGCTTACAATCTAACTGGTCGAGCCTGCTAATGCATGGCCATATTATATTGTGGTGTTCACTTCATTCCAGTTGAGTTCATGAAACAGGTGGTGCTTCTCCCTGCAAGTGTTTTCCATGCGTACTTTATCATATTTTATGATTTTAATAGATATGGCAACTTAGAGAAAAAGTTTGCACAGTTTTGCTTCTGTGTATCACAGCACATAGCAGGCTGCAGATTGCCATTCACAGTATAAGCTGGTTTGTGACCAAAGCAAAGATCAACTCTGGTTATGTATCAGCTTCGGAGGGGACTGGGGGCAGAGCCACAAGATGAGCTGTCGGACAGATTTCACTGCGAACGGAATTCTGTGGCCTGCTATGTACTGTGATGCATAGAAGCTGCAGAAGCCAAATTTTATAAAATCCTATTGCGAAAATGCTTTTCTCCTAAAATGACATGCATTTACATAATACATTTGCCCTAAAAGTTTCCATAACATTTAAATTCATTTTTCATGTATTTATTTTCAAGAAATGAGCTTCACCCACTTGATTGCTGTAATTAAATACAGAACTGAATGCACAATTTATTCCCGCAGTTCAAATGACACTGTGCTGGAAGGGGGGGGGTTTACATTTTGTAAAATCGGATGAAAATATAAGCAGTAATGCTTTTGTTGGAGCTCATGCACACGGTAGTAGCCGTTTTTGCGGTCCACAAATTGTGGATTGCGGAATGGAACGTCCAGGCCGTAATAGAATTGTCCTATAATAGGACATGTTGTATTTTTTTTGCAGGTGAAACGGAACTGACAAAAGGATGTGAGCGGCACGCGGTGTGCTGTCCACATCTTTTGCGGCCCCATTGAAGTGAATCCTGGATTCTCGGAGAATAGAGATCCTATGCGGTCAAAAACAACAATCGTGTTCATGAGCACTCAATATAATGCTTCAAAGATTTATCCAGGATTTTTATATTGATGGTCTATCCTCAGGATCCTACACCCCACACTCCAACCGATCGTCTGTTTCGGAGTACCTCCTTAACTACACCGTTCCATCCATTGTGCAGTGGACAGGGCTTGTACCTGCAGTGCTGTGGTTACCAGCAGTGATGGTCAGTTCGCAGTGTTCGCCAGCAAACACATGCAGGCTGCCATCTTTAGTAAGATAGACTCACCCGTCCGGCGATGCACAGGTAAAGCCCTTACCTGTGCTGGGAGCCGGTCTGAAATCAAATGCGGTCACCGGGAGCAGGCAGTTCCGAGAACAGCCGCCAGGGGCCTTCATTGGGCTGTCCTCGGAACTGCCTGCTCCCGGTGACGGCATTTGATTTCAGACCGGCTCCCGGCACAGGAAAGGACTTACCTGTGCATCACCGGACGGGTGAGTCTACCTTACTAAAGATGGTAGCCCGCATGTGTTCGCTGGCAAACACTGCGAACTGACCATCACTGGTTACCAGCTCTGTCCACCGCACAATGGAGAGAGCTGTGTAGTTCTAGCGCCAACTTCTGGCACCGGAGCTAATGCAGAACAATTGGTGGATCGGAGTACGGGATGTTGGACCCCCGCCGATCTAATACTGATGGTCCATCCGTAGTTTAGGCCATTGGTATTAAAATGTTGGGCAACCACTACATGAATAATATACAGTAAATTAATCGTATGACTTATAATTGCTAAAGAGAGGGTTATGATGTCTGTCTACACCAGTGCCCACATCCTAACTGCTATCCATAGACTACTGGATTATTCGCTTTGTCTTCCATTGACACTACTGTGAGGAGCCTGTAATCGTCAATGTCTCTGTTAAGTAAGTAGCAGCTCCAAAGTAAACAGAAGGACGGAAAGAACAGCTGAGAAGGATTATTTTCCTTCAGGTTACCGGCTTATAAAATGTTATTTATGTAAATTATTCGCTCCTCTCTCCGAGGAATATGGCCGGGATTGAATGCAGTGCATTAGGGCTCCCTGCCCAAGGAACCTAATGGATATTGCAAGAACCATTAGCTTCAGATACGTGTTGTCTTGCGGACAATCTCTGAAGCACAGACATGTAATGCGAGTTGTACGCTGATGAATTAAATAAAAAATCTTGAATATCTCGTTTGTATATTGTATCTTTAACCTATCCTAATGGTAAAGGGAGTACGGTTGGATTTCAGTTGTAGTAATGGTGCTATCTCGGTGTAGGTTTTGCGTCCCTTTAGGATTGGCAGAAACAAAACCCTAGCGGTAAATGTGTTCCAGAAAATATATTAGGTTGAAGGTACAGTTCGTATAGCAGGTGTTTATCCTGTGTTGTGTGCGTAGTCTGTGTACCATCCATGTCATGGTAAATATATATGGGATTTATGTGTCTACTTACCTATGAAACATCTCTCTTTCAACTTTCTTTTAATCAGTCATTCTTCCCAATATTAGGCTACTTTCACACTGGCGTTTTGGCTTTCCATTTGTGAGATCCGTTCAGGGCTCTCACAGGCGGTCCAAAACGGATCAGTTTTGCCCTAATGCAGTCTGAATGGAAAAGGTTTCGCTCAGAATGCATCAGTTTGCCTCCCTTCAGTCTCCATTCCGCTCTGGAGCCGGACACCAAAACGCTGCCCGCCTGACGAAGCGGAGCCAAACATTTCCATCCTGGCACACAATGTAAGTCAATGGGGATGGATCCGTTTTCTCTGACACAATCTGGCACAATAGAAAAACGATCTGTCCCCTATTGACTTTCAATAGTGTTCAAGACTGATTCATCATGGCTATAGAGGACATAATACAACCGCATCCGTTCATGACGGATGCATGCGGTTGTATTATTGTAACAGAAGCATTTTTGCAGATCCATGACTGATCCGCAAAAACCGCTAGTGTGAAAGTAGCCTTAGTTTTCTTTGATATAACATTCCTCAACTTTGCTCTTTTTTTTTTTACTCTATCCCCTCTACCCTGTCTAACTTCTTCAAGTCAATAGGGCTGAGCTGCAATATCAAGCACAGCCACTATACAATGTACGGCGCTGTGCTTGGAGAGCTGCCGGGAGCCCGCAGATTGGCGGGGGTGCTGAGACTCGGACCTCTGCTGATCCTATCCTGGCAATAGGCCTTCATTATCTTTATTCCCGATAAGCCCTTTAACGTGATTTTATTTTTATTTAAAGCTGCACGGTTGCTTTTAATACAGGAAAAAATTAAATAAACTAGATTCTCAAGCATAACTTGGGCCCTGGCAGGACGTCTTTATGAAGAATACTGGTGAAATTGCTACGCTTGTCCTGAACGATCGCCTGCTTCCTGGCAACATGGTTGTGCTAGCAGGAGTTCAATCAGCTTTATCCTCAGCGGCGGCTTTAAAATGATCTGGCTCGTACTTTCTGGCATCACTTATTTTTTACAGAAAATGTAGTTTGGTTTATTGTCTCTAATTTAATATTTTTTTTCTTTTGTGTTAAAATAATTTTGCCTGTGGGAGCGCATGTAGTCAGAGAAGAGGCGCTCATGCCAAGCAATGCTTTTATGCCTGATATAACTGTATCGGGGATCACAAACTTCTGCAAAACAGACGTTACTTTAGGTTTTGCTCGCATGTAAACAGTGTATCGCATGCATCTCCTCCAGCAGGCGTGAAGAATGGGGTTTATGTAATCTGGTCTGCCCAAAGCCTAGCAGATTTACAAATCTCAGCTGGTTGGATTGATCTTCAGGATTGGACGTTAGACACATGATATACTACGGTTGTCATTTTTAGTTCACATATTTTATTGGGCAATTTAAAACCAAGATGCGGCACAATAACAAGTGGCGATGGCCGGCAGCAAATATAAATCAAATAATAGCAGTTGTCCTTTGCAGGGACTTTGTGAAACCTGATTCGTGACATCCGTCATACTGTAGCATCTCAGTAGCGGAGGAGGACGCTTCCGTTTTGTCCCCATTCATTGTCGGTGAGGACAAAAGTGAACAGAACTGAATGCATTTCGTTCTGTTTGGTTGCATTCCCATACCGGACAGAAAACCGCTGCAACCCAGCGTTTTTCTGTCAGGCCTGGGATGCGGAGTATGATGGCATGTGCTGACTGACCCCCTTTTTTTTGCAGTTGTACTGAGCTGGAGGAGTGGCTGACTCCCGTTGGTCTGCACTCCTGACCAGCCTGTATAGAGTGGGCTCAGCATGCATGTTGGTACCTGCATCCCTGGATTTAATGGAGGCCGTTATGGCACCAAAAATGGTAAAACTCAGAGTGGACCCAGGATGCATGTGGAACCTGAACTCCCTGAATTTTATGGTGGCCATTAAGGCACATAACAGGTAGTGTTTAGTGTTAGGTTCCCGTCTTATAGAGATCGCCTTGACGTTTGGCAGACGGGCCCAAATAATTTTGTACAAAATGTATTTGCCAAGAATCTCACATTTGCAACATAAGCGTAGCATTAGCACCAGAATGTTTTCTATAATTATGGCATTATTGTACCTTATTTGTGTTTGCAGAGTGCTGCTGCATTGTCTTTTTTTTTCTTTGCAAGATGGCATGAAACACAATTTAAGTTAATGGTGCAGGATCTGTTTTCTCGGACACAAAAGAACTGATCCGTCTGCCATTGACTTACAATGGTTTTAGTGCCGGATCTATCATGGCCATTTTAGAGATAATAAAACCGGATCCATTCAACGGATGCAAATGGTGTTTTTGGTGATCTCTACCGGCTTCAGCAAAAACGCAGATGTGAAAGTAGCCTTGAAAAGAACCTTTCGATTGACAGTTCCACTTTTATCTTCCTTTGGATGCAATTTTAGGCTTTGTGACTTTTGCTTCTGCATTCCCTTTGAGCGTTTTGATAAAATCACTTGCTCCTCAGTAAGTTTAATGTCTTTAAACCTCAATGACCAAGAGCCAGAAGGTAACGTCTTCAGGATTTCTGTATCTCTGCCCTCTTTCTATTAGTAAGAGTCAGCGCTAAATCATAGGTCGTGGCGTTTACGGTTACAGTATGGATGACTTTGTTATAATTTTGGAAACGGGAAACATCTGTATAATGTATGTGGCCCGAGGCCGGTTTTTGCCGATATTATTCCAGAAGATCTAATTTCACTAGGTCTGTCCATAGCGTGATTCTGCAAAGGTGCATTCGACTATAGTGCAAGATACCAAGGTTAGATTACCATCTGGGGAAATTCAAGAATAACTAAGTCATATAAACCGAAGCCTCGAACCATTGATGGACAGAGTTCAGTGAGAAAGCAAAAAGAGCTCCTGGAAATATCTCTGTCACTGCTCATGGTCAGTGTAGTTAAAGGGATTTGCTCATCTGGACATTTAGGGCACCTCTGAGGATTTTGTTCCATAAATTTCTGTGACTGAAAATCTGTTCCGTTCACCTGAATAGGGCTTTACAGAAATCCATGTGCTTGCCGCCTCTTTAGAAGGAATGGAACTGGTTTTCAGTTGCAGGACTTTCTGCAACAAAATCTGCAGGGTGTGAAGGCGCCCTTATGGAATATTGATAGGCTATGCCATAATTGTCAATATGGTGCTGGTCCCACCTCTGGGAATGGGACCTGAAAGTGAAAAAAGATGCAAGCGTGGCTGGCCACCACTCCACTCACCTCCTTGTGAGTTCCACAAACAGCCAAGCACTGACTGGGCTATTATTGGAAGTCCCATGGCAATGAATGGAGGGGTGGCCGCACCTGCACAGCTTGTTCTCCATTCACTGCTATTGGACTTCCAAAAATAGACAAGTGCCCACACTCCGCTGTTTTCAGAAGTCCCATAGCAGTGAATTTATAGGATGCTGCGCATGTGCAGTGTGCTCTCTGTTCACTTTGGAGACCCCAGTGGATTCCAGAGGTGGGATGCACACCTTTCTGACATTTATGGCTTATCCTAGAGATACACGTAAGCCATAAATATCCCAGATGGGACAATCCCGTTAAAGGGAACCTGTCACCAGTTTTATGGTGTCCTAACTAAGGGCACCATAACATAAATAAGTGACTGATTCTCTTGGCAAAATGCTGGGTCACTTTCTTTAATTGACCCAGTCAATCTGCCAACATCTTGTATTGAAAAGCTCCAGCTGATAATGATGAGTCATGAATATTCATGAGATCCTGACTCTCCCCGCCCACCTGCTGCTGATTGACAGTTATTTTCCATATGAATCAGCAGCAGGTGGGCAGGGGAGTGGCTATAGCTCCGAATTAAATATAGGCTGGACTCAATGACATCACGCTGGACTCAAATCAGCTCATTAGCATGCGGCATCTTTGTGTGTATATTATGAGGTAACCATCTGTCACACCAGTAAGTGAATACATCTAAGGTACTTTTTAGTAGTTAATGATTGTATATAATTAGATTATAATCAAATATCCATATGACAGGTTCCCTTTAAAGGGGTTTCTAGCTTCAGTCCGCGTTTAAACTAGGGCTAAGACAACACTGTACCTAAAGTTAAAAAAAAATTCACTAATTTGCGCCAAGGGTCTGTATCTGGCTCCTCCTAGTCCCTGGAGTTTACACTTCCAGACAGGGTAACATGCACCACTTTGGCCAGTCATTGGCTTCAGTGCTGACATTTCCCGATTGGCATGAGATCCAGCATTGACATGTTGATGAGGACACCTCATCTCTGAAGCCAGTGATTGGCCACAGCAGTGCATGTGACCCCTTCCATAATTACATGCCGGGAGCAGAAGGAGCGGGAGCAGAGCATCCGGGGCAGGTGAGCGCTTTCTTTTTTTTTCTTTAGATATGGCCCTGTTGTAGATCTAACTGAAATGAGGTTGAAGTTGCAGAATTCCAGTTCAGCAAATTTTCCTAAAGTCTTTAACCAAGTATTGCCAAGTTTATGTTTTCCATGATTTGTCATAGAGCAGAGCCCCTGCCAGGGATGGGCCGGGCCCCATCCTGCTCAGTACCCATCCATCTAAATTAGCCAGAGTGAGGAGCCACTGTGCAATCCTGTTTCCCACTTTGTTTAAAGGGTTTGTCCGAGTTGTAAGTCCCTCACTGCCCCTAAATGTGATAAAATGATAAAAACAATGATTTACCAATTAGTCCCCCCTCAATTTTCAGTGCTGCAGCTCCAGGCCTCACCTCCGCTTTCTGTTTAGAGGCTGCAGTAACGAAATAGCTGTATCGGCTCATGACCACGGCAGCCAATCACTGGCTGATCTTGTGCCGTATACCGCTGAGTCCATTGATTGGCTGCAGCAGTTAGCATGTATAATTGCATTTCCCCAGTAGCTGCCACTGATTTATGTTCTCATGAATAGCAATATATTTTGTCTTTTAAACGATGTACATTAAATAACCTTTTTGTCCCAGCAGATACCATTTCTGGAGCGGTGTTTACTTTGAATTTAAATGACTTTGTCCTAAAAACGAGTCTGAATGAAAGAAGCAGGAATTTGATTGGACCAGTTTCGGGTTGTATTAATCTTGAAGCCAATTGGTGCAAGCATAGTGGAGACCAAGGCCCCCAACCCACCATTCCCAAAGTCCTTCTTGATGTGAGGTGTGGGCTGCTGCAGGTGGGTTTGCTGTGAAATAAATTCTAAACTTATAAAAGTTAGTTTATTGTTGGCGGCACCTCGGATACTGGTCCCTGATCGCTATAAAGACAGATTGTATGACCATACAACCTTCAGACATGTGCAATCTTTCTGGAGCTTTTTAGGTCTGTGCAAACTTTAAAGGGGTTGCCTCACTTAAGCAAATAGCATTTATTATGTAGAAGGAAGGTAATACAAGGCACTTACTAATGTATTGTGATTGATATTGCCTCCTTTGCTGGCTGGATTCATTTTTCCATAACATTATACACTGCTCTCATCTAGGGGCTATGATCACCCTGTCATCCAGCAGCGGTGGCCGTGCTTACACACTATAGGAAAAAGCTCTGGCTTCTCTGGTGATTGGAACTGTGAGAGTGCACATAGGTACTTACAGTATTCACAGCATTTCCGGTCCCGGCCACCTCATATCTGCGCTGCAGCGGTGGCCGTACCCCTTAGAAACGAGCAGTGTATCATGTGATGAAATATTAATCCAGCCAGCAAAGGAGGCAATATGGACAATCACAATACATTAGTAAGTGCCTTGTATTAACTTTTTCTATAGGATAAATGCTATTTTTAGAAGTGACACAACCCCTTTAAATGTTATTTTAATATAATTCAGCAAGAATTTTTTATTTTTTTTTGTAATTTACTTTCTGTTACAAGAATGTTCCAGTTGTGAGATAATTCTCTTTACTTCATTATTATGGCACCCCCTGGTGTTTCATCTTTAAAGTAATGTGCATGTCCACCTACTGAGATGGTCGCATATGCTCATTTCTATCCTTTAACCGCCTCCTGCCATATCGACTGTTAGAAGCTGTGACAGTTACAGGGAGAGAGCTGCAGCAGAAAATACACACACAACATGAGTTGTGAATGTGATAGATCTGCAGAGTAGAGGACACACTCCCTGAGCTGTGATAGAGAGAGAGAGCTGCAGCAGATAGGACACATCCCCTGAGCTGTGATAGAGAGAGAGCTGCAGCAGATAGGACACATCCCCTGAGCTGTGATAGAGAGAGAGCTGCAGCAGATAGGACACATCTCCTGAGCTGTGATAGAGAGAAAGCTGCAGCAGATAGGACACATCCCCTGAGCTGTGATAGAGAAAGAGCTGCAGCTGATAGGACACATCCCATGAGCTGTGATAGGGAGAAAGCTGCAGCACAAAGGACACCCCTTGAGCTTTCAGCCTTAATACAATCTAGCTGAGCAGTTGGAGTAATGAATAGAGAGATCTCTGGATCCATGTGAGGTACAGGGCTGGTTCTAACTTTGTTAGAGTTTGTCATGCACTATATTACGGCTTGTCTGATTTTTATTTTATTTTTTTACCTCCATCATGGCATAATCTCTTTAATATACTTAATGCAGAGGATAATTTTTTCTTACATATTTGTCCAGAGCTGATAGATTCTTCAGAAAATATAAGTCAGCATTCACAAATGTATTGCTAAAGAAATGGTAGTTCTGTAAGTAACCTAGCCCTATGGACTCCATATTGGATTCCCAGCTACGAGGGAGTAAATCTGCTCTATCATGACGATCTCTTAGGGCAGCGAGTCTTAAAGGATAACTGTCACATTTAGACCCTAAATTTCAATTTTCATATATGTCGTTACTAGTAACATGATATTCCAGAATCAGTTACTATTAGACTGACTTACCCCATATTTAATAAGATTCAGCCCTCAGCAACCAGTCTGCATAAAACTGCAATTTCACTATTCAGTTAAGATGGCCGCCACCGCCCTCACCCTGAGGCTAATCCCGCCTGCCCTCACTAGCCAGTAACAGTAGCCCCCCAAAAGTGTCAGTAACCAGAGCCCTCCCCCTAAAGGGTTAATCTCCTGCAGCACAAAGGGGTCCTCTTACCACATGTTGCTTTCATGTATACACTGAGCAGACGGCAGATCTCCCTTCCCTGGTCTGCGCTGCTCCAACTCTGCATTGTCCAGCTCTGCTGAGTGAGGGAGCGTCTGCCAAGCGCAGGGACAGGGAGAAGTGCACACAGCCCAGGCACTGTTATCAGCTGCTGGGGAGGACCTGGCTTTAATCATTTACTTACAGTCCCTGGCTGTCAGTAATGTGACCCTGCACGCTGCGTGCTTCTGCGTCCTCCGTCCTCCATTATTCACCACAATCCAATACTCCAAAAAATATATATATACGACAGTTATACTTTAACAACAAAATTGAGACTTGTCGAATTTTACAGCACCCTCTGGTGGAGTCATCCATAATGGAGAATTCAGCCTGTGGTTATTTTTGTGGCTTTACATGCTTCAGTAATGTGTCCAGTTCAGCAATCAAGAGCTTGATTGTGATTGTGAATGAAGGCTGTGACATGTGGCGAGTATTCAGTATTGTGATGAAGGTGATACCATTTCTCGTCACGAGACCACAGAGCAATGCCATTTACACGCAGCCATTTTACCATGAAATGTTTTTAGCAAGCCTGAACATTTTCTGCTTGCTGTTTCAACTATTCGATGTACAGTTGTGTTCAAAATAATAGCAGTCAGACATCACTAACCTGATCAATCACTCTTTTTGGTAGAAGTGATATTTCTACATGGCAAATAATTTACTAGCAGGTGTAGTAGAGTAATAGAAATCCAACAGACCCATCAGTGATGACATGCATGCTGCTGATTCTGTGTAATTAAATCACTAATTGAAAGGGGGATGTTCAAAATAATAGCAGTGTGGAGTTCAATAAGTGAGGTCATTCAGTCTTTGAAAAACAGGTGGCAATTATTGCCCTTATTTAACCACTTCAGCCCCGCTAGCTGAAACCCCCTTCATGACCAGAGCACTTTTTACACTTCTGCACTACACTACTTTCACCGTTTATCGCTCGGTCATGCAACTTACCACCCAAATGAATTTTACCTCCTTTTCTTCTCACTAATAGAGCTTTCATTGGGTGGTATTTTATTGCTGCTGACATTTTTACTTTTTTTGTTATTAATCGAAATGTAACGATTTTTTTGCAAAAAAATGAAATTTTTCACTTTCAGCTGTAAAATTTAGCAAAAAAAACGACATCCATATATACATTTTTCTCAAAATTTATAGTTATACATGTCTTTGATAAAAAAAAAATGTTTGGGCAAAAAAAAAAAATGGTTTGGGTAAAAGTTATAGCGTTTACAAACTATGGTACAAAAATGTGAATTTCCGCTTTTTGAAGCAGCTCTGACTTTCTGAGCACCTGTCATGATTCCTGAGGTTCTACAATGCCCAAACAGTAGAAAAACCCCACAAATGACCCCATTTCGGAAAGTAGACACCCTAAGTTATTCGCTGATGGGCATAGTGAGTTCATAGAACTTTTTATTTTTTGTCACAAGTTAGCGGAAAATGATGATGATTTTTTATTTTTATTTTTTTCTTACAAAGTCTCATATTCCACTAACTTGCGACAAAAAATAAAAAATTCTAGGAACTCGCCATGCCCCTCACGGAATACCTTGGGGTGTCTTCTTTCCAAAATGGGGTCACTTGTGGGGTAGTTATACTGCCCTGGCAATTTAGGGGCCCAAATGTGTGAGAAGAACTTTGCAATCAAAATGTGTAAAAAATGACCGGTGAAATCCGAAAGGTGCACTTTGGAATATGTGCCCCTTTGCCCACCTAGGCTGCAAAAAAGTGTGACACATCTGGTATCGCCGTACTCAGGAGAAGTTGGGGAATGTGTTTTGGGGTGTCATTTTACATATACTCATGCTGGGTGAGAGAAATATCTTGGCAAAAGGCAACTTTTCCAATTTTTTTATACAAAGTTGGCATTTGACCAAGATATTTTTCTCACCTAGCATGGGTATATGTAAAATGACACCCCAAAACACATTCCCCAACTTCTCCTGAGTACGGCGATACCAGATGTGTCACACTTTTTTGCTGCCAAGGTGGGCAAAGGGGCACATATTCCAAAGTGCACCTTTCGGATTTCGCAGGCCATTTTTTACACATTTTGATTGCAAAGTTCTTCTCACACATTTGGGCCCCTAAATTGCCAGGGCAGTATAACTACGCCACAAGTGACCCCATTTTGGAAAGAAGACACCCCAAGGTATTCCGTGAGGGGCATGGCGAGTTCCTAGAATCTTTTATTTTTTGTCGCAAGTTAGTGGAATATGAGACTTTGTAAGGAAAAAAGAAAAAAAAAGAAAAATCATCATTTTCCGCTAACTTGTGACAAAAAATAAAAAATTCTAGGAACTCGCCGTGCCCCTCACGGAATACCTTGGGGTGTCTTCTTTCCAAAATGGGGTCACTTGTGGCGTAGTTATACTGCCCTGGCAATTTAGGGGCCCAAATGTGTAAGAAGTACTTTGCAATCAAAATGTGTAAAAAATGGCCTGCGAAATCCGAAAGGTGCACTTTGGAATATGTGCCCCTTTGCCCACCTAGGCTGCAAAAAAGTGTCACACATCTGGTATCGCCGTACTCAGGAGAAGTTGGGGAATGTGTTTTGGGGTGTCATTTTACATATAACCATGCTGGGTGAGAGAAATATCTTGGCAAAAGACAACTTTTCCCATTTTTTTATACAAAGTTGGCATTTGACCAAGATATTTTTCTCACCCAGCATGGGTATATGTAAAATTACACCCCAAAACACATTGCCCAACTTCTCCTGAGTACGGCGATACCAGATGTGTGACACTTTTTTGCAGCCTAGATGCGCAAAGGGGCCCAAATTCCTTTTAGGAGGGCATTTTTAGACATTTGGATCCCAGACTTCTTCTCACACTTTCGGGCCCCTAAAAAGCCAGGGCAGTATAAATACCCCACATGTGACCCCACTTTGGAAAGAAGACACCCCAAGGTATTCAATGAGGGGCCTGGCGAGTTCATAGAATATTTTTTTTTTTTTGCATAAGTTAGCGGAAATTGATTTTTTTTGTTTTTTTCTCACAAAGTCTCACTTTCCGCTAACTTAGGACAAAAATTTCAATCTTTCATGGACTCAATATGCCCCTCACGGAATACCTTGGGGTGTCTTCTTTCCGAAATGGGGTCACATGTGGGGTATTTATACTGCCCTGGCTTTTTAGGGGCCCTAAAGCGTGAGAAGAAGTCTGGAATATAAATGTCTAAAAATGTTTACGCATTTGGATTCCGTGAGGGGTATGGTGAGTTCATGTGAGATTTTATTTTTTGACACAAGTTAGTGGAATATGAGACTTAGTAAGAAAAAACAAAAACAAACAAAAAATTTCCGCTAACTTGGGCCAAAAAAATGTCTGAATGGAGCCTTACAGGGGGGGGGGGTGATCAATGACAGGGGGGTGATCACCCATATAGACTCCCTAATCACCCCCCTGTCATTGATCACCCCCCTGGTAAGGCTCCATTCAGACGTCCGTATGATTTTTACGGATCCATGGATACATGGATCGGATCCGCAAAACACATGCGGACGTCTGAATGGAGCCTTACAGGGGGGTGATCAATGACAGGGGGTGATCAATGACAGGGGGTGATCAGGGTGATCACCCCCCCCCTGTCACTGATCACCCCCCTGTAAGGCTCCATTCAGACGTCCGTATGATTTTTACGGATCCATGGATACATGGATCGGATCCGCAAAACACATGCGGACGTCTGAATGGAGCCTTACAGGGGGGTGATCAATGACAGGGGGTGATCAGGGTTATCACCCCCCTGTCACTGATCACCCCCCCTGTAAGGCTCCATTCAGACGTCCGTATGATTTTTACGGATCCATGGGTACATGGATCGGATCCGCAAAACACACGTCTGAATGGAGCCTTACAGGGGGGTGATCAATGACAGGGGGGTGATCAGGGAGTGTATATGGGTGATCACCCGCCTGTCATTGATCACCCCCCTGTAAGGCTCCATTCAGACATCCGCATGTGTTTTGCGGATCCGATCCATGTATCCATGGATCCGTAAAAATCATGCGGACGTCTGAATGGAGCCTTACAGGGGGGTGATCAATGACAGGGGGTGATCAGGGAGTGTATATGGGTGATCACCCCCCTGTCATTGATCACCCCCCTGTAATGCTCCATTCAGACGTCCGTATGATTTTTACGGATCCATGGATACATGGATCGGATCCGCAAAACACATGCGGACGTCTGAATGGAGCCTTACAGGGGGGTTATCAATGACAGGGGGTGATCACCCCCCTGTCACTGATCACCCCCCCTGTAAGGCTCCATTCAGACGTCCGTATGATTTTTACGGATACATGGATACATGGATCGGATCCGCAAAACACATGCGGACGTCTGAATGGAGCCTTACAGGGGGGTGATCAATGACAGGGGGGTGATCAGGGAGTGTATATGGGTGATCACCCGCCTGTCATTGATCACCCCCCTGTAAGGCTCCATTCAGACGTCCGTATGATTTTTACGTATCCATGGATACATGGATCGGATCCGCAAAACACATGCGGACGTCTGAATTGAGCCTTACAGGGGGGTGATCAATGACAGGGGGGTGATCAGGGTGTTTATATGGGGTGATCATGGGTGATCATGGGTTCATAAAGGGTTAATAAGTGACGGGGGGGGGTGTAGTGTAGTGTAGTGTTTGGTGCGAATTTACTGACCTACCTGTGTCCTCTGGTGGTCGATCCTAACAAAAGGGACCACCAGAGGACCAGGTAGCAGGTATATTAGACGCTGTTATCAAAACAGCGTCTAATATACCTGTTAGGGGTTAAAAAAATCAGATCTCCAGCCTGCCAGCGAGCGATCGCCGCTGGCAGGCTGGAGATCCACTCGCTTACCTTCCGTTCCTGTGAGCGCGCGTGCCTGTGTGCGCGCGTTCACAGGAAATCTCTGCTCTCGCGGGAGGACGCGTATATGCGTCCACCCAGAAGAGCAGGGCCGCCGGCAGGACGCAATCCTGCGTACGGCGGTCCTGAGGAGGTTAAGGAAGTAAGGCAGCAAAGGTTGTACATGCTGGTTACAGTGCATTTCTCTCTGAAATTCTGAGGAAAATGGGTCGTTCCAGACATTGTTCAGAAGAACAGCGTACCTTGATTAAAAAGTTGATTGAAGAGGGGAAAACATATAAAGAAGTGCAGAAAATGATAGGCTGCTCAGCTAAAATGATCGCAAATGCTTTAAAATTGCAACCAAAACCTGAAAGATGTGGAAGAAAGCGAAAAGCTACCATTCAAATGGATAGAAGAATAGCCAAAATGGCGAGGTCTAAAGTTAGCTGTGAGTACTGTTACAATTAGAAGACGCCTATGTGAAACCAAGCTATCTGCAAGAAGCCCCCGCAAAGTCCCACTGATGAAAAAAAGACATGTACTGAAGAGGTTACAATTTGCCAAAGAGCATATTGACGGCCTAAAGAGACATTTTGTGGACTGATGAAAGTAAGATTGTTCTTTTTGGGTCTAGTGGCCGGAGACAGTTTGTCAGACGACCCCCAAACACTGAATTGAAGCCACAGTACACTGTGAAGACAGTGAAGCATGGTGGAGCAAGCTTCATGATATGGGGATGTTTCTCATACTACGGTGTTGGACCTATTTATCACATACCAGGGATCATGGATCAGTTTGAATACATCAGAATACTTGAAGAGGTCATGCTGCCTTATGCTGAAGAGGAAATGCCCTTGAAATGGGTGTTCCAACAAGACAACGACCCCAAACACACCAGTAAACGTGCAACATCTTGGTTCCAGACCAACAAGATTGACGTTATGGAGAGGCCAGCCCAATCCCCGGATTTTAATCCAATAGAAAACTTGTGGGGTGACATCAAAAATGCAGTTTCTGAGGCAAAACCAAGAAATAGAGAAGAACTGTGGAATGTAGTCCAATCATCCTGGGCTGGAATACCTGTTCACAGGGGCCAGAAGTCGGTTGACTCCATGTAACACAGATGTACAGCAGTTCTCAGAAACAGCGGTTATACAACTAAATATTAGTTAGTGATTCAAAGGAAAGCAAAATCTTCAAACATTTTTCAGCTTATATAGGGAATGTTTGAGTTTGTAAAGAAGAATACAAACACTGCTATTTTTTTGAACAGTCCAATATTCACATTTCTTTAATGTTTTTTAGAGGAACAACACAAATTTGATATATTTTTCTTCATGTTTTGATTTGGAATAGAATGTGTAGTGTTCCCAATGCATTTGTGTGTATGGAAATAAAAGCTATTAGAAGGATTTTGAGCTTTATTCACTTTTTTAAACACACTGCTATTATTTTAAACACAACTGTAGCTATCACTTTACGTGTTGAGATGATCCTGATCGACTAATGAAATTGTTCGAAAATTGTTGAGTCAGACACCTTATCAAAGCCTATAAAGTCACCCTTAGGCCTATATTACACCAACAGATTATCTGAGCAATATCTGTCCAATCAGACCAATAGTTAGTGTGTATAACAAAAGATTGGTGTGTGTAATTGGACATCTGACCAATGATTAGTCAAAAAAATCTGTCGGATAATCTATTGGTGTAATTCAGCCCTTTCCATCATTGATTTTGGCCAAAACCAGGTACGGGTCCAAAACACAGAATTGGGGCAAATCTTTCCCTTATCTCTGTGTAGCCTCCACTCCTGGTTTTGGCTCACAATCACTGATGAAACGCTTACCAAACACGGACTGTAAATGTTATTCAGTGTAAAAACCGGCTGATCTGAAACGCCTTGCAGAGTTTTTATTTTTGGAAAGGGAAACAACTCTATTGAACATCAGTTCCATAATATTTTAGGCCCTGATCTCTGTAATTAGAGGTCCAATTTATTACCTGCAGAAATTAGTCTAGTGAAAGCGAAAGTTTCTTGTGAAATTACATTTGGAGACTGGTCCTCATTAGACAGTCTCTTTTTATTAGAAACGGGAAACCTGGAAAGAACTGCTCAGTTTTCCTGCAGCGCCACTGCAGGGGAAGTGAAGCATTACACAATTTCCTTTTAAAGGGGTTGTCCAGTTTGTATAACTAGCTGCACATTTGGTGGTAACAACAGGTAATAAGCATTATTAAACTATCACCATTAATGATGCATAATTTATGTTCACAGGGAAGTCTTCTGACCTGCGTGCCAGCACTGTGCCAGGAACATGGCCGCTGCTGGAGGATTACTTCCATCAGCGACCGCCTTTCATTTATACTGGGGACTGACTCATGCACAGTCCGTACCTAGTGTAAGTGAATAGAGGCTGCTAATGGACAGCACTTTCCATCAGCGGCCATGTTCTCAAGGCAGTGATGGCACGCAGGTAGGTTCCTTAGAACTGGAGGCTTCAAGGAGCAGCTGATCGGTGGGGGTCTGAGGTGTCGGACCCTCACCGATCAAAGACATATCCTGAGGTCATCAATATTAGGAGCCTGGAAAACCCCTTTAATAGGGTCTTGGAAAATGTATCAGCAGGTTGAGATGGTGCAGGAGCATTCTACTTGTGACTGATCTATAAAAACACACAAGAAGAAATGAGATGTAAAGTAAGCTTTTTAAAGCGGAATTTGTTTAATTTTTCACAGAGGGCACCCTACTCGTCTTGGGCTTAATAGCGGGACATTTCATTTGATTCACTGGACAAATTATCGGTGTTGATTTTAACCAGGACTGAAAACAATAGCAACACTGTGCCGAGACCACTAGTCAGAGGAAGTTATCTCTCTCTCTTTAACATTTCTCATGAACTATGAAGGAGACCTTGCCAAATAAAATATCTAATCAACGTGAATAACTGCTGTTTAGATAACTTCCAGATTGAGCTGTGTGTTTTTCTACCTTTCCTTCGCTAATAATGTTTTCTTTCTAGGTTTTCTGGGGTCAGGAGAACCTGAATTGCTTAACTCTTTTGAATGAACTTGTCCAGGATTACCTGAAGAGAGAGTCCGGGTTGGGCACCACGAGCAGTGAACAGCCTCTTCTTCCATTCTCCCCTGTGATCAGTAGACCTTCAACCTCTAAGACAGAGCACAGCTCTGATGATTTGAGAACTGGACTTTTTCAATACATTCAGGATGCTGGTAAGTCAAGGACATCTCAGATATGTTCTATTCCTTTCCTTACATACATAGCATTCTACTTTGCAGAGGTTTCTAACATCATCTCCATAGGGTTTGGGTTTATTCTCTGTGCCTATTTGAGTTTGTTTCCTAGATTCTAAAACATGATCATTTTAAAGGAACCTGCCAGCACTTTGAATAAACCTAGAAGCAAATGATAAGGAAGCCCAAGAAAACTTGGCTACAGTTTTAGTTGGTCTCCAGGATTAGGCTACTTTTACACTAGCGTTTTCAATCCCGCTATTGAGATCCGTCATAGGATCTCAAAAGCGGAAGAAAATGCTTCAGTGTAGTCCCCATTCATTGTCAATGGGGACAAAACTGAACGAAACGGAATGCACTAAAATGCATTCCGTTCCATTTGGTTGCTTCCCCATCATGGACAGAAAAACGCTGCAAGCAGCGTTTTTCTGTCCGCGATGTGGTGCGGAGCCATCCTGCTACACAATGTAAGTCAATGGGGACGGATCCGTTTTCTCTGACACGATAGAAAACGGATCCGTCCCCCATTGACTTTCAATGGTGTTCATGATGGATGCATTAGGTTGTATTATTGTAACGGAAGCGTTTTTGCAGATCCATGACTGAGCCGCAAAAAAAAAAGCTAGTGTGAAAGTAGCCTGACTTGCATGCTCTTGAAACTAATATCTTGCAGACATCTTGCAAATGGTAATTTCCTGCTAGATTGTGTTTCTCCCTGACAGATGGCTGAACTGGGCCGGGCCTAGCTGAGAGGGGTGTCCTGGTGGTCTTGGTGTTCTCTGTCCTATTGCAGAGAGAGAGAGGAAACACGAAGGACAGCTCCTCCTGCAGTCTGTCATATTACAGCCACACACAGGATTGTAACCAGGAACAGAAAATGGCTCATTGCCTTGGACACATGTAGAAAATTTCTTCTTACGGTTTTGATTGAGACAGAAAAAAAATAAGAGAGAGGAGGATATTAATGGAGTTTTTTTAAGACCCCCCAATAATTTAGGTAAAGGCATGGGATTTTCAGAAATATCTAAATAAAGCTTACTGACCTGTCCGGTCACCAGTTGTTCCAGTGCCGCTACTCTGTGCTCCCTGCTGGTCCTTATTTTCTGCGCTGCAGAGATGAGGTCCCCAACTGCCTCACGTGAGCCCTGTGGCCTCAGTGATCGGATCGAGTAGCCAAGCGTTGCAGCAGGGAGGTCCCTGACTGCCCCACATAACAGCTGAGGCCAGACCTCATTACACACACACACGCAGATCTTTTGTCGGATTGCACAGATATTGGTCAGATAATCTGTTGGTGTAATACAATACTTCTTTTATTATTTTATAACCCTCCCTGCCTTTAGCTAAATGTTTTGGCGCATTGGAATTTGTTATCAACAATAATGTGTAATTAAAGAGCCTCTGTCGACATCATCCACCCTATTAAACCATGTATATTGCCTGGTAGGGTTGATCATGCTGATTAAAACAATACCTTATTTATCTTGCATAGTTCCCAATATGTGAGGAATTTTATCCTTATGCAAATCAGGCAGTTGGAGCACCAAGGAGGGGGCTGTAGAGCTGGGAGCACTACTACAGCTCTGCCCCTAGTTCTCATTACACTCCCTCTCCTCTTTGATTGACAGGACTAATAACTGTCTAATGGTGTCTGTGCTGTGACTTACTAATACTCATTGGTGGTCCAGTGTTAGTTATAGAGTTGTTGGTGTCAGTGTGTTCCCCTATGTTCTTTCTGTGCTTCAGCTCTTGTTTTCCCACCTGGTGATGCTGCGGATGTATCTTTGCGACTCTGCCTTGATGACATGCCGGCGTCCTGCTCTTTCTCCTCTGTGAGTGGCACTAGGAACCGGCGTATTGATTCCTGTATGTCTCCACGGGTCCTCTGCATGTGTCACGTGCGTTGGCGGTCACGTGGTCCTCCGCGTCGGGCTGCTACTGGGGCTGCGCTGGGACAATCTCCAGTGATCGCGCCGCGCTGCTCCCTCTCTCCAGCCGTAGAGTTGCTAGGCAACTGACGCCGTGTGGGACGCCGCTTGCGAGTGATTCGGATAATCCGATCTGGACATCCAATATGACAGTGTTTGGTCAAACGAGCCCCCCTTTACGGAGCCTCGCGCTCCTCCACTATGTGTGAAGCTGCCGGCACCTCCACTTCTGGGTGGACTGACATGCCAGAGGCTTTACATCGGAGGGGGGGTAGCTGCTGGGAGGATGAAAAAGAAGTATTCTCTCCTCTCCGCACAGTGCTCGCTCCCCTCTGCAGCGGCTACACTGCCGCCAATAATTGCATACCTATAAGCCACAGTACATTATCAAAATCCTCTATTCCTAAGGGAACACACTGACACCAATGACTCCATATAAAATATTAATGCTGGACCACCAATGAGTATTAGTGAGTCATAGTGCGGGCACAACAAGTGATAAAAGAGGGGGGTAGGGCAGTGTACTGAGCATTAGGGGTGGAGCTGTAATATGGTGCTCAAAGTGCTACAGCCCACCCCATGGTGCTACAGAACCCCCCCCCCCCTTTCTGGTGTCCAACTGCCTGATTTGAATACAGATAAAAATCCTCATATCTAGGGAATGCTGCAAACTACAAAGATAACTAGCATATTGTTTTGATCAGCATGATCAACCCTACCAGGCTATATTCCTTGTTTAATAGGGATGATCATTCTGATAGAGGCTTTTTAATTGCATTTATTTTTGCTTTTCAAATTTTCTAATGCTTTACCTCTAGTGTTCACCCTACAAACTGCAGCTGCTTTCCTCAGTCTGTGGGGCATTCAGCTTGACTGCCTGTTTCTTACCCTGTACCAGCTGTAATGTAACACTAGCAGGATTTCCTCTTTTATAGATTGAATTTAATGACTAAACTAAAGGTGGATTTAGACGGGCCGATGAGCAGCGGATTGTCGGGAAGGAAACGCTCACATGCAGGGATCACCTCCACAGTATGAGCATGAGCGAAGGCTATTGCGATCACTCGTAATCATACAGAATCACTGTTTAGACCACACCATCTGCTGCCCAGAAACAATGATTGATGTGCCTGCACAAACTACATGATCCCCCAATAAACAAGTGTTTTGCTCGTTCATCGAATGATCGGTGGCAGATTGTCGGGAACGAGTGTTTGCAGGAATGTTGGTTCCCAATTATCCGCCTGACAATCGGGCCATCCAAATCCATGCTGAAAGAACAATTCTTTGATAAGGCATGTCCAGCTTTTTCTTTTATTTGATTCCATAATGGCCCAAGCCACAGCAGTAATATTTTATGGAGTTAAAGAGAAAGAATATTCACTTGTGTTTGCATCAGTCCTAGAGAAGTGTTTCACTGCTACACACAGTAGTGACCGCTTTTTATAAAGACCATTTACCAACCTATTATTCCCGTTGTAATCGTGAACAGGTACAGACACTACACAGGTCATGAAGCTGCAACTTTATTTGAAAATTGCAATGTTGTTAGGTCAGCTGTCTGTGTCCATTGCTGCTCTGCTCTCTCCTGCATTCAAGATACCCGTGCTGCTCACCATGCTGCTACCTTCCTATTGTGCTCCATTCTCTGTCTCCTTAGGGCCAGTGTACGCTCTTCGTAATTCCATCCCCAACCAACGGCTAGGGGTCTCTGGGTATCTAAGGGCACCTTCTCCAAATGGAGGGTGCCTGAGCTTTAGGTTCCCTGGTGACCAATAAAGGTGTTCTGATAGTTTTGTGCTGTTGTGTTTTACCTGCGTTTATCCTGCGTTTGTTACTGTCAATGCTCCAGCTTGTGCCTGCCCTGCCTGTGTGTTCCAGCACTGCCATTTTCTCTTGTCTGTGTTTAAGTTAACCTTGTCTGTCTGCCACATATGTATCATCACTATCACCTGTTATCCTGTGTTTCCCACCATTTACTCTTCAATTGTGCTGTATGGATCCTAGAAACCTGCATTAAAGTCCGGAAGAGAGACTATACAGACGGTTTTCCTGCGTTTTTTGTGTCCTGATCTTTTGGTGCTTGCACCAGAACCTGACCCCAGTGGGTCAGCTGCCATCGACACCTGGGCTATCCCAGAAGGTAGAGGTCCAGTTGTTTCCCTGCAGTGAAGACCAGGACAACGTCCTTAGGGTTTAGCCCAGATCCATATCGGTTAGTTGGCACAGTGGATCCACACTCACTGATCTGTAACAGATATATTCATTCGCACACTAGTGGTATTGATGTCTTATTATGTCTTCTGCTCTGTCATGGTTTAATCTTTGCTCATTACATTATTTTTTTTTTTTTTGGATAGATGGTCAGAAGATGCCTAATGCTTTTGAAGTGGTATTTTACAATGAGACAGAAGACAATCCTGGGATGATGCTTTGGAAATATCCAGAGCCAAGAGTCTTGACATTAGTGCGAATTACCCCTGTGCCTTTCAACACAACTGAAGATCCTGATATTAGTACTGCTGACTTGGGAGACGTATTGCAGGTTTGTGCCTGGATATCGAGTATAGTATAATGCCATAAATAATGTTCCTTTAAAAAGGTTTTCTGAGATTTAAATAGAGCAAATAGGTCATCAGTATCTGATTGGTGGGGGTCTGACACCCAGGACACCCGCCGATCAGCTGTTTGAGAAGGCACTGGCACTTGCAGTAACACCGCCGCCTTCTCACAGCTCACCAAGCACAGCGCCGTACATTGTATAGAGGCTGTGCTTGGTATTGCACATGAACATGACGTCAAGACCTAGGGAAACTGCGAGAAGGCCACAGCTCTACTGCGAACTCCGGTGCCTTTTCTAACAGCTGATCGGCAGGGGTCCTTGGTGTCGGACCCCCACCGATCAGATACTGAGTGTTGAAGTCTCGGAAAACCCCTTTAAGTGACTGTCTTACATGTAACAACTTGCAAGTTTTCTCCATTTTTATTTTCCACCAGGACTATTATTACATGTAGACTGCATAAAATACATTTCCACATCTTTGGTCCCTTCCTATCTCCAGAACGGGGCCCTCAAAGTGAACATAGAGCAGCTGCGCATGCACAGCCACCTTCTGGTGACCACTATGGGAGTTCCCAAAAAAAGCCTAGCGCCGACTCAGCTATTTCCACTCGGCTATTTTCTCATCCCCCATAGCAGTGAATGGAGAGCATGCCACACATGCGCATTGTGCTTTCCTTTACTTCGAGGTTCCCATTCTCCAGATAGGAGAAGGTTCCAGAAGTGGGACCCCCACCTATCTGACATTGATGGCATATCCTAGTGATATGTATTATGTAGAGAGAATCTGAATCGCACCTCCTCATTCCTATACTAATGACTACTGTACGTATTTTGCAGCATTTCTATTGATAAAACATGGCTATACAGCACAAGCATCAAACATTTGCTGTGCCCTAAAAGAGGCATTAGTATACAGTTTTATCAAAGAGCATAGGCCCACTTACCGCGACAAGGTTGCCTCTTGTTAAGTGGGAACCTACTCTATCCATAGCGCAGTGCCGTGCGGCGACCACCGCACCTCCACACCGCACCAGCAGGCAATGGGATCCAGCAGCCACAATGCGGCCCCACCGTGAGGCAGAGCCACCTAGGCCTCGGATCCCATCACTCCACCAGCACGGCACAGAAGCAGCGGCGGCCACCGTCCAGCGCCGCATGTGAACTGGTGCAAAGGGATCACCTGTTCACGGCTTCTCAGGAACTTCAACTGAGATGGGGTAGGAATTATTTAACCCTTTGCAGACTACTGCTAAATTAAAAGCACCTGTGCCACATGGGGAGGAGTGCTGACTCAGAGGGGGAAAAAGAAGTTAAAGCGTATAAATTGTATTATGTAGAGAGAATCTGAATCGCACCTCCTTATATGCTTTAACTTCTTTTTCCCCCCTCTGAGTCAGCACTCCTCCCCATGTGGCACAGGTGCTTTTAATTTAGCAGTAGTCTGCAAAGGGTTAAATAATTCCTACCCCATCTCAGTTGAAGTTCCTGAGAAGCCGTGAACAGGTGATCCCTTTGCACCAGTTCACATGCGGCGCTGGACGGTGGCCGCCGCTGCTTCTGTGCCGTGCTGGTGGAGTGATGGGATCCGAGGCCTAGGTGGCTCTGCCTCACGGTGGGGCCGCATTGTGGCTGTTGGATCCCATTGCCTGCTGGTGTGGTGTGGAGGTGCGGTGGTCGCCGCACGGCACTGCGCTATGGATAGAGTAGGTTCCCACTTAACAAGAGGCAACCTTGTCGTGGTAAGTAGGCCTATGCTCTTTGATCAAACTGTATACTAATGCCTCTTTTAGGGCACAGCAAATGTTTGATACTTGTGCTGTATAGCCATGTTTTATCAATAGAAATGCTGCAAAATACGTACAGTAGTCATTAGTATAGGAATGAGGATGTGCGATTCAGATTCTCTCTCTCTACATTATACATATCCTAGTGATATGCCATCAATGTCCCAGACGGGCAAACCCCTTTAAAGGGGTTTCTGAGGGGGTTTATTAAAATTCTCAAACAACTTTTACAGTTGCTTAACCATGTGCAGACCACTATTTACTCCCAGGTAATCCACCTTTAAGGGCTCATGAACATATGGGCTCCATGCTGTGGACCGCAAATGGACTGAAGGTCCGCACCGCAAAAAAGCAGTGCATGCACTAATTTTTGGAGGTGCGAAGGCACGTACACGTACAGTAAACCCACGGAAGCACTCCGTAGTGCTTCCGTGGGCTTCCGGTCTGTGCATCCATTCCGCATCTCCCAGATTGCGGACCCATTGAAGTGAATGGGTCCGTGATGCGGGATACGATACGGCCACGGTCGGGCAATGGCTGTGTGCATGAGCCTTAACGCTGTAAGGATGTTCCTAAACGTCCTTGCACAGTTAGCAGCTGCATGGAGAGTGTGCAACTCCGGTCACTTACAACCGGGCTTCCCATAGAGAAAGCTACAAAGTTTTTTTTTTTTTTACTCCCTGTGTTTCATCACTGTACTCACAATGAGTGTTGTGTATACAGGTATGTGCATGAGCTGCTGGGTCTTTGCAAACCCAGATCAGCTCTGCAGTGAGGTTCCACAGCCTAATGGCAACCTCAGGGGCGTGTATTCCTCAGGGGCGTGTATTCCTCCTCTAATTGGGACTAATATGTCAGCCCCAGTTACAGAAGAAATCAGCAATACAAAAAATTATGTTAAATGCCCCACAAAGGTGGTTTAAAGTAAACTATGTCTTACCATATATTAAAACTACTGGGACATTAATTAAAAATGTTAGTTGCAGTTTGTGCTTTTAAAAAACTGAAAAAGTGCTAATTACGTTTTCCTTTTTTTTTTCCTTTTTTTTTTTTCTTGGGTATAAAAAAAAAACTAAAATAAAAATAACTTCAAAATTACCAATTACCAAAAAAGACACAAAAGTTATTTACGAACCAAATGGCTTTCAAAAATGCACAAAAAAACAGAAAATATGATGGAGCAGGGTAAAAGGCAGGGTTTTGAACTGGTTAAAATGAAAAAAGATGGTATACCCACCCATTTCTCCTGCACCGTTGCTGGCGGTGCTGGTCCGGTACTTCTGTCACTATATCTGTGACGTACTTGGATTCGACACATGACCAATACAGCCAGTCGCTGGAGAAACTGTTGAGTATAGCGCATTTTTTTCCTTTTAAGCAGTTTTAGTGATTGCCGGAGATTTTTCTTTATCTCGGACAACCCCTTTAATACAAGCGGGTGATAACAAGTGGTTAGAAAAATGAACTAAAATTGGGTACAGCAGGAAATAGAAAATTAGAAGTGGATGTGACCTGTTTCTGTTCATGAACAGAGGTACAACGTGTCAGTGGAAGGTCAGATAATCAGGTTATAAATTGTATTTCATGTGTGCTTTTCCAAGAAGCTCCTATTATGATTAGGAGATGAGATAACGTCATTGGAAGGAAGCACATCTCATATGGATCAAGGAAATTACTAAATCAGAACAGACGTACTGTACAACGAGTGAAACCTGGGATGCAACTAGATGGATGATCAAGTCATAAAATTAATATATGCTCCAGATAAGACTAGTTACTGCAGGGATTCCTAACACTGGCTGTAAGTTAATATTATATACTGTAGAAAAAAAAGTTATACGGGATTGAAAGGTTAAAAAGTACAAAAATGATCTAAAGCAAAACAAAAATTAACAATAAACATGGTTGGCAAGAAGATGAATGAATATAAATTAAAAAGGTTGTGCAAGGATGGTTTGTTTTTTTGGCTACCCCCCCCCCCCCCCCAACTTGGTCAGACCTGTAAGGGGAAGATGACTTCCCGGCGCTGGCTCCTCGCTTCTTCTCCTGCAGGCCTGCGATGGTCTGCAGGGCTTCCTCCATGGCGTTGACCAGCTCCCCCTTACATCATGACAAATGGTGACAAGATGCAAAGGGGATCCGGTCAGTGCCGTTGCGGTGATGTCAAGCCAGATCTTTACAGTGAGGGAGCCCAGCAGAGCATCACAGGCCTGCAGAAGGGGGAGCCAGCGCCGGGAAGCAGGTAAGTATGCTTCCATTACAAGTCCGGCCAAGTTGGGGGGATTTGCCAAACTACCTCCACCCCCATTCTTGCACAACCCCTTTAAGCAAAATTTTTTGGGGAAAAAACCTGTGGCATTAGAGGCATTGCAAAATTATGTTGGAAAAGTGCACAAGTGCTTTAAAGAGGATCTTTCAGCGATCTCGACATGACTGTTTCAGTAAATACTTGCATTTCTCGTAAGATAACCGTGCTTGAACATTGTTTCTTGGAACTCTGCATTGTACAGTTCCTCTTTTATTCCCACCGGAAATATATGACTAAATTGAAAACTGGGTGTTACTCTTGTCAGAAAAATGTGTGTTCTGGGTTGAAGGTGTAACTGGTCAGTCCGACAAAAGAAAGTAAGACTGGGAAACAGGCAAGGATATAAGTGGTCTGGGATGTAGGATCCCCTCTATCACTGCTGATACTTTTTTTTGCTCATGTTTTTCCCATGTTCTTCAGATTTCCTTTTGTAAACCATAAACAGATGTTTTCTCGAGAAGCTTCCACGTCTTGGTAGCTTCTTATCTCAAACAATGTCTAATTTCCATCCTCCATTCGGGCCTGACTTCCAGCGAATATTTCAGTGTATTAGTCCCAATCTGATGCTCGTTCCTATTTGTGATGTATCACACCACATCGAGATTCTTTGGAACAAGGCGATGTTTGTTTGTTTGCACAGCTGTATGCGTTCTTCTGTGTATAGAAATGTCCTGCTGGAAATCAGCGCTGGAACACCCTGATGAGATTATACTCGCTTACCATACCATCTGGGCGGATCTTAGAATTTGATGGACCATACATGATGTTCCACAGATCATGAACAAGATATATAGGTTTAAAGGGAACCTGTAACCAGAAAATGCAGTGCAATCTGCAGGCAGGTTATGTTATAGAGCAGGAGGAGCTGAGCAGATTGATGTATAGCGTTGTGGGAAAAGTTTCAGTAAGACCTGTAACTTATGCAATTATATCTCTACCTTTTTCACCTCCTGTGGACAGCTATTGGTACAGGGAGGAGGTGGTGTCAGTGACTGACAACCATGCACACTATAGGTGGATTTAATAGTGCCCGATATTCAGGCAGATTAATGGGAATGAACAGTCCTGCAAACACTCATTCCCCGATGTAAAGGTGCCGCCGACCACCCAATGAACGAGCAAAATGCTCATTTATCGGGTGATCGCGTTGTTCAAGCAGGCACCACTGATCATGGTTTCTGGGCAGCGGATCGTGCTGTCTAAACAGCGATCTGCTGTCCAGAAGCAATGATTCTGTTTGGGGACGAGTGATCGCAATAGCCATCCGACTGTCTTGTCTTCCTTCCCGACTATCGGCTGTTATATCGGGATGTGTAAACTCACCTTTATACACACAGTGCTATCATTCACTAATAACCCCTCCCTCCTGTACCGATAGCTGTTCACAGGAGGTGAAAAAAAAAAAGCAGAATTATAAATGCAAGTTTTACTGAATCTTTGCCCATAAACCATATATCAGTCTTCTCAGCTCCTCCTGCTCTATAACATGCTGCTTTCAGTTTGCACTGCATTTTGGGGTGACAGGTCCTCTTTAAACACATCTCTTGATACAGTGTCATTTGTAAGTTAGGCATGTATTGTCCTTGGAGACATATTTGAAGCAGAGTAAATCTTGTTAAAATAAACTTAGAATGGTGTAAAATAAAAAAAACGTGCATCCATAAAAAAAAACGTGTCGCTTATTTGAAAAAGAAATAGTGTAGACAGGCACTCAATATTTGCAAACATGCGGACGCTTGTAAATAAAATAAGTAGTTTAATAATACATAGCACATATAATTTTTAGTACATAAAATATCGCGGATGTACAGTGGATATGTGTACTTCCCAAAGGAAGGAAATAATGTTTAAACTAATAAACAATAAATAGTAGTATGAATATAAAAGAATAAAAATAAAAAAATCCATAAACATTTTTCAGATAAGAGGCAATGTAAAAACAATATCAAGGTCCTCAATAGGTGGCTGCAGCAATGTAAAAGTCTTCAGTAATTAAACCAGTGGCTGTAGCAAACAAACTAGATGGCGATCCTAATTTTAGGCCCCATGCACACGGCCGTTGTTCACGGCCGTGTGCGGGCCGTGGAACCGCGGCCTGGATCCCTTCCTGTGAGCTGGAGCGCACGGCGTCACTGGTTGCTATGACGCCGTGCGCCCCCTGCTGCCGGCACAGTACAGTAATACACTGGTATAGATCATACCAGTGTAGTACTGTATTGCGGCGGCAGCAGGGAGCGCACGGCGTCATAGCAACCAGTGACGCCGTGCGCTCCAGCTCACAGGAAGGGATCCAGGCCGCGGTTCCACGGCCCGCACACGGCCGTGAACAACGGCCGTGTGCATGGGGCCTTAAGAGAACTTTGCCTTGTGTAATGGTACATTTCAGTTGCACATCAATTGCATTATGATTGCAGAAGGCCTCGATGGTAAGGTGTGTCTTTTTGCTGATGACACAAAGATTTGTAACAGGGTTGATGTTCCTGGAGGGATACACCAAATGGAAAAGGACTTAGGAAAACTAGAGAAATGGTCAAAAATCTGGCAACTAAAATTTAATGTTGATAAGTGCAAGATAATGCACCTGGGGCGTAAAAACCCAAGAGCAGAAAATAAAATCAGTGATACAGTCCTAACCTCAGTATCTGAGGAAAGGGATTTAGGGGTCATTATTTCAGAAGACTTAAAGGTAGGCAGACAATGTCCTAGAGCAGCAGGAAATGCTAGCAGAATGCTTGGGTGTATAGGGAGAGGCATTACCAGTAGAGAGAGGGAGGCGCTCATGCCGCTCTACAGAGCACTAGTGAGACCTCATTTGGAGTATTGTGCGCAGTACTGGAGGCCATATCTCCAGAAGGATATTGATACTTTGGAGAGAGTTCGGAGAAGAGCTACTAAACTAGTACATGGATTGCAGGATAAAACTTACCAGGAAAGGTTAAAAGACCTTAACATGTATAGCTTGGAAGAAAGACGAGACAGAGGGGATATGATAGAAACTGCTAAATACATAAGGGGAAACAACAAGGTAAAAGAGGAGAGGAATATTTAAAAGAAGAAAAACTGCTACAAAAGGAAATAGTTTTAAATTAGAGGGGCAAAGGTTTAAAAGTAATATCAGGAAGTATTACTTTACTGAGAGAGTAGTGGATGCATGGAATAGCCTTCCTGCAGAAGTGGTAGCTGCAAATACAGTGGAGGAGTTTAAGCATGCATGGGATAGGCATAAGGATATCCTTCATATAAGATAGGGCCAGGGGCTATCCATAGTATTCAGTATATTGGGCAGATTAGATGGGCCAAATGGTTCTTATCTGCCGACACATTCTATGATTGCACATCAATTGTAGTAAACCGTCTTGGTAATGAAGGTTAGGTATGTGCCAATCGAATGCTTATTTAAAAAACGACCCAATTTTATTTTTGTAGATGAATCAGGAGGCTGAGAGGACTTCTGGGTACAGAAGCAGGCCAGCCCGTATCCTCTTTTCCCAGGGACCTGCCTTCCCGATACTGCTGTAGGGCCCCCATCATCAATCATTTTACAGCTGCCTGCCTGACCATGTTTTCCCAGCTCACATAGCTGAGAGAGCACTAGTCCAAGGCAAGAGCCAGTCAGCAGGACACTGACAGGCTCCAGGACAGAACAGTCTGAAGCACAGGGTTGGCAGCATATATATATAACATCCCATTTAAGAAAGGAGAAAAAATTGGTCTTAGATGGTTTCCTCCGTATGCAGGTTTTTGGAATTCATGCAGTAAACCTAACAGACCCTATTATAGTGAATGAGATCCAGCGGGCCCCAATGGGGTCCGACCAAGCTGTACACAGTTATTCCGGTGTTCTGTCCTCTAATGGAACAGACTACCAGAATGCATGCCGCAATTGTGGACTTAAAATATACTAAAAGTACCACACAATAGCTACAAAAATTATGAGCATATAATGATACAATATATGATACAATATGCACAAGAGATAAAATATATAAACAAGCAATTTCATTGGACAGAGGGAGAAAAACGTACAGAGTTGCTGAAGAGTATGGCGATAACTACATCAAGTTGATCAAACACAGCTTTAGTTCATCTATAACAGTGCAGTCGTCTAAAGTCAATGCGATCCATGTCCTTGAAGTATATCTCTTCAAATATCTATATTTGTACTGTGTTGCGCCTGTGGGGGTCTTGTAATACAGGTTGAGAGGTATCACGCCTGCGTACAGCACACGTAGTAAAGAGGTGAGTATTGCATCTGTGCCCTGCTGATAGGTCCCAAAATATACTTGAACTATGTATCCCATTAATTCACAGTGCAGCGCCAGATAACAACTGACCATCATCACAATTACAATGGTTGGCACAAGTACTCAGTTGACACGTAAAGGGCATCTGTCAGCAGTTTTGTACCTCTGACACTGGCTGACCTGTTACATGTGCACTTGGCAGCTGAAAGCATCTGTGTTGGTTCCATCTTCATATGTGTCCTCATTGCTGAGAAATATGTTTTATTATATTCAACTGACTAGGAGCAATGGGGGCGTTGTCATTACACCTAGAAGCTATTTTCTGTCTGCAGAGAAAAATTATGTTTTATTATATGAAAATGAGCCTCTAGGAGCAACAGGGGTGTTACCATTACACCTAGAGTCTCTGCTCTCTCTGCAACTGCTGTGATTGACATGGGCAGGTAGTAAAAACGTCATCACACCTGGTCCTGTCAATCAAAGTGTAGAGGATGCAGCAGTTACAAAGAGAGCGGAGCCTCTAGGTGTAACGGTAACGCCCCTGTTGCTCCTAGAGGCTCATTTGCATATAATAAAACATAATTTTTCTCAGCAATGCGGGCACATATGAAGATGGGACCAACACAGATGCCTTCAGCTGCCAAGTGCACATGTAACAGGTCAGCCAGTGTCATAGGTACAAAACTGCTGACAGCTGCCCTTTAAAAAAGTGCTGGTGCTTGCTGTTAACCATTTGAAGACTGATAGTTATAGTATGGACATTAATACTATTAAAAAAACTGAGTTTGTCTACACATGCTGATATTGAATGCCACCAAACTGAATATTAAATGTGCAGTGAACTATATTAAAAGGTTGATACATATTACATATGGAATAAATAGCCTTAATAAAGAAGTGATTAATATGTGCAAGTGCATAAATACCACTCATGTGCCCCAACCTTATAAATGTGAGAAGATCACCAACATGAGAATATTCGGAAGACCGTCCCAACTAAAACTAGGTATTCAAGGGACGTTAATGTCCTTACACGCCAGGGGCACCGAACACAAACCACACCCGATGCAGTAATATAATAAACTCTCAAAAAGGAAAAAAAAAAGTTAACCAATAAGATATCAAAATAGGCTAATGGTTCCTGTAGGTACAACTGGCCCTGTCAATCATAAAAGAGAGGGAGGGGCTGGCTGGTAAAGATATGGCCACACGGTCAGGTTTCTGCAGGCCGCTTTGGAAGCCAAACTCACAATTGGATCATAAAAGGAGAGAATGTAAAGGACAGATATGACTTCTCTTTTTTGAGTTCACTCCTGGTTTTGGCTTCCAAAACTGCATCAGAAAAACTGACCGTGTGGCCGTACCCCAAGGGTGCACAGAATGGCTTTGGGCCTGCCCCCTGTGCACTTAACTGCTGATTTGCATATTTATTAAAAGTACTGTTTCTCCAAAATGAAGCCATGGATCGCTAAGTGAAAGGTATCATTACATTCAGCTGAAGCCCTACAGGGCATTAGGCTCAGTAGGTTTCAGACCATAGATCCGTATTACAGGCTGTGAACTCAAAGGCTTCACCACCACCAGACGGCTGGATTTAAAGACAACAATGTGATGTAGGAGACAGGTGTCCACATCATTATTCAGCCTTCAAGCTGAGGTGCACCTGCCAGGGAACTTCGCATCATGGAAATGTATTCTCCTGCTCATGACGGGTGCTCCCGGCTGAAGTTGTTTGGCAGGGTTATCGGGACTTGTACTTATGTATGGTGAATAAGAGGCAGATGTGGACCCCCAGCACATTGTCCACATGAAAGGTAGACGTAGTCAGGTTGAAATCGAGGTTACACATGCCTATTATTAATGGGGTCTTACCGTTGGAAAAGATGGTAGCGAGTTTTTGTAGCACAAGTAAAACAATTATAATGTGTCCCTAATAACAAACTTTATTGTTATAATTAAAGAATATCGGTCCCCTCTCCTGACAAGTCTGTTTTAGTAACTACTTACGTTCCCCATAAAATAGATTTGGAGCATCTTTTCTTAGAACTCTACATTGTGACGTTCCTCCCGTTATTTCTGCTGCAAAGGTCTGAATAAATTGACAGCTGGGTATTGACTTTTGTCTTGTCATTTGGGTGTGTCCTTACACGATCTGACATTATCCAGTCAATGCTGACAGCTTGACTTGGTTGGGGCACACCCCATTGACCAGGGAAATAGTAACACCCAGTTCTCAATTTATTTATGCATTCGCAGGTGGAGTAAGAGAGAGACGGCACAACTCCGAGGTCCTTGAGATTCTTAGCACTATGAGGTCCTTGACCTCATGTTGATTTTGATAAACGTTATGCAGACTGAAGCATGAATCACCATTATTTAATGCTGGAGATTCCTTGTACAAGTCATTCTAATAAAGAAAGCCAATCGGATGACTACCAAAACATCTTACAAGAGAAAAGTCCAGTTGCTCTGACTTATTGCTACTGATTAGTGATGAGCGAAGCGAGCTTCGCAGGGGAGGATTGGCAACTTAAAAGTGGCCCTGGAAAAAAAACTTAAAAGTGGCCCCATGTTGTAGGCGGGACTAAATTGCTAGAAGGCAGGGCAACATAAATAGACAGGGACAACAGAAGCAGACATGGCCTACAATACCATAGTGCAACACAAAGTACCACCGCTGCAGAATCATACCACAGTGCAGCACAATATACTGCCGCTCTCTCCACTGTTTTCAACTGTATCATCGTCCTGAGGAGTTCAGGAAAATAACTGTGGCCGTTGAGCATCAGATCATTATGTACCTAGCCTGCAGCCATTAGGAGAGCTTGGGTGGCCCCCTGGGCATCGGCCCACCGGGAAATTTCCCTGTAAGGTTCATGGCCAATCCGCCCCTGGAGCTTCGGATCCTTCATCTGAAGTCGCTTAGTTCCAAACTTCGGAATAATACTGTACGGAGATCCGTCTCCGTACAGTATTAGAATGTAATGGCTCCGATGAGCCGAAGTTAGTTATTCACAAAGTCACGCATGACTTCGTAGAATAACTTTGGTAGTTGATTTTTAAAGCGGAAAACCACGTTAAAACTTGAAACCGAACTCGGCTTTGGCTCCAAGGTACCAGTCAGAACCAAAGCTGAGTTTGGTTTCAAGTTTTAAAGTGGTTTTGCCGAAAATTATTCACGTGCGTCTTCGCAAATAACTAACTACGGCTCATCGGAGCCCATACATTATTCTGTACAGTATTATAAGTTTTGAACGAAGCCACTTCGGATGAAGCATTCGAAGCTTGCTTCGCTCAACGCTACTACTGATATCATAGAAAACTCTTTTGGTTCCGGGGCCACCTAAAAGTAAGTAGTGATGAGTGGCATAGGCAATATTCATTTTTGTGAATTTTTCGCATAATATTCGCAAGAAATTTGTGAGCTCTAGAATTCGTGATCTCCAGTCATTATTTTCGCAATTGCTCAAATCGGCTCTAATGATGCGCAATACATGCGACTTCACATTTTATTATGTCTGAGTAGATATTACTGATTGGTGCGCTAAGTATTGTTGTGACATCACAGCACTACGTCTGTATGGACAGCAGAGAAACAGTAATTCCTATCACACTACCTAACACCCTGCACTGGAACCTATCAGCTACACTATATCACTATCTAACCTACACTGACTATCTGTATTTTATATGAGCTATCTAAATATCTTAATGTAATTGGATGAGAATTTGGATCCAGATGAAAGCACAGGAATGTCACTGCTCTCTATCTAAGAACTGCAAAAAAAAAACAGCAGAAAATGGCTGCTGGGGAGGTTCTTGTATAGTAAGGGGGAGGCAACTTTAATATTGGTTGCTAGGGATGTTGCTAAGCTCTGACAAAGATATTGCAGCCTTCTCATTGGCCCACTAGCAAAAAAAATCTAGGATATTCGTGATTACGAATATATAGCACTATATTCTACATCTTTGCGAATTCTCAAAGTGCCGATATTCGCAATAAAAATTAGCTATTAGGATGTTCGCGATCAACATTAAAAGTGAGATTTATAATAAGCAGCCCAAGTTTCATTAGAAAGCAGAATAATTTTTGCGGGTAAATCTTCAAGCGGTTATTTTTTAGGCCTTGTTCACACAATGTTTGCTTTCTTTCAAGTAAAACCAAGATTGTAACTAGAAAAATAAACTCGTAAAGAATGTCCTCAGATTCAGTAAGTGAAAAACACTTCTGTTGCTTTTGGATGGTGAAATAATTACCCAATTGGGCTAAATTCCAAAACAAAATATCAATAGAATGTAACACATCTCCAGATTTTCAGAGATGAGGAACTTTGTGCACATTTAGTAAATCTAATCATTTTACCTAAGTACCGTAACGTAGGTTGTTTAGATAGTGGCACCTCGGGTGGAGCTGATTACGCCTGTTTAGTGTCTCCATGTGCAGAGTTTGCTGCTGATTTGTCTAATGTTTTCCTTTGGGATTTATCTTTCTTGGTTGTAAAATCTAAATGTTCAATCTGTCAGATAAGATAAATGGAATCTGAACTTTCTTGCATCTCTAGAAAATGTTTTTTTCCATACATTACACAGAGTACTAATGGCTGCAGCGTGGCTTTAGCCTAAAGATTTTCTGCAGTCTATATGTGAGTGCTTTGTATGATTTCAGATTTTGATTGTTCGTTTTGCTTCGTTATGGCACAGTTTTTTGACTGTGCAAATTAATTCAGGAGGAATCATAGTTCACATATGTCCATTATTGGGTCACATTCACACAGAGAAGATTTCCAGAAAACTTTGCAAGAAAGTGGAGTTATAAAACCCTATCCACACATTGCAGAAAAAAAATCTGTGTAGATTTTAGGGCATATCTGCAACAACTCCTAGTCTGTTGTCAGAAAGCAGTTGACTTTACCACCGATTTGTTTCCTTGATATTGCAGTATGTGACATCCACATCTAAGCTGTACATGCTGTATGCTCTTGTGTATTTGCTGTAATTAAACCCCTTTGAACGGCATCTGTCATTTGTACCTCTGACACTGGCTGACCTGTTACATGTGCACTTGGCAGCTGAAGGCGTCTGTGTTGGTCCCATGTTCATATGTGTCCGCATTGCTGAGAAATATGTTTTAATATATTCAACTGACTAGGAGCAATGGGGGCGTTGTCATTACACCTAGAAGCTCTTTTCTGTCTGCAGAGAAAAATTATGTTTTATTATATGCAAATGAGCCTCTAGGAGCAACAGGGGCGTTACAGTTACACGTAGAGGCTCCGCTCTCTCTGCAACTGTCACACCCTCTTCACTTTGACATTTTACTGCCTGGCCCTGTCAATCAAAGTGCAGAGGACACGTCAGTTGAAGAGAGCAGAGCCTCTAGGTGTAATGGCAACGCCTCTGTTGCTCCTAGAGGCTCATTTGCATATATTAAAACATAATTTTTCTCAGCAATGCGGTCACATATGAACATGGGGCCAACACAGATGCCTTCAGCTGCCAAGCGCACATGCAACAGGTCAGCCAGTGTCATAGGTACAAAACTGCTGACAGATGTCCTTTAGTAATAATGAGATGGCTCTGCTCATTCTTTCCCAGTCTGTACAGCAAGTTAACTGATAAAACATGTTTTAGTGATCAGTGTGGAAACTGGATGACTTCTAGATAATTTTATGTAGATAGTCTCATAAAAATAAGTATCAAAAACGATACAAAAAAAGTTTAGAAGATAAATCTGAAATAATACGATATGTACTTTTCTGATGATACATTTCCCTTTATGGAACTCCTCGGCTGTAAACCCTGTCGTATATGTATAACCCGCTGTGTAACCTTATAACTGTTCATCTTTTTTTTTTCTGAAATGAGATTTAGAGATTATATAGCAAAATTGTCAGTTTTACATTGCACACCTGTGACTTGCTCCACTTACATCGGGTCCGATCATCTGATAAACTCCGGGTCACGTTTTATGTTATTATTATTATAATTATTTTAGAAATGAGGGACAGAAACTAGAAAAACACAAGACTGTAATAAAAAAAGAGTTACATATTTCATTGAAAAGGTTAAAAAAGTGTTTCTCAGGGCTCTTAGATTACCATGTTAAAATACCAAGGGAAAATAAAACCTGGGCTAGGATTCTTGTTTGTACTTAGAGGGCTTTCCGGACAGGAAGGCAGTCTTGATGCAAGACAGTAAGCCAGAATACCAGAGGGGCAGTACAGGTGAAATGGCTGCAGCTGTACCCTGCGTTTCAATGTACAGCAGCTACAGTATACCCTGGAATGTTTCCTGAACAGAAATCACATTCGGTTAGCTCTTGTTCCCAGGAGTAGATCACACTAAAATGTTATAAAATCATGATTTCCTGCACTTGAATTCTTGTGGTTTCGCAACTGGTTCCAATATTACAAAGGAGGAGATTTTGTGGCTTCTATGAGCTGATATATATATTTCCCCTTTTTTCCCTTTTCTTGGACATCATGTTTTATTAGATAGTAGATGATATTGTAGTTTTGAGATGTATTTATTTTTCAAAAATTTGCAAAACCAATGTCTTGATGGCCGCATCAGAGTGTGGTCTGCTGCAAAAAGTCCGGACTCCACAGGGTATCCTGTGACTACTGTTTAACTAGAAATGCACAGACGTTGTGCGCAGAGCTGTCATCGCCTCCTTGTGTAAAAGGAAAGTGAAACAATTGTGAAAACCACCAGCAGAAACTGTGCTTTACAACCTTGAGACTTAGTCAGAGCTTCTGTGGGATCTGATTATTTGAAGCCTTTGGAGGAGGAGCACAGGGGCTCATTGGTTAGTTGGAGTCCTATGTTCAAATCTGACCAAGGACAACATCTGCATGGAGTTTGTATGTTCTCTCCATGTTTATGTGGGTTTCCTCCGTGTTCTCCGATTTCCTCCAACACCCCAAAGACATCCTGATAGGGAACTTAGATTGTGAGCCCCATTGGGGACAGCAAGCAATGATAATGTTTGTAATGCCTGCAGAATATGTCGGTACTATATGGGTAGAAAAAAATAATTGAAAGTGAATACAGAACAGAACTCTGTGGATCCTCAGTAAACTGGGTTCAAATTAGGACTTTTAGGAAGATTTATTAAGCACTCCATGCCAGAATTGCGGTGCTAAAAGTTGCTAATTGTTTGCACATCAGAGTCACAAAATGACCCTGTTAACACTATGATTTCCACTTTTCTAAAAATGTGGGTGGTAAGAGGCATAACCTGTGTGGCCAAGGAATTTATATTACCTTAAGCCAGTTTTATCACTCAAGTAACACCTGACATTGTTTGAGTATATTTAACATTATGGTGAATGGGTCTGCCGAGATATGCCAAAAAATTAAATCTGGATAGGTCATCAGTATCTGATCGGAGAAGGTCCGACACAGCCGTTTGAGAAAGCACCAGCATTCGCCGTGGCCTTCTCTCTGCTCACCAAGCCCAGCAACGTACATTGTATAAGCACGGATGTGCTTGGTATCGCAGCTCAGCCCCATTCACTTCAATGGCACTAGGCTATATGACCGATAAACGTGACTTCACACGGCTTAGGAAAAGCTGGAGCACTGCTGTCTTCTCAAGCGGCTGACCGCGGGGGTCCCAGGTGACGGACACCCATCAATCAGTTATTGATGACCTATCCTGAGGACATTGGATAACACTTGGAAACCCCCTTTAAGAGACATATTAAAATTTTTGATCAGTGGTGTCTGACCTCTGAAACCCCCAAGATCTATGGAACGAGGAACTCATGAAAGTAAGGACTTCAGAGCTCTCGTGGACTCCAGAGCTGGAGCAGCCCAAGAAAGATTCCCTTTAACCAACAGGACTATTTAACACCCATTCAACATTGTCGTAATACAACTGTTTGGCAGGATACAATGAAGAGGTTGTCTGGCCTTCAAAACTTTAATATTGGCCATGTTAATACTGATTAATTCAGATTATTTATTTGTATTGAAAATGTGCTTCCTTTATGCACTCAGAGTTATGCATGCCTGTGAACTCAACCATTTCAGCATTCCCTGCTTGTTCAGTGTCTGTACAGATGTTTTGTTCTGCGAGCTGTGGCCTTTCCCAAAATACAGTGCATAGAGTAATGTATACTAGCAGCCCTGCTGAACTGTGAGAGGTTTATAAGCTTGTTCTGTTTGCAACCAGAAAAGAACCGGCTTCAGCTCTCGATTATAATACAGGTTAACAGATTTATTTAACCAATCATTAGTAACAGGAGTCATCCCGGAAGATTGGAAATTGGCAAATGTCGTGCCCATTCACAAGAAAGGTAGTAGGGAGGAATCGAGCAACTATAGACCAGTGAGTCTGACATCAATAGTAGGCAAATTAATGGAAACCCTATTAAAGGATAGGATTGTGGAACATCTAAAATCCCATGGATTGCAAGATGAAAAACAGCATGGGTTTACTTCAGGGAGATCATGTCAAACAAATCTTATAGATTTTTTTGACTGGGTGACTAAAATAATAGACGGTGGAGGTGCAGTAGACATCGCATATCTAGATTTTAGTAAGGCTTTTGACACTGTCCCACATAGAAGACTTATCAATAAACTGCAGTCATTGAGCATGGACTCCCATATTGTTGAGTGGATTAGGCAGTGGCTGAGTGACAGGCAACAGAGGGTTGTAGTCAATGGAGAACATTCAAAACAAGGTCATGTTACCAGTGGGGTTCCACAGGGATCTGTACTGGGACCAATTTTGTTTAATATCTTCATAAGTGATATTGCAAAAGGCCTCGATGGTAAGGTTTGTCTTTTTGCTGATGACACAAAGATATGTAACAGGGTTGATGTTCCTGGAGGGAAACGCCAAATGGAAAAGGACTTAGGAAAACTAGAAGAATGGTCAGAACTCTGGCAACTGAAATTTAATGTGGATAAGTGCAAGATAATGCACCTGGGGCGTAAAAACCCAAGGGCAGAATATAGAATATTCGACACAGTCCTGACCTCAGTATCTGAGGAAAGGGATTTAGGAGTAATTATTTCAGAAGACTTAAAGGTGGGAAGACAATGTAATAAAGCAGCACGAAATGCAAGCAGAATGCTTGGATGTATAGGGAGAGGTATAAGCAGTAGAAAGAGTGAAGTGCTTATGCCGCTGTACAGAACACTGGTGAGACCTCACTTGGAGTATTGTGCGCAGTACTGGAGGCCATATCTCCAGAAGGATATAGATACTCTAGAGAGAGTTCAGAGAAGAGCTACTAAACTGGTCCATGGATTGCAGGATAAAACTTACCAGGAAAGGTTAAAAGACCTTAATATGTATAGCTTGGAAGAAAGAAGAGACCGAGGGGATATGATAGAAACTTTTAAATACATAAAGGGAATCAACTCGGTAAAGGAGGAGAGCATATTTAAAAGAAGAAAAACTACCACAAGAGGACACAGTTTTAAATTAGAGGGGCAACGGTTTAAAAGTAATATAAGGAAGTATTACTTTACTGAGAGGGTAGTGGATGCATGGAATAGCCTTCCTGCAGAAGTGGTAGCTGCAAATACAGTGAAGGAGTTTAAGCATGCATGGGATAGGCATAAGGCCATCCTTCATATAAGATAGGGCCGGGGCTATTCATAGGATTCAGATATATTGGGCAGACTAGATGGGCCAAATGGTTCTTATCTGCCAACACATTCTATGTTTCTATGTTGTATCACAGGGAAGGTGCAAGATAGGCAATGCGATATCCTTACTCATCTTGTTCTGCTGATCAGTAATGGTTGTCCTGACATAATATGAGAATCTCAGACGCAGCCCTAGATTCCTTCAAAATGCACATCACATTCATCCAGGGTCAGGTTAAAGCACCACTTCTGCCCATGGACTGCTTTTTTCAGTTGTCAGAGCAGTCCATACTGTATGTGCTCTGTGTAAAACAACAAACTGTGTGCACACGGAGTTCAAAGAATGGAAGCTATATGTCAAATGACTGACTGGACCTCTTATTAGCTTAGACAAAATAGACGCCAAGGTAAAAACGGTCCAGCAGCACGATCAAAATAAAATAGCATCAGTAGGAACAATTTAGTTCAAAAACGCGTGAGCGCCATGTGGACTGTTAATCCTGTGGATCTGACACATGTTTGAGAATCTTCAATAAAACTTTTTGGATGTTATTTAGATCCTGCTGAACCATTTTCTCTATGTGTATGTGAATGGTTCTGGAAAATTTGTATCCAGTTTAGAAATCCACACATGTAAAATCCATAGTTCTTTACCTCATACATTAATGCTCTTACACAGTAAGAAAGTCATGAACGAGTTTCCTTTCCATTTTTCCTCTGCTGTGATGCACTGTAAGGTAAATTCAACTCGACACAGGTCAAAAAGTGCGATTCTGCAAGTACGCCTCTGCTCCGTTAGATTCATGTCTTCTAAACCATATCCTGTCATCACTGCTTCCCTCCAAGCATAAGTTTAGATATAGCCTACTCTAAGGGTATGAAATGAGAAGATAGGAGGGTTATAGAAAATTACCATCCTATTACCGTCCTATTAGGCAGTGATATCATTTTAGGTAGAGACGGAAACACTTCCACTTTAATTATCCTGTGATTAGATTATGAAGTGAGAAGCACACGTCAGTCACGCTCCATGTTTTTGGATCCTCATCAGGAGTGCAATAGATTGAAATACCAGATTGCTTCAGCACCAATCAAGAATCACCTTTCCATAAATTGCTAGATACCATCTTAGGCTACTTTCACAACTGCATTTTTGCTGTCCGGTTTTGAGATCCGGCATGGGATCTCAAAACTACAGCAAAACGCATCTGTTTGAATAAACAACCGGCTGCATCTGTTCAGAACAGATCTAGTTGTATTATATAAAAAATAATCATACCGGATCCGGCATTTCTAAGTCAATGCGTGGCAGCACCATTGACTTACATGGTTTTCTGGTGCCCGATCCGGCATGTTTAGTTTCCCATGCCGCGCACAAATACGCTACTTGCAGTGGTTTTGTGTACGGCATGGGAATGCAACAAACCGGAACGGAATGCATTCTGGGGCACTCTGTTCCAGTTTGTTCAGTTTTGTCTGCCAGATCTCAAAACCGGAAAAGAAAACGCAGATGTGAAAGTAGCCTTACCCTTTTCAGGAGGAAGTCAAGTAAAGAATCTAAGACCTGGAAGACTCTAGTCCTTGTACTATGAGATGTTTTCCAGGCTGAACTTGGCAGGTGCATCGAACAAAGGAACCTGCAGTGATTAGAGCGGAAGAAAGAAAGGAACATCGGGTAGAATAAGAGAGCTTCTTCTACGTCTTTGAATTAAGCAGGAAGCTGTTCCTTTTCTTTATCTTGGAGATCAACTTGTGTTTAATGGGGTTGTCCAGGATTTTGTTTTTATATCCTCCCTACACTCAAACATACCTATGAAGAGGTCTATACTTACATGCTCCCCTCAGTTCCCAGGTTGTGTTTCCTGGCCTTCCAGTCTCCACCTGCCAACTTCCACATGGATGGCGGTCACATGCACTGCTGCAGCCAGTGCTTGACCCCATGGTGACATTTCCCCAAGTGGCTTCCGACCCAGCAGTATTATACTGCTTGTAGATATGTTAGTTCTGAGGCTAGTCAGTAGCTTCAGAGGTGCACATGAACCCTTCCATGAAGAAGTTGACAGGCAGGGCTGGAAGTCCAGCAAAGAGTGACCGGGAGCTACGAGGTAGTAGGTAAGTATAGCTGTCTTCTCAGGTACTTCTGAGTGTGAAAGTGGGGGAGTTAAAAATCCTGGACAGCCCGGACAGTATATTTCTTGAGCTTGGTATGTAAAATAGTTTTAGCAGTAACTTTTGCCATGAGACACTTGTCAGCTCTTTATTGCCTTCAGCAGGGCTGATATAGATCAGTGTTATAGGAAAAAGCCTCGGACCAGATTACCGCAGCACTTGCCAAGTTTTCCCTTGTCTCAAGACATGTAGGTTTTGTTTTTCTTTCGCAGAATACATGGAAGATTTGTATTCCGAGGGAGCTGGCCACAGAACAGAAAAGAGAGTAGAAACACTCAACAAGCAAGCAGTTTATTCATCCTCAGGAAGCCAGGCTTATAATCCCAGCATGACCTGGCGTTCTCCACCTCATACAGGATTATATTGTGTTCTGCGTCCACGTCTTCTCTTAGGTGGCCTGTATGAAGGAGTTAAAACGCGCACACACTTCCTGTCTTCAGTGGACATCTAGTAATACAGTAGTTGTTACTGGAACAGAAAGCATGTTCTCTCCAAGACAAGCCCACCCTGCGAGAACCACAATCTCGACGGCGTTCAAGATAGAAGGAAGGTTATTAATAAAGAAATAACAAAAACAGTGAGCGCTTCAGGGAATACACAGCTTATTACAGAGCCATCCAGCTGTGTGTGCCTTTCCATATTTACGCTGTGGGTTTCGATGAGAGTCATCCTTGATCTTGTAGCAGGTGGTTCATGCTGGAACGCTGCGATACAGTCATTATCAGTCAGCTCATTGTTACTGGTGTTATTACACACTGCAGTCTGCAGCCTCGCTGCTTCTTTCCTTTGACCCTTCGCGGTGAAGGGATCCTTCCTGAAATAGTTATGGCGTTGCAGTTTTATGGCTAACAGCTTGACCCGAGGAAAATGTAATTTTCAAAGGACAAATAAGGTCAGCTGTAGGAAGATGATAAATGTATTTTTAGTAGTTACACCCAAAGTGCTCTTCCTCTCCAAACAAAGACGATGTGTGCGTCTTAATAATTTCTTATTGTACTGTTACATTTACATATGTGCAGTTTTATTTTTCTGCTTCAGATTTATAGAGCAGGCCATGGCTTTGTGAGACCTGCCATTGCTTGCCATATAACTTGTCACCAACATTGCCTTTAACGTGTGTAGCTGTACTACATTTTCCACTTTCTTCTTCTCTCTCTGAAGGTTTGCCTCAGCAGTAACTTATCTGACGGGCACCTCAATGGTTAGCACTAGTGCCTTGCAGCGCTGGGGTCCTGGGTTCAAATCCAGCCAAGGAGAACATCTGCATGGAGTTTGTATGTTCTCCCTGTGTTTGTTTGTGTGGCTTTTCTCAGACACTCCAAAAGACATACAGTACTGATAGAGAACTTAGATTGTGAGCTCCTTTGGGGACAGTGAGTGATAATGTCTGTAAAGGGCCGTGGAATATGTTGGTGCTGTATAAGTGAGTAAATAAATACATAAAAGTTTCATCTGTTCTTTCCCTCTCTCGCTTAGGCCAGTTTCACACTTGCATTTGGGAGATCCAGCAGGCTATTCTAGCAGGAAGCTACGTGAATTCCATCCGGGCCCCATTAACTATAATGGGGATTGGCGGAAATCCAGCTGCAACCCGGCAAATATGCCGAGAAAACCGCTGCACGCAGGAAACTAGCCTTAGTTTCTTCATCCATCCCTTCTCTCCCTCTTTTGGTCTCTCTCTTTCCCCATCAGCACTTTCTAATGGTCTCCCCATTCCTCTCTCCCCCTGATGGTTTTCCCATCCCTCTCTCCCCTTTGTCTTTCCTTGTTACTTCATTCTTCCCTCCTTTCTTAAAAACAAAACCTACAGCAGTGTGGCAGGCACCGCACTATGAAGGGTCCTTTTGTACTGTAGAATTAGAAGAATTTTGGTATCTCTGACTTTTAGTCTAACCAGACTGTCTATTACTCTGTAATTCCTCTAGCGCCATTCTATGGAAACAGTAGGTTTAAAGAGCACACCAAATGCTTGAAAGAACTTCTTTATTAACTTAAACTTTTCTTTATATATAACACTGCCGCCTCCACAGCAGATAGTCCATTTACAAAACACTTGTTGAAAAGATATCACAAAATGGCGGTATGCATAAGATTGTTCAACTGTTCAATCTTGTCATTCAACATAAAATGGTGGATATATTTCTCTCTTGAGTATCTGTACTCTCATTTTAGGTTATTTATGCACTTTATGATCTCTCTGAGAGGTATATCTGAGGTCTAACTAATAGTTCACTTGCTGAATTTGGTCGCAATTTGCAATATGCAGTTGACAGTAACTATTTGCAGAATGGTTGAGTATGATCTGGTATGGTTGTATGCAATTTGGAGTGCAATATGGAATTTGAATGGTTGCAATTGTTTGTACTGGTTCAGTATACTGTTCTAATCACTATTAACAGTAGGAACATTATACAACTGTTTTTAAATACCTATTTTGGCCTCTCTGCTTCCATAAAACACAGCTCTTAGTGGAATGAATGTCTGTTCAGCTTCTCTCTCTGGTGAATAATAATTTCTAGCAGCTCCTGCTAGGGGAACTTCCCACACAGGCTGTGTGTGAGGCTAGCTGTGATTGGCCAATACGCCTTTTGTGTGTAAGGCTGGCTGTGATTGGTCAAGACTCCTGCACAGCAACAACAGTTTAACTCTATGCTTTCTGTTGTTTCTGCTTTGTCATTGATCTTACCTTACATTATATAATGAATCTTAAAGGCATACTATCTTTTCTGCTTCTGTGAACACAAAATATAACTCTGCTACATCTGTATACACCATGTCAGCACCCGGGGCTGAGTGCCCTTTATAGTCTCAGGAAATTGAACAGATAGCATTTCTTTGCATCGCAGATCGTGGTTGCAAACTTCTATAGAAAAGATTGGGGACCACCAGCCTTCAGTACTGCAGCACTGCCACTCCTGCACCTCTGCAAACAGGTTTTTATTGTACTGATATACTTGTGAACAGGCATAAAAACTGCAGCTTCTGTGGACACAAAATATAACTATTACATGACATCCAAACATGAAGTCACTGTAGAAAACCCTGCTTTTGTCTTTAACATACAAACATAGGAACTGTATTAAGGTTATTGGCAGGTCTAGCTGTATAAACATATAAGCTATACTAGCAACCTAGGACAGGTCTTAGCTGGCCAGCTACACGCAGGTTTATGCACCGATCAAAATTCTCAGGAGCAGCTCAATGGTGGTAGCTGGTCAGACTTCTTCTCAGTCATAAAATAGAAATATTAATGGGTGCAGTCTAAGAACTACAGATGTAACAGAGTTAAGTCATAGTCATAACGCGTTAACTAAATCTGATAACTCACCAAGTGCGTGTGTTAACTCTGCTACATCTGTATACTTGAGACACTGTGTTAGCACCCAGGGCTGAGAGCCCTTCATAGTCTCAGCAAAGTGATTCTCACTCCAGGAACAGATAGCATTTCTTTGCATCGCAAAGTTTACTGGTCCAGATTTTTCACACACAGTGGTCTCCGCTATAGAAAAGAGTGGGGACCACCAGCCTTCAGTACTGCAGCACTGCCACTCCTGCACCTCATGCAAACAGCTTTTTATTGTACTGATATACTTGTGAACAGGCATAAAAACTGTACAGGGTGTTAGAAATCCAAGCACATGTAGCCCATAAGTACCAGTTGATAATGTTCCATATACTACATAAAACTTCCTATACTTTGCTTCAAATAGAGTAACATGGTGTCATTGTCATCCACTATTAAACTCCACAAGTACTGCGTGTCGGGAGGTATAACACCATAATGCAGCTCCACATGGATGGGGAGATATAGTAATGCATTTGCACCTAGAATCTTACTTTATTTGTGACAGAATTTTTTGTGCACACTCAATAGAGTTGCAGATAGGAGATGTAGACTGTGAGCCTCACTGGGGACAATGCCCCAATATGTTGTCGCCATATAAATAAATAAAATAAGTTGTGACAAATTTATTAAGACCGTGCGCCAGAATTTGAACCCATTGGTGACATGCTAGACACAACTGTCTGCAAGTCAGCTTTTTATTTTTTTCTTCCTCTGGTCCTACTTTTGTTGCAGTCTTAGATTTTGGTGCATCTTGCGGTCAAAAACTATACCAATGTGGTCTAAAAAGTGGTGTAACATTCTGATAGTATAAAGACCAAATATCTTTCAGGCAATACCACAATGCAGCACAAAATTCCAACCCATCAGAACCCCCCCATTGCAGTATTCAACTGTATCACCGTCCTGAGGATGGCGATACAGTTCAATTCAGGAGATTGCCTGTGGCTCATAAGTACCTGATGTCCTAGCAGTAATTGCTACTGAGATCATTAGATGGTTATGTGCCCAGCTGGCGGCCATTAGGAGCGCTTGGGCGGCCCCCCTCGGCATCAGCCCACTGGGAAATTTCCAGTCCGTCCTTGGTTTCCTTTCCATCAGTGGGAAGAAACTGAAAGCTTTAGTGACAACTCAGAAGAGCAAAGTTCCACTGTTTGAACCCAATGTCCCATTTCATACAATTTGCTATGCTTCTTGATTAGCTCATTTATGTTTTTTTTTATTCCTTTTCTATTCTTTCTTTGTTTCATATATTCCATTGTGAGTCATGGCGTGCTTCTGAGTCACTCCGTAATAATGATTTCTATGTATGGTTGTGTATTTGTCATATTTATCTATTTAGCCTAGGTCTTTTAAGGCAAGATTTGCATGCCTGAATATTTTTCTTGCATATTAAATTTTAAAGCTGTAATAACTGGAATTCCCATTGTTTCTTTTATAGATCCCTTGTAGCCTTGAGTACTGGGATGAACTCCAACGGTCATTTGTTGCCTTTCGAGAGTTCAGTCTATCGGAGAGCAAACCATGCGAGCTTCAGCTGCCAAGCATTACCACGGTCAGCGACCAGAAGGAGCTCGTGTCTTCACATCTTTGGAGAATTGTTTTGAATGGCAATACGAACTCTATGGATGACCAGAGGTAGAACGTGCTGTGTATAGCTGTGCTTACTGTAGCTTGATGGAGCCCACCAAACATAATGTAGAAGACTCCTTAAATTACATCATTATCAGCAGTGCTTTTTCTCATCAGTCATTTATATTGAAGCGCAAAACATAACACTAGCATAGCAGCGACATCTTATTGACAGTAGTGTTTACAGATGAATATTTTAGCAATAAAGTTTTAGCTTCATTTATTTGATCAGAAAATTGTGCTCATATACAACTCATAGTAAACCAAATCAAAACAGTAGGTCTGTAGAAATATTACCGTAGGGTCTTGGTGAAGGTTGTACAGAGGACTTGTCACCTGACAGGACTATTTTAATAGCTTCATGCATTCCCTATGTAATAACAATTCTGGAGCATCTATTCTTATGGCTCTATGGTCTACCATTCCTTTATTATTTCTACTAGAAATCATGAATGAATTTCTAGCAGTCTGCAGTAAGGGTACAGAGGGGTGGTAACAAGTTGGGGGGGTGTACCTGATTAGTCTGAAAATGGCAGCACTGATTGGATAGAGTCAGACTGTGCAGGTACACACCCCCAACTTGTTACCACCCCTCTGTACCCTTACTGCAGACTGATAGCAATTCATTCATAACTTCTAGTAGAAATAATAAAGGAATGGGACAACATAGAGCTATAAGAATTGATGCTTCAGAATTTTTATTACATGGGGAACGCATGAAGCTTTTAAAACAGGCATGTCAGGAGTGGTGAAAGGTCCTCTTTAAGGTGTTTTCCAGTTTGCATTAACATCCTTTAAAATAATAATTTATGAAAGTAACAGTAATTGTGTAATGTATTTATTTTACCTTTATTGCTCCTATCTAGGCTGTGGTCACATGACCATGTCCATGCAGCTCTTTCTTATTTCCTGTGATGTTATGTCCATGGGCGTGTCAAAGCAGCAACAGGAGCAGTGATAGGGGCCGCCCCAGCAGCACAAAATACCTCCCCAGAAGCTGCCTGTCTGTGATGGTCTGTGAGGTGACACAGGCCACAGCACAGAGCCAGCCCTCCTGTCAGCATGCCTCTTAATCATACACGAGAATACAGAACTACATAACTCGTATGTCTCCTCCTACGTACAGTAGATGTTCTCTCTCCTTATCTTTTCTATTTGGCCAAGACCTCCATGTCGACTTCTCTCAGCCATGTCTCGTCTCTGTAGAGTTTGTTGCATAAACACCATAGAACCCCCCCCCCCCCCCAATACTGTGCCTGATGTGCTCCACAACGCCCTCAAATGTTATATTGCAGAAAAAAATACTTCCCCCCCCCCCCCCCAAATGCCTCCAGCAATAATAATTCCCTCTATTGTTCTCCCAGCAACAACAATGTCCCTTAAAATACCCCTAGTAGTAGCGTATGTTAAAAAAATATATATATATATTTCTATTGCATGTACATTGCAATGATACTAAATTGGAAATGCCCTATTCATTGCATAGTAATACTTTGGGTGGGAATATCCCCTCTGAGTACTAAATAATGACGAAACATGAGATTAGTGTAGGCATCACTGCATGAACCTCCACCACTTGTTTGGGGGTTCCAAGTTCGAAGGCATTTGCATGGATAAGGAGTCAGGAATCTGTGCTGCTGTTCCATGCAATCTCTATAGGAGTTGTGGACACCGTTTTGTTTGTGGATTGTATGTAGAACCATTCATTTCAATGGGTCCACAGAAAAAATGTAAGTGGCTCCATATGCATTCCGTTTCCGTATGTTCCGCAAAATAAAATGTCCTATTATTGTCGGTTGCGGACAAGGATAGGCCTGTTCCGTTCCACAAAATACAGAATGAACAAGGACGTCATTTTTTTAGGATCCAGACCGCCAAATATATTAGGTTGTGTCATGAGCCCTAAGACTAATATGGCCCTAACATCCCGGTAATGCCAGGGGTAAGTAGCATTATGGGAATGCCCACGCATTTTGGTAAATTAGTCACTGTTGCTGTTAATCCTATGTTATCCATTCCTAAACTGTACCACTTTCTATCAGTGAACATTTTGTTCCGCGCTGGTCATTCAGAATAACTTCCAATAAACTCCAGTTCCAAGATGACTGCTGAGACCGTATGGTTAAAATATGCTAAGCCACGGGAGAATCTCAACAGACTTATTAAAAGGTCCTTCTGGTATTGAGAAGTCTGCACACATAGTAAACAACACAAAATTAATCCAGTTGGAAGCTATTTGGTAGACAGGTTCCCAAAGCAGATATCAGTTGGACGCCCTTCTCCAGTTTCTCAGTCCTCGGTGGAGATACATGGAATTTTTTTGGCTGATATTTGTGCTGGGGTTTGGAATGGACAGTGAAATTTGTCATGCTGCCGCCCATCCACAGAGCTCTGTTCAGTGAACAGTTCATATGTCTCCTCTGGTTCCCAGTATTGTGCTGCACTGGGCTTGTTAGCTTTCATGCTGCTTCATGTACAGAAGTAGTCACAGATATCAAGAGGATCTGGGAAATCGGAAAAGCGGATCAAAAAATCAATAACGAAATTAAACATCTGCTTCCCATTCATTGGACAGAACTGGGACTGGTTTCTTGATTTAATTGTGAAAGAATGCATTCTCGTCACTGAGAAGTTAAGTGTTTTAGACAGGGTTAATTCTTCTGAATTTGGGACCTCCACAAAATTACCTTTGTGGTCAACTTGGCACCGCAGTAATGTGAATACTGTGGGAATGTTAAATGTTGCTTGTTTCAAGTCAGAATATTGTTTCTTTGTCAAACCATTTGACATTACGGCCCCAGCGAGTGTAGCATACAAGTATGATTTCATCTTCGCCTAAGTCCATAGCAATGAGCATTATCTACTGGGTTGGTTTTTATCGCTTTGGCTGCTTTATAAAAAAAATTTTTTTGCATTCATTTCTTCTGGCTTTCTGTAGTTGTGTTGGGTCGTGTACCTATAGCCGTTCAGTGAACAAATCTATTTTGCTTGCAATATATTTTCTTTTTTCATCCTTTTTTAACCCGTGTTTAGTATCAGTTGTAGTTAAGTGTTGCTCTTAAAATATCAGGGGGAGAAAACCAGAACTGGATCACACATCCACAATGCTATGCTTTGATCTAATTAAACTCGCTTCTCAGCGCTAAATATTAACATGTACAGCCCCCCATACTTCATGCTGTACAAGAGGCATTAGTGTACATTTTGATCAAAAGGCATAAGCCCACTCACCACGCCAAGGTCACCTGTAGCTCCTGATAGCAACGGACATGTTGTTTTAGACAACTGTTCACATGGTGCAGTGCTGCACGGTGGCCTTTGTTTTTGTGGCGCTGTGCTGGTGGGTTGGTGGGACCCAGTGTCATGGGTGGCATTGTCAGACAGCAGGGTTGCTGTTTGACTCCTGGGTCCCGCCACCTACTAGGGCAGTGCCACTTTGTCACTGCATTTTGCTGCGCCTTTTGGTCAGAGTACGTCCCACTCAAAGAGGCGACCTTGGCGTGGTGAGGGGGCTTATGCCTTTTGATCAAAATGTACACTAATGCCTCTTGTACAGCATGAAGTATGGGGGTCTGTACACTTTAATATGGCGCTGAGAAGCGAGTTTAATTAGATCAAAGCATAGTATTGTGGATGTGCGATCCAGTTCTGGTTTTCTCCCCCTGATATGTTGCTCTTAATATTTTTCTATGTGTAGTACTTTGAGTGCACAAGGGTGCAATGTTATGGTCAGCTGTTATGTCCCTGTAGATTTCACTGTGTGTTTGGGTCAAGAATGCTGTCCAAATAAGCTCTCGTTGGGAGAACATATTGGTGCGGTGAAGAACGAGGACTTGTGTTTTTATGGAATATGGAGCAGATTTATCAAACTATCTAAAACTGTAGCAACCAATAGTGTATCCCTCATACTTCTAAAACACTGTAGGATTGAGTATGATTGACAAATACAGTTGGGGAACCCCTATACATATTTAATCGTTTGCCATTCCTGATAAAATAGTTGGCCTTAGGTGATAGACATATAATGAGTGTAGCTGGTCATACATATTAGATGTATGTTGGTTGAACCTAACTATTTCAATAGGACGTCGAGGACGAGCCAACCCTCTAAAATGTATGGGGCTATGGCCTTCTGACTCTCCTTCAACTGCATATGTCAGAGGATATAAATATCGGGCAAATGGATTTCCACATGACCAATCCTTTTATTCTGTGGGAGATACGGCCACCACCAGAGGTGTCTAGCAAGGTGGCCTCAACTCTCCCAGGTGGCTAAGTCAAGTGTGTATGTGTGGAGAAAAGATTTGGGGGGTACTATCTCTCCTTGGGGAGAGAGCCCCTTAGTCGGCATGAGGAGACTTATAGGCCATACTTGCTACTCTTGAAAGGGATCCAAATGAGCTCTTAACAAGCTCTGCCTCTGATGCCACCAGATGTAAGGCAGCTATCCTATAAGTCAATGTTTGACCCTTTAAATAGGCCTTGATACATGACTCGGATATTAGATAAGCCAGTATCTCATCTGCAGCCAGAGAGTAGAGGCTTAATTGGGTGAAATTTGGGGGGTACTATCTGTGGTGAAATAAATGTCATCTCAATGTGCTATCTAGTATAGAGTTAACATTAGACTGAAGCTGCCTTGGTCATCGCTGATTGGCTTTGGTCAGGCTTTTCTTACTCAGTGTTGTACCGGGTTGCTTAGGGCCCACCAGTAAAATTAATTCTGGGGGCCCAGTGCACAGCTATGTGCTAATATTACCTGCTCACATAGCGGAAGCCAGCAGAAAGACGCTCAAGATGATTCATTATGGGGTCCTTGCAGTTACTACGAGAAGGCATTTCCCTGGGAAAGATGATACTGGCTGTCTTGCCTCTGTGCCTAGAAGTCTTTTCTGCCACTCAATGCATCTATACTAATAAACTAGATAGTCTCTAAAATAATCAACCACAGTTTTTTATATGGATGCATAGGTTGGTTGAGATTCTGTATGCTGCCAATTCATATGTCATGCAGTCAATCTAATGTGCCATTTGTGTAAGGGGTGGGGGACTGGGGACAGGACCCACTGTGGACCAGTCCAAGCCCGTTCTTACTCCTTGGTGATTACCTTTTACTCCTGCAGAAGCTTCAGACACCCCCGCGTATCCACTGCTTTAGGTAATTTACAAGGATCCATGCTTTATACTTTATTATATGTTTTTTTCTTTAGATATCAGCACCTTCATGGTTATGTTTATACAATGAACATTCAATAAATACTAAAAGTGGAATTTGCAACAAAAAAAAAAATGTTCTTTCCTCTAGTGGAGATTTGCTGTCCCTGCATGGACTGCAGATGAACCAGCAGCAATCTTTGTTATTTTCTTTTCTCCATACATTTAGTGAAGAGACATTTCCATGAAGAGTGTGATTGTTTAGGTTTTTCATTAATCATTTAAATGGCCCCACATTAAGAACACATTGCTATCTAACTCATTATAAACATACTTGTGTGGGGGAAGAGCATATTTCACATCCCAGCTAATTTGAGCTGCGCCTACGAGTAAACACTTCACTGCGGAGTAATCTCAGTGTTTTAAGTTCGGACGCAAGTGTGAGAATATAAACAGCATTCTTACGCTGCGCAATCGTTTCATGACAGCTAAATGTGATTTAAATTGAGACTTTTGTTTGTTCTGCCCCGGAATGATTGTTCACAGAGGGATGCTTAGGTGGCAACTAAAGGCTGCAATTTGAGGCCTAGGGTCAAGAATTAATATTAACTCAAACACATTGAATTAAATAGAATTTTCCTATTTTTCAATGACTAAATTGCATTTTTTTTTCTTCCCCTGATGATCTGTTTTGGCTGGGATGTTCAGATCATAGATGGACACCATTGTCACTGCTTTGCCTACAGGTTTGGGTTGTCTGTGGGCTGTTTTTTTTTTGTTAAGATTTTATTTAGATTTTTTAATGAATTTATAACATAAGGACTTTAGACCCTTTCTGAATCAATGACTTCAATGCCTACATTTCTGTATTAAATTGAAATTATTTTCAAAACAATGCATTCTAATGGTCCCTTTACATGGGGCGACGATTTAGCAGATTGTCAGCAAAGGAAGCAATATGCTGATCGCTAGCCGAAGAGGCTGCGGCATTTACATGCAGCGATCTCGTCCAGAGTATGGGGAGGAGTAATCGCTAATGCCATCGCTCTTCCACATTGGTGTTTGCAAAATTAGTAAAAATAAAATTCAAATTATATTGCTTATTTCCCCGTTTGTCATTCAGTGCTATAAATGTAGCCATATAGATTTATACAAAAAATAATCTTCTCCTCTCTGATGTATGTGTAATTTTAACATTCATCATCACTGTAATACTTAAGAAGACAAGGTCCCCGTTATTCTTATGTCTCTTCTACCATTAGCTGGTATATTGGCTCTTTTTGAATGCTATGGTTTTTCACCTTTTGTGACAGATGACCATTTCAACTCCGCATCAGTTCAGTAGGAGCAGACTGACAAAATGCTGACCTGATTACTTTAATGGTGAACAGCTAGACAGGGAGATTTACTATTGAAGTTGTGGACTTATATATATATATATATACGTCCTAACTTCTCAGTGCATCAACTTTAAGGCTATATATATATATATATATATATATATATACAGATGGTGTATGCAAAGAGGTTAAGGGCACAGGAACTTTCCTTACATAGGATTGGTGAGGCATATGCCGTGGGTGTTTACCACTATTATTGTAGCAGCAGATTAACTTTTTGTGAAAGAGCAGGACCACCACAAAATTAAATGTTTGTTCACCCATTGTAATTACATCATATACGCCTTTCTTATTTTTTATTTGTTTGCTTTTGAAGTCTTGTAGTTTGATTTTGTTTTGTTTTTTCCCCCACTTGAAACTTTAATACAAATACAACTAATCCTGCTTCGAGGAAATTATCTATTTTTTGATTGGTGGGAATTCAGCAAACCCCTATTGTTTGGTAGAACCAAGGGGCAGGAACTTTCAGTGCTGCGTCGCTTCAACTCTGATTGCTATTTTCCATCTTGCGTAGTCCGTTTTTTACAGGAGTGATTGAATAAGCCAAGGAAGGAAGTAACACTCAACCATTGGCTTCTTCTCCATCAGTTTAGCTGTTGGAGGGCTTCTCAGCACCCAGATCCCCATTGATCATGTTTTTTTTTCCTTTTTTGTAATAAAGCAGTGACCTTTTAATATTTAATCTGATGTTTATTCCAGAGGTTTTTCGTTTTTTTGCTGAGCTATTTCTTATGTGAGCTATTATTATTATTATTTAAACTTTCTTGTTCTTCTTTTGAAGTTCTCGTTTTGCTTACAGTATTTACATAGGTCACAAAGAACATTGGATAATTTCACCATGTTCTCTGATTATCTTCATCGAATGAAAAAGTGACGCAGGATTCTGAAGGATATTTTTAAATCTTTCTTTTCACCGCTCTTGTGTATTGATTTTATAAAAAAATAATATTTAGAAAAGTGACTGGCGTCCACACATTTCGGGCTTAATAATAAGGTAATGTTAAATCGAAGCTTCTTTTTATCACATCTTATGAACATTTAGTCCCAGTGATAAAAAAAAAAATTGGTAACCCATAAAAAAAAAAAGATTTAAGACAAAAAGGTCACAATTTCTTGTTTTTTTTAGGTGCCAGCCAATATAACATTGGGGCAAATGTACTACGAACAATCATAGTATAAAGTCCAATGGCATAAGATGTGGCACAATTATTAAAGGATAACTGTCATATTTATTTATTTTTTTGCTAAAGTGTAGGGCAAGTGATGGGTAACAATTTTGCAATAGACTTTATTTAGCCAAAACTTTTATTTTTGGTAGAAAACTGGGGCTGAAATGGCCCTTAGCAGCACTCTTCAAAAGAGCGTTGCTAAGGGCCATCCGTCCATTAGAAAAGAAGGGCTGTGCAGACGCTGTGCTTCTGAAGCGTGCTTCCCTGGGAGACAGAAGGCTGGGCACAGGAGTCCTAGGAGTTAAAATTACATTTATATTCCCCCTTTCTATGCAATCTAATGCTCTGTTACATTCACTGACCTGCAATCCCTGTGATAATAATTCATGTAGCAGCCGCCGGAAGTAGACGCACTGTGCGCAGTGAGCCGGCTGCTGCTTCATGAATTATTATCACAGGGATCGCAGGTCAGTGAATAAAGTCTATTGCAAAATTGTTACCTATCACTTGCCCTACACTTTAGCAAAAAATAAATAAATGTCAGTTATCCTTTAAGATGTGCAGGAGGTCCGTGTGCCAGGAACTAGGAGCTGGCATAGATTTCAGGTTTACCATGACACTTTATGGGGGGACATTTATTATACCCCGTATGCTAGGGAACTGGTGTCAAAAAGATTGAGTTTGGCACATGCCATTCTTGCTTAAAATTATTTGACTTCTTGGGGGTTTGGAACCTCCATTGCCACTTTTTCAAATAGTGGGTAGAGTAAGGTGGGGAGCAGGCAGCTATAGTCAGCCCATGACATTTCTTACAATCTATGTAAGGAAACTTTCCTATAAAGAAATGTATAAGGAATGTTTGAAAATGCCATACTCAGAGCATGCTGCTAACGCCAAGGGAGCAAAAAACACCAGGAAACTGTCTCCAGGCTGCATTGGACTTGCCCATACCCCACCTGCTGTTATTTAATAAAAAATGGCAAGCGCAATGTAAGAGGAGGAAAATTAGCAATTTTTTTTTTGTAAAACAGACCTTGCACAATAATTTGTGACTTTTGTACATAGATTCATCCCCCTGAGTTTCACCCTGCTTTCCTCTGTATAGCAAAGTTATCTCCGGCACGCCAGCTGTGGTGAAACTACGACTCCCAGCATGCTCCATTCATTTCTATGGAGTTCTAGGTTTGAATCCAACCAAGGACAACATCTGCATGGAGTTTGTGTGTCCTCCCTGTGTTTGCGTGTGTTTCTTCCGGGTTCTCCGGTTTCCTCCCACACCCCAAAGACAAACTGATAGGGAACTTAGATTGTGAGCTCCACTGGGGACAGTCAGTGATGATAATGTCCGTAAAGCACTGCGAAATATGCCAATTCTGCTACATTGAGGCTATGTTCACACTGTTAACATTCACAGCAGAAAAATCTGTAGCAGAATTAGTATCTAAAAAGATGTAATTTGGTGCCATTTTCAGAGAAGTTTTTACAAGTGCTTTACAAGAGTTCTTGCCTGTTTCTCTACTTCCTTACTGACTTCTATGGAATCCACAATCAAATCTGCTTCTAAGGCCTTTGACTTGTCCCTGTCCATTGTGACATCCATGACAAGATGTTCGTGAAGGATCTGTGTCTGGTCCATGTGTCAGTTTTTTGTTTCTCACAGTGTGACATCTGTATTCCACTGACACTGCTAGGGCGAAGATTCATCTCCAGAGCATCTCCTAGCAACGATCCATTAAAACCATGAGCCAAACACGGATATGACACCCATGTAGTGACTGTGGTTTTCACGGACCCGTAGACTATAATGTGTGTGAGGGATCTGTAATCACGGATAAAATGTGTGCGTGCTTCTGTGGTGTCACCACAGACCCTCAGTCCTTGGAAAACCACTGATAAAGTCAATGGGTGCATGTGCTGTCCGTGGAGAACACAGACGGCACATGTCCATGATCTACTGACGTGTGAAAGAGGCCTAAGAAATAACATGTCCCTTCTCAACAGTTTTTCCGATCATCTGCTGGAAAAAAATACTCTACCATTTGTATGAGATGTGCACATGGTCACGTTTATTACATTGTATTCAATGGGAAACGGTTGATGGAATTTTGAATGTGGTTTTAGCAGTGGAAATGCCCGTTGTCCACCGCTTAATTTAGCCATGAGAAGATACCCTGAAAGTGGTAAAATCTGCTGTTAGACGCTACAGCATTTTAGCAACAGACTGAGCATGCTCTATATTTGAAAATCCACGGCAAGCTTTTTTTCTAAGCGGAAACATCCACAGCATGAGGAGTAAATTTGTAAAGTCTGATTTTATGCCTGATCCACTGCGGATATTACTTGGGCAAAACCACAGAGGATCGGCCACGTGTGAACTCAGCTTAAAGGGCTTCTGTCACCCCACTAAACCTTTATAATTTTTTTCGTTTACTTATAATCCCTATAGTGCGATTTCTGCATACATAAGCTAAATAATCATTTTGGTTCAGTAGAATTTGTTAAAAACGTAATTTTAAAATATGCAAAGTACCTTGCTACCAGCAAGTATGGCGGCTACTTGCTGGTAGCAGCCGCATCCTCAGATCCTAAAGACGCCCCCTCCGCATGTTGATTGACAGGGCCAGGGAACGGGATCGTTATCTGCTGGCCCTGTTTGAATTAAAAATTTCGCGCCTGCGCCGTACCTGTCTTTAATCGGCGCAGGCGCACTGAGAGGCGGCCGCTCGCTCGGCCACTCCATCCTCAATGCGCCTGTGCTGGGTGTAGATGTGACGTCATCGGCGCAGGCGCATTGAGGATGGAGCGGCCGCCTCTCAGTGCGCCTGCGCCGATTAAAGACAGGTACGGCGCAGGCACGATATTTTGAATTCAAACAGGGCCAGCAGAGAACGATCCCGTTCCCTGGCCCTGTCAATCAACATGCGGAGGGGGCGTCTTTAGGATCGGAGGATGCGGCTGCTACCAGCAAGTAGCCGCCCTACTTGTTGGTAGCAAAGTTATTTTGTATATTTTTAAATTACGTTTTTAACAAATTCTACTGAACCGAAATGATTATTTAGCTTATGTATGCAGAAATCGCATCATAGGGATTATAAGTAAACCCCCCCAAAAAAAAAACTATTTAGTGGGGTGACAGAAGCCCTTTAAATTTATTTTCATTTATTCTTTTTGGCCTTATTCACACATTTGCATCTACTTCTTATTTGGGTTTATAATTCTGATGCAAAATACTGATCAAATCTACATGTGAATAAAGCTTAAAGGAATCAATGCAAAGAAAACAATTCGGCTGAGTTCACATGTGGCAGATTTGCTGTGGATTCGCCCAAGTAATATTTGCAGTGTATTACAGTACAGCACAAGTGAATGAGACTTTACGGATATCCTCCTCATGCTGTGGACATCTTCTGCTCAGAAAACCAGCCATGGTATTGATTTTCAAATCCACGACATGTTCCGTCTGTTGTGGAATATGCCACAGATTTACCACTTTCAGTGTAGTAAATCCGTATATAGCACACCTAGATTTTGCTGCAGATTTGCTTCGAGGTCTTTACTACATCTGGAACGCTTTTGTTGTAGTTATCTCTACCTTTATTTCAGTAGCCAACAAGATCACTGAGCCCGGGCTCTGAATAAGACAACCCTCATTTTTAGCCGATTTTGGAGTGAAGCTCTTGTCAGGGGTCTGTTTGTTGGTTTGATTTTCAGGTCACCTTTTAGACACTATTGGTGTGTCCTGTGTGTGCAATATTGGCATCAACATTTACAATAAAATAGATTATCCAAGATTTTGATAGCCTATCCTCAGATAGATCAGCAGAGGTCTGACACCCTGCATCCCCACCCATCAGCTGTTGCTTTGTAGCTCCAGCACTGGCCATTGTGTGGTGGACAGAGCTAGTAACTGCAGCTCTGCTCCCATTGCAGTGAAGCAGCGCTGCAGTTACCACACTGCACAATGGACGGAGCTGTGTAGTTCCAGCATCGGAGATGCAAAGGACTTTTGCATCGCAATCTGCGCCAAAAATATGCCTAAGTTAGGCATATTTCTGTGTAACAAATGACCCCTACTTTTTCAAAGGGTATAATTTGGTTCACAGGGGACTTCCACTAGCCAAGGGTGGGAGGGCGGTCTCCCATCCATCTCAAAGCTACAGCTTACCAAGCTAGGAAGAGGGTCTCTCTTCATTAGAGATGAGCGAATTTTTGCTTCACTCTGAATTTATTAGTGGTGAATCAAGTAAAAAAATGGCTATTTCCTGGCTGCAGAGAGCCTTTATAGTGGTGTAGAACACTGTGCCTTGCAGTAACATGCATAAGGAGTCTGCTCTGGTAGTGAAACGAGTGAAATCAGTATGACATGCAGATGACAGGCGTCACTCTTAGAATCACTGCACACTTCACTTATTTGGGCAGTTACGGGGCCAAAACTGACTCAAGTGTGAACTCAGCCTTACAGATCAATGTGAGCATCAAGAAGGAGCGCACTTCTTTTACACTGTCATCAGCTGACTCCACATAGATGTCTACAGAACCTGTTATATTAAACGCTTATACAAGTAGAGCATAAGGAGGCCACAGAGTGGCACAATGACAGATTGTGGAGGTGGTGGCAGCATCAGAATGAGGCCACATGGTGGCACAATGACAGTGTGAAGGTGGCAGCATCAGGAGGAGGCCACATGGTGGCACAATGACAGTGTGGAGGTGGCAGCAGCAGCATCAGAAGGATTCCACAGACTGGCACAATGCCAGTGTTGAGGTGGCAGCATCAGGAGGCCACAGAGTAGCACAATGACAGTGTGGAGGTGGCAGCAACAGCATCAGGAAGCCACAGAGTGGCAATGTGACATAGTGTTGAGGTAGCAGCAGCATCAGGAGACCACAGAATGGCAAGGTGACATAGTGCGGAGGTGGCAGCAGCATCAGGAGACCACAGAGTGGCAAGGTGACATAGTGAGGAGGTGGCAGCAGCATCGGAGACCACAGAGTGACCCGCTGACAGAGTGGGGATGTGAGTGGCAATACCAGTACCAGCTGAAGATGGTGGGTGAAAGAAGGAGCACTTGGCATCAGGCGGGTGGCAGCATCAGAATAGTAGCTGAGGCAGGTAACCAGAAGAAACCGGTCTCTTTTATCAAAGTGTTGGTGTGGCACCATGGATGATCTAGTCTGATACATCAGGCATTGGTGGGTGGAAATCCTGGCTGATCCACGCCTGATTAATCTTGACAAAGGTCAGTCTCTCCACATTTTGGATGGACAGGCGAGTTCTTCTTGGGGTAACTATGGCCCCTGCCACACTAAACACCCACTCTGATGCCACACTTCTGGCCCGGGCAGGACAGCTTTTCCAGGGCAAACTCTGCCAGTTGTGGCCACAAATCCTGTTTGGCTGCCCAGTAGTCCAGTGGATCTTCAATGTGGGCTGGCACGATGCTGTTCAAGTATGCCACCACCTGCTGGTTTAGGTCCTGCTCCAGGTCTAGCTGCTGCTGCTACTGGTGAGTAGTTTCTTCACTAGGCGGGTGAAGAAAGCTGCTCACCAGTGGCTCTAGACTCAAGTTGCTGCTGATGGAGCTGGAACTGCTCCTCCCCCCCCACCTTGCCACAGCAGCCATGAGAGAAACCTGAGTGCAGAGGGCCCCGCCCCTCCCCTCCCCTCCGGTCAGACCTGCGAGAGGATGGATGATGACGCAGATAGGCAGCGGCCAACTGACTACATAGGATGTCTCTATAGTAGTTCAGTTTGTCCTCCCTCTCAGCGGGTGTAAAAAAGGCCCCCATTTTGGACCGGTAGCGAGGGTCCAACAAGGTGGAGAGCAGAACAGCATGACACCGCCGTGCCCTGCACATGTGGTATGCTAGAGGGGCACTGTGAATTGTCCCTGCAGTCGAGGCTGTGGACACTGTGGAGGATGAGGAGGCAGAGGCGGACATTGTCGCAGGACCAATGGCGTGAGAACGTGGAGGCAGAAGCGGCGTGACCTGTCAAAGTTGCTGGTGTGGCTGGGCAGGAACCACATTCACCCAGTGGACCGTAAAGGACATGTATTGTTCCTGACCGTAGTTACAGCTCCACACGTCGGTGCTGCCGTGCACTTTGGCAGACACCGACAGGCTCAAGGACTGGCCCACCTTCTGTTGTACATACGTGTGCAGGGCTGGTACTGCCTTTTTGGCAAATGAATAACGGCTTGGCATTCTCCACCTCGGCTCGGCACCAGCCATCAGTTCTCTGAAAGGTGCAGAGTCCACCACTTGAAAAGAGAGGGACTGCAGCACCAGCAACTTGGCCAAGCGCACATTCAGGTTCTGCACCATTGGATGAGGGCACGCATACTGTTGTCTCTTGGCAATCGCTTCGGTGACTTATTCATCGATTGCTGACTTATACATCGATTGCTGACGGAATGACTGACAAGGAGGAGGTGCAGGAGCATCAGGACCAGCAGATGATGGGAAGGACAGACGGCTCCCTTCGGCTGAGGTGGTGGAGCCTTGACTGTGTGAAATCGGGTTTGTGCCACTGGGTGATGGAGCGGTTGTTGCGGCAGGCTGGACCACCACATCGGAGCAACGGTTCTCCCAGGCCACTTTATGGTGACGCTGCATATGTTGACGTAGGGCTGTGGTGTCAACATTGGCAACCTGGCCATGCTTCGCCTTCTGCCCACAGATTCTACAAATGGCCATGTTCACCTCCTCCGGCCTAACAAAGAACTGCCACACCGCCGAGTAGGTGATTTTACCCCCAACACTCCGCACTGACTGACTGCTAACACCGCTGCTTCCGTGAACCCCTGCACCACTAGGTAGTCTCCTGCGAAGTGGGTGGTCTACCCCGGGCACGTTTGGCTCCCGACCTCCCACTGCTGCCACCCTGCTGACTCCTGGCCCCGCTAGCGACTTGCTGGCTCCGCTGTTGCCTCACGGGCAAGCTGCCACCCTCTTCTCCCGATGATGATGAAGCCCATAATTCACCCGGCTCTCAAGTGCGATCAGCTATATCATCATCATCGAGTACTGTCTGCACATCACTGATGTCCTCCTCAACTTGCAACACCACTCCACCCACGCCACTCTCCTCATCACTACTTGCCCGCCTACCGGAGGAATCTGCGGATGTCTCCTCCACATATTGGCTGGCCAGTAGCTGCTAACTGTCCTCTAGTAGCTCGTCCTTGCTGTATAGTGGAGCTGAGCCCACAGCATATAATACTTCTCTGGCTGAGGGAACAGGGGGGTGTCTGATGTCACTTGGGACAAGTGGATGACCGAGTTAACCGTTCAAGAACCGCTGGGTTGCTGGTCAGGACATGACCGCTAGATGACACCAGGAGCTCAGGCCTCTCGCTGCGACTCCTGCTGCCACGCCCCCTTACTCTGCTGCAACCTGTGCCTCCGCCAGAAACATTTAGGCCTCTGCCACTCCCCTGTGCAGGGCCTGGCACTTCTCTGTCTGACATACTACTAGATCAAATAAATAAATAAAAAGGAAATTAAAACACCCCTACACAACGGCTAAGGCTACTTTCACACTTGCGGCAGTGCAATCAGGCGGGAAGTTCCGTCGATCTGCCGCTGACTGAAAGCATTTGTGAGACAGATCCGGATACGGATCCGTTTCACAAATGCATTGCAAGGACGGATCCGTCTCTCCGCTTGTCATGCGGACAGACGGATCCGTCTTGTATATTTTTTCACATTTTTACCGGTCTGCGCATGCGCAGGCCGGAAGGACGGATCCGGCATTCAGGCATGTCTTCAGTACACTTTCGCAAGTGTGAAAGTACCCTAAAAAGCCATTTTTTTCCCACTAATACACGCCACAAAAGGCTTTAGAACATATAACTGCACCGCTGAACGGCAAATTATGTATATTTTTTTGCCACTAATACATGCCAAAAAGGGCTTTAGAAAATATCACTGCACCGCTGAACGGCAAATAGGCCCTTATTTTTTTCCACTAATACATGCCACAAAAGGCTTTAGAACATATCACTGCACCGCTGAACGGCAAATAGGCCCTTATTTTTTTCCACTAATACACGCCACAAAAGGCTTTAGAACATATCACTGCACCGTTGAACGGCAAATAATACAGTATTTATTTTTTTTGCTACTATCAAACAGCACTTGCACCCCAATAACAAGAATGGTTTGCTGGAATTACAGAGCTGTATAATGGCAATTTGGATCCCCAGTCAGTGCAGCAAGGTGTAATAGGATTGTTCCTACCAGGCTGTAACCTACCCTACTGAACCCTGTTCTACATAAAAGCTTTGGAATGATTCCTCCCTATCCTTTCCCTACACCTTGAATAATCTTTCCCTAAACTTGTAAATTGTTTTTTCACACAGCACAATGAACTCTTTCCTAGCACTGTCCTCAGCAGCTGCTGACATCTCTCCCTGCACTAAGTACACTGGAAAATGGCTGAATCCAGGATGGCTGAGGCTGTTTATAGGGCTGTCACATCACGGGGCTGGCTGGCTGCTGATTGGCTGAATGCATGACATTGTGGGTGATCCCTCGTACCCAGAGTTCCTTGCTCCATGACCTAACACATGCATCAGCCATTTTAGGAAAAAATGCGATTCGTTACCACAAAGCGTTAGGAAATTTGGATCCGGTGCAAATTGAATTTTTACTTAAATTCGGATCGAATTCCACTTTGTCAACTTCGATTCGCTCATCTTTACTCTTCACGTAAGTGAAGTGATTCAATTATGTAGTTTCACAGATCTCCATAGTTGATGAGTTAGGCAGTGTATGGGGAGAGCCCTTCTTTTGAACAAATTTATATTCTCTAAATCCAAAGTATGTTAAGACCTCTAGAAGATAAGGCCATTCCAAGGAGTCAGATGCCTAAGGGCTCTTTCACACTTGCGGCAGGACAGATCCGGCAGGCTGGTCTCCCTGTCGGATCCGTCCTTCCGCTGTTTCGCCGGACCGCCGCTCCGTCCCCATTGACTATAATGGGGACGGGGTCTGAGCTCCGGCGCAGCACGGCGGTGCACGGCGAAAGCCGCCGGTTTAAAAAGTCGGACATGCAGGACTTTTTAGTCCGGCGGCTTTCGCCATGCAGCACCGTGCTGCGCCGGAGCTGTATCTAAAGAGGCTAGTGCCCAGTGCTTTTTGGTGGCTGCTCCTACCTGGGCTATAACCTGCGCCTTTCTAATATTACTGGAGGTGGAGTGTCCAGGAATGAACTCCGACTGGTCGTCATGTATAGTGGTAGGGATAACTCTATTCAGCCTGTTGGCCAATATCTTCGTTAGTATTTTATAATCTATATTTAACAGAGATATGGGTCTATATAACCCACATTCCCTAGGGTCTTTGTCTGGCTTAAGAAGCACCACAATCGAGCTGGCCCTCCCTCATTGCCGCTGTATACATCTGGAGCAGTTGGAACAGCTGATCAGCGGGGTGTTGTACCTATGCCAATATGATAGCTATGGCTGATCCCGAGGATAGACCATCAACCACAAAATCCTGATAAAGAGTGGGTCATCAGAATCATGCCATCTGAAGGGTCCAAGGAAACTTGGTCTGGTATAGAAATTGATGCTAATCTTGAAGGATTCTTTGGTGCCTCCAAAATTAGACTTCTTTCTACACAAATATTAAATAAAACAAGATGAATTATTACTACTCTTCCATTCCTGCTTAGTGTTTTAACTGATAGCTACTTGGGGGTACTATCTCTCCTTGCGCAGGGGAGGCTTACAGGCCGTACATGCTCCTCTGGACTTCTGGGAAGAAGTAATGCAAATGAGCTGTTAACAAGCTCTGTCTCATTTGCATACCTCTTCACAGAAGACTCCTCATGCTATTTAGGCGCTCTTCATAAGGAGATTTATCAAACTGGTGTAAAGTAGTCCTGACTTATTTACTCATAGCAACCAATCAGATTCCACCTTTCATTTTCCAAAGGAGCTGTAAAAAAAAAAAAAAAGAAAAGTGGAATCTGATTGGTTGCTATGGGCAACTAAGCCAGTTCTACTTTGCACCAGTTTGATAAATCTTCCCCATAGTATCCCCCAAATCCTGACCTAGTCCTCTCACCCAGTCATGGCTCATGCACACGACGGTTGCCTGTTTTGTGGTCTGCAAAAGGCAGATCCGCAAAACATGATTACCGGCTGTGTGCGTTCCACATTTTGTGGAACGGAATGTCCTGTCTATATTAAAACACTCTTATCCTTGTCCGTAATGCGGACAAGAAAAGGACATGTTCTATATTTTTGAAGATGCCACGGAATAGACACACCATGTGCTGTCGGCATCTTTTGCAGCCCCATTGAAGTGAATGGGTCTGCATCCAACCCGTAAAAAATGAGGATGTTCTTGCGCATGAGCCCTTACCCAGTATTCTCTGCTCTGCACTGATGAGGAGAAATCCACCCCAAATCACCTGTCTGCAGATGAGATGCTGGCTTATTTATTATCCAAGTCATGTCTCAAGGTCTGTTTTGAACAGTGACTTATAGGATAGCTAGTTAAGAGCTCTTTTTCTTCCCTTCTTCCCAGTGTTTCAACCAGTATCCAGTAAACCTTATTGATGTGGTACGGAGCCTCCACGCTCCCACTTGCTGTACATAAAAAAGGCGGTGGAGCTTATGGTGCACATTTTAAGTTTTCTTCTTTATTATCTTATGTCTTTATGTTGTTCTTATGTCTATGCCTTAGGTAACACTGGCTATATAAATTCCATTTCTGTTTCTAATCGTATCATTACTAATGCATCTTTTCAGTTTTTTCATCCATATTATCAAACCAGTAAATTCATTACAGCTGCTTCAGTTTTTCTGCTTCTATCTTTTTTGGCTTGTTGGCTGTAGCATTTTCGATTATAAATAGGAAAGAATAACAGTATTCGGATATAATTACACAATTGAATGCCACTTTTTCCAGATAAATATTTATGCAAATTCTAATGGTCAGATGTGAAATAAAATATAATTATGTTGGCTGCACTTTTCTGAATATTTTGGGCAAACGAACAAGGCCATCTGCACTTATCGTATAACATTTTATAATCTTGGAATAGTTTTTGTTATAGCTTAAAAAAAAACACATCTTTTTTTATGTTTCCCATAGCTCCGAAAGTGAATCTGGCTCTCAAAGTGTGTGCGACCAGCTCGTGACTCCTACAGCACTGGCAGCTTGTACGAGGGTGGATTCCTGTTTTACTCCCTGGTTGGTTCCTTCTTTTGGAGTTTCCGTTCACTTTGCTCATCTAGAACTGCACCTGTGTCATCATCTGGATCAATTAGGCGCAGGTATATTTTATTATACAGTATATATAGATATGATAATTCCATAACTGCTCTATCCAAAGATGTCTATAGTTAAGGCTGGGTTCAAATCCGCTTGGGGAGGTTCTGGCAGAAGCCACTGTCACATATTCTGGTGAAAAAAAGGATGGAAGACTCCTGCATGCAGCGGTATTTTGTCAGCAAAATGTCTGTATTCATTCCGGGAATCCGACGGGCTCCATTATAATGAATGGGAACCATCAGGCACTGGTATGCTTGATCCAGCAATTCCTGATATTCTGTTCCTATGCCAGAACATAATATTGGAATCTGACAGCCTAGGTTATAGCTAATCCGTGCATTCATACATATGAGGCACTGTTCATCCTGGCAGCATTGGGTTTACGGTATTTTTTACTTGATTCTACAGCACTATTTTTTCAAACAAAATTACTGTAACCCCAATGGAGACTTCACAGACCCCATCAGAATAAGTGGGATCCATCAATATTCATAAGAATCTGTCTAAACATTACACTACTCACAAAAAGCTAGGGATCTTTGTCTTTCGGGTGAAATTTATGGAAAACTTGAAAAGTTCACACTACAGTGATATTATATCATGAAAGTAGGTCATTTAAGAAGTATGCAATTGAAATTTCCTCATTTCAAACAATTTTTTGAAACTAAAGCCAACATCAGTCTTAATAACTAGTCATGTGGCCTTGAGCATCAATTACAGCTTGACAACGTCTCGTGCTGTTTACAGGTCGACTTATTGTCTGCTGGGGCATGGCATCCCACTCTTCTTGAAGGGTGGCCCTCAGGTCATTGAGGTTCTGGTGTACAGGGTTACGAGCCTCTACATGGCGACTCAGCTGATCCCATAGGTTTTCAATGGGATTCAGGTCTGAAGAAAGTGCCGGCCACTCCATTTGAGGTCACCCAGTCTCCAGCAGCCATTCCCTAATAATGCAACCTCAATGAGCTGGCGCATTGTCATCCATGAAGATGAAATTAAGCCTGTGTTGTTGGCATATCTTAAGTCACACCCTTTTCTGGTTAAGCCACAACTTTTCTCCACAAAACAATATTTCCTTGTCAACTGAGGCAGAAAAAGTGTCTAAAATGCTTAATAAATATGATGCAAAGTATGTACGTCAATTTATTGAGGCAAATTAAGCGGGATTCTGGCACATTCAGCTCAGTAAATCCTCCCACTGATGAAGAACAGTTTTGGAATCTATATTCCTTGTAGTGTATGAAGTGAGCGAAGAATAATTATGACCCCTTAATTTTTCAAGTGTATTGTATTTCCCTGAACGGGGTTATGACAGGCTACAATTGCTTTGTGACAAAGGGATATGAGTTTTTGATCCATTCATCTCACTACTAAACTGAGAGGAGCTTAAATATCAAATTACGCTGAAAAAGCAAATATTTGTTTCCGTGTTGATTTTTGGCTGGGGGGGGGGGGGGTGCGGGGGGATCATTCAATGTCAACGTTTCATTGTTAGACTAGATTTCTCTCCTCATATACAGTATATGGAATACGTCTAGACGGGGGAAAGAGACCTGACAAAACATAATAGCTGAAAATTGCAAGCTACATGTTAGAAATATACATGAGGCACTCTGAAGTAAGTTCATTTTTGAAGGAAAGATCCTAAAACATAATTCCCTAATATGTTGCTGCTCTCCAAACCCTTCCTATAATTGTATCCTAAGCTGCAGCTATGTCTACTATGGAAAATTCCCTGCAGCCAGTGGCGTACATAGAGAAGTAAGGGCCCCATAGCAAGGATCAAACCAGGCCCCCCACACAGGACAGAAGGGTTTCTGCCTAAACCCTTTTCAATGACCCATGGGCCATTTTTTCACTGCCTCATTTGCTAAAAAAAAATCTTTAGAGGGTAGAGTCCTAACCAAGTTTTAACCTCTAGTAGAAAAGGAGATAATCCCAACTAAGACTGGGCCCCCTCTTGCCCTGGGCCCCCTCTTGCCCTGGGCCCCATAGCAGTCGCATGGTCTGCCACTATGGTAGTTACGCCTCTGCCTGCAGCTTTGAAAACAAAAAAAGAATAACAAGAGAGGATTCTGGAGTAGGCTGAGAGTGATCTCAGTCCCTTAAAGGGTTGTTCCCATCTGGGGCATTTATACATATCACTAGAATAGGTGCGGGTCCCTCCTCTGGCTAGCCTAATTTTAGATGTCCCATAGTAGTGAGTGGAGAAGACGCCTCGTATGCACAATGTGTTCTCCCCGTTCTTCAGATAGGAGTGGGTCCCAGACATGGTACCTGCACCTATCTGACATTTATGGCACGGCCTAACGATATGTCATAAACGTCCTAGATGGAAATAGCCCTTTAATAATCACTTACCCTAGGTTCACATCAGTGTTAAAGGGGTATTCCCATCGCATACAATGGGGGCATATTGCTAGGATATGCCCCCATTGTCTGATACGAGAACGGAGCAGGGAGAGCTGTGGCTGGAGGACCCCATATTTCCCAGGGTTCTGTCCACCACCAAGTGCTGCTCCCATAGAAGTGAAATGGCTCCTGCTCCCATTCATTTCTATGGGGCAGACGAAAATATCCAAGCCAGCTCTTGGCTATTTTCGACAGCCCTATAGAATTGAATGGAGGGCGTCTGCGCTTGCTCAGTGCGCCCTCCGTTCGTTTCCCCGCTCCTTACTCATTGTAGGTGCGGGTCCCAGAGGTGATATGCCCCCATTGTCTGAAATGGCAAAACCCCTTTAAGTAATCCGGCAGCCTGTTCCAGTATAAATGCTGGCTGTCTTTTTTTGTTCAGCCAAAAGTCTGCATTCATGCCAGAAAGAGGACGGTTCCCTGTCGGATCCAATTATAGTCAAGGGAATCTGGCAGTTTCCGGCTATGCCAGATACATGGAACTCCGCCAGGCTGTTTCTCTGCCGGAACAGCCGGGTGAATTACATAACACTACTGTTAGTGTAGCCTTACGAATAGTGATGAGCGGCAGGGGTCATATTCGAATTCGCGATATTTCGCGAATATTTTTTAGAATATTCGAAAATTCGGACATTCGAAAAAAAAATTCTTGCAAAAAAATCGGCAAGGTGATGATTGTGTAATATGCGAATTTTCGTAATTCAAATTTTCGGATTCGAATTTTTTATTGCGAATTCTTTAACTTACAACTATTAGACAAAGAAGATTATAGCACTATGTTAGCTAAATTGCTCTATATTCGTTTTTTTCGAATATTCGCTATATTGCTATATATTCTTGATTTAGAATATTACAAATATTCGAAAAAACGAAGTTATAGCAATATAGCGAAAAAACGAATATAGAGCAATTTAGCTAATATAGTGCTATAATCTTCTTTGTCTAATAGTTGTAATTTTTTTCTCATCTGAAGTTCAGATTGGAAAAAAATTACAACTATAAAAAAAAGATTATAGCACTATATTAGCTAAATTGCTCTATATTCGTTTTTTTCGAATATTCGCTATATTGCTATAATTACGAATATTCGAAAAAACGAAGTTATAGCAATATAGCGAAAATTCGAAAAAAAACGAATATAGAGCAATTAAGCTAATATAGTGCTATAATCTTCTTTGTCTAATAGTTGTAAGTTAAAAAATTCGCAATAAAAATTTGAATCCAAAAATTCGCATATTACACAATCATTACCTTGCCGATTTTTTTTCAAGAAAAAAAACAAAAGATTATAGCTCTATATTAGCTAAATTGCTCTATTTTCGATTTTTTGAATATTCACTATATTGCTATAACAGTTTTTTCGAATATTCGTAATATATAGCAATATAGCGAATATTCGAAAAAAACGAATATAGAGCAATTTAGCTAATATAGTGCTATAATCTTTTTTTTTATAGTTGTAATTTTTTTCCAATCTGAACTTCAGATGAGAAAAAAATTACAACTATTAGACAAAGAAGATTATAGCACTATATTAGCTTAATTGCTCTATATTCGTTTTTTTCGAATTTTCGCTATATTGCTATAACTTCGTTTTTTCGAATATTTGTAATATTCTAAAACAAGAATATATAGCAATATAGCGAATATTCGAAAAAAACGAATATAGAGCATTTTAGCTAACATAGTGCTATAATCTTCTTTGTCTTAAAGTTGAAAAATTCGCAATAAAAAATTCGAATCCGAAAATTCAAATTACGAAAATTCGCATATTACACAATAATTACCTTGCCGATTTTTTCAAGAAAAAAAAATCGTGCATTTTCGAATATGACCCCTGCCGCTCATCACTACTCCTAAAGTCAAGTATATTGCAGCCTTCTTATTGGCCCACAAGCTAGAAGCAGAAAGGGATCATGTGTACTGATAAAAAACAAAAAAAAACAAAAAAAAAAATCTGAAAAAACGAATATTCGAAATTACGAATATATATAACTATATTCGAAATATTCGCGAATTTTCGAAGTGGCTATATTCGCGATAAAAATTCGAAATTCGAATATTCGTGATCAACACTACTTACGAACAAGGCATTATACTGCTTATTTAGGTAAATAAATTGCACTTGGAAAGCACTTGTCATGCAAAGGTTTTTACCTTAAAGGGAGTCTGTCAGCACATTTACCCCTTTTTAACAGTTCCCATAGCGCTGTAGCCGTAACAAAGATGATTAAAACGGTACCTTTATATGCTTTTGTGGACTTGTAAAACTGCCAAAAACAAACTTTGATGGGTATGTAAATGAGGGCTCGCAAGTGCCCAGGGCGGCGTCCACCGCGTTGGAGCCCAGGCAGCTCTGCCTCTTCGGCTCTTATCCCCGCCCAGCCTCTTCCTCTGCCCGCCCATCTGTTTTCTCTTCCCCTCAGCGAGATCCTGCGCACTGACTTCCTTGGCCGGGGCATGCACATTGCTGGCACGGCATCGCAGTAGCTTATGTGCATGCGCAAAAACTGCAGAAAGGAGGCGGTCCATCGGCGCAGGAAAAGGAGGAAAGCCGAGCGAGCAGCTGTCACCGCAGACACAGAGAGCCAACAGAGGTACATTTATCTCTTTGATCTGTTAACCGGCGCATGTGCATAAGCTACTGCGATGCCGTGCCAGCAATGTGCATGCCCCGGCCAAGGAAGTCAGCGCGCAGGATCTCGCTGAGGGGGAGAGAAAACAGATGGGCTGGCAGAGGAAGAGGCTGGGCGGGGATAAGAGCCGAAGAGGCAGAGCTGCCTGGGCACCAACGCGGTGGACGCCGCCCCTGGGCACTTGCGAGCCCTCATTTACATATGCATCAAAGTTCGTTTTTGGCAGTTTTACAAGTCCACAAAAGCATATAAAGGTACCGTTTTAATCATCTGTGTTGCGGCTACAGCGCTATGGGAACTGTTAAAAAGGGGTAAATGTGCTGACAGACTCCCTTTAAAGGCTTTAGACACCTTCTGGAGCCTTTTTTATGATTGCATTTTACTCATTTTGGGCTAAAAATCATTTTATCAATTGGCCTTTATTAAAAATATTGAGCAATTCTGTCACAAAGAGTTAACTGTTAGGGGTGTGAATCGTAATTTTTACTTTCACTTTGTGCCGATCATCTAATAAGCATTATCTCTAAATTACTAAAAGGTCTTAAACACTTTGGACAGCTCTCACAAGCGGTCCAGAACGGATCAGTTTTGCCCTAATGCATTCTGAATGGAAAAGGATCCGCTCAGAATGCATCAGTTTGGCTCCGTTCCGTCACCATTCCGATCTGGAGGTGGACACCAAAACGCTGCCTGCAGCGTTTTTCTGTCTGTCGTGTGGTGCGGAGCAAGACGGATCCGTCCTGCTACACAATGTAAGTCAATGGGGACGGATCCGTTTTCTCTGACACAATAGAAAACTGATTCGTCCCCCATTGACTTTCAATGGTGTTCATGACGGATCTGTCATGGCTATAGAAGACATAATACAACCGGATCCGTTCATGAGGGATGCATGCGGTTGTATTATTGTAACGGATGCGTTCTTGCAGATCCATGATGGATTATGCAAAAAACGCTAGTGTGAAAGTACTCTAAGCCACATTCTTATCAGTAAGATAAGAAATGAATTATGTTTATAAGGTCAGAAATAAGAAGCCGTCAGGCTGAGCTGCTTCTAGATAAACTCAAGGCTGCACAAAGACAGTGGTCCAAAATTTTCAATAAATTAAACAATTGAAAAAAATATTTTCAGCTCAAAATGAGTATAATGCAATAATAAAAAAAAATTGCCCTAAAAGGTGTACATAATTTAATGTCAGATGTATCATTGCAATAAAAATAAAATAACAAGGTGCTCCATAGCGTAAAACCGTATAAACAGATAGAAGGCTCATAGAAATGGCTGCTTACCGGATGATGAGTATACCAGCTCATGAAGCAATCCTCTGGGCCAGGTCAAGGATAGAGTGCTGGTCCTTTCCTGTTGGTGAAACCAAAAGGTAAAATTGCAAAGAGAAAAAAAACTAAGAACAGGATTCCTAGGGACGCGGGTTTTTCAAAAGTAGAAAAAGCATAAAATAATAAGGATAAAATATTGTGCCTTTTAAGTAAGGAAGATGAAACGCGTTGCAAAACAGTTTTATCCTCATGCTTTTATCAATAAAATGCTGCTTTTTTATCCTTTTTGAAGAACCAGTGCCCCTAGGAATCCTGTTTTTTTTTCTCTTTGGGAAATTTGTCATAGCATACAAGGCCGTCCACAACCTGTCCCCTCCCTACATCTCTGAGCTACTCTCCCGATACATCCCCACACGCAATCTCCGATCCTCACAAGACCTCCTTCTCTCCTCTCCTCTTATCGCCTCTTCCCACAATCGACTCCCAAGATTTCTTCCGTGAATCCCCCATACTCTGGAACTCACTACCCCAACATATCAGACTCTCACCTACAGTGGAATCCTTCAAAAGAAACCTAAAAACCCACCTCTTCAGACAAGCCTACAACCAGTGACCCTGCTGTCTCTATACCGCCATGACCAACTCAACCCGCACCTACTGTGTCCTTCTCCCATACCATGTAGATTGTAAGCCTCACGGGCAGGGCCCTCTCTCCTTCTTTACCAGTCTGTAACTCGTCTTGTTCATGATTAGTGCAATTGTCTGTATTATGTATGTGCACCGCTTATCATATGTACAGCGCTATGGAATGAATGGCGCTTTAATAATATTAATAATGATAATAAAGAGCATCTGTCAGCAGATTTGTCCCTATGACACTGGCTGACCTGTTACATGTGCACCTGGCAACTGAAGGCATCTGTGTTGGTCCCATGTTCATAAGTTCCCGCATTAAGTAAAATGAAGTTTTAATATATGCAAATGAGCTTCTAGGATTAACGGGGGCGTTACCATTACACCTAGAGGCTCTGCTCTCTCTGCAACTGCTGCACCCTCTGCACTTTGATTGACAAGGCCAGGTGTAAATGTCATCACTGCCTGGTCCAGTCATTCAAAGTGCAGAGGGTACGACAGTTGCAGAGAGAGCAGAGCCTCTAGGTGTAATGACAACACCCCCGTTGCTCCTGGAGAGTCATTTGCATATAATAAAACATCATGTTTCTCAGCAATGCGGGCACATGTGAACATGGCACCAACACAGATGCCTTCAGTTGCCAAGCGCACATGTAACAGGTCAGCCAGTGTCATAGGGACAAATCCGCTGACAGATGCCCTATAAGTCACAGAATTTGGTGTAGAAAATATGGAATCGCATTTCTAGAGGGTTTAAAGATGCGCCAAACAAAGTCTCACTTTTGGTCATTTGACGCACCTTTTGCCAAGTGAAAGACATAGCAAAACTGACTTCATGATACGTCCCCCCATAGTGTCTCCCGGCCTCCCACAATCTCTCCTAGCAGTGACTGGCAGGCGGCTGTGTTTCTCCTTACATTGCACCCCATCAGGAGAACAGGGCAGGCGGTAGGAGCGCTCTTCTCCTGCATACGCATAAACCTCCTCCATCAACGACATGTCACTTCTTGAAGGAGATTTGAAATCTTGCCGGAACTAAATCTTCAGCCATAGGAAGGGCAGTGTGGACTCCCGCTGGGACTGGCTACACGAGACCCACAGGGGGATGGCTACATGGCGACATGTGTGTTGCGACAAGAAAGTCGCGCGACACTTGATAATGTATTTCGTTGTATTGGACGACAGATGGATTTTTTGTGACACATCACAGCATGTAGCATGTCCCATAGCGACACCGCTTGTGGCCTTAGGATAGGTCGTCAATATCAGATCGGCAGGGGTCCACTACCGGCACCCCCACGATCATCTGTATGAGGAGACCACGCGCACAGTGCACACATGCCATTTCTCTTCCTGTCCACTGCTGCCGTTGCAATGTAATGTTTTGACTGCAGCGATGATGTGCCCATATACTGCAGATGACTGTTACAGCCAATCACTGGCCTTACTAGTATATGGCATCACACCAACGAGGCCAGTGATTGGCTGCAGCGGTCACATGCAGTATTAGGACACATTACCGCTGCAGGGAGGAGGGGAGCAGAGGTGCTGAGACAGAAGAGGTTTGGGAAAGTGAATATATTGTTTTATTACTATAATTATTATTGTTATTATTATAACATTGTCCATGCTGCTTTAAAAAACACACATTTTGGACAATCCCTTTAAGGAGTATTTTGACTTCCTTAAAGGTGTTTTCCAGGATTTAGCTTTATATGAAGTTCAAACAACATGAGCCCTGAAAATTGAGGCCTGTCTACGGAAGCGGCTTGTTTCTGTGATGAGTGACCATGTACTTGACCTTCAGCGACACGTTCATTCTCTTTCATGTAGCTGTTTGTGCTGCTCAGAATCAAAGGACCCATCAAAACATCCCTTCCTCTCACACAAGACCTTTCCTTCCTTATGTTTCTCTTGGCTGGGGCGGTGTTTGAATGGCTCTGTTGATGACAGGACGTTTTAACGATGCCCGGCTCAACCACTGCTAATTGTGGCTTTATTCAGCAATGTAACACAATTTAGGAGATGGAAAATGGCTAATTGACACAATAAAAGTGCAATTAGAACACCTTATAAAGGATGTCTACCCCCAGAAAGTCACTTCCTTATTACTTTTGTATGTCCGGCAGCTTTAGTAATTTGTCTCTGCTGAGTTCAGTCATGTGTTCCATGTATTATATATTTTATTCACAATTTTCCTGTTTTATTATTTTTTTTTAGCACCCCCAAAATTCCTACGTCCATTTGTCTCTGATACCACAACTCCTGGAGACCTGGAATACATGCTCGTCAAACTTAAGGAGCCCCACGTGTATATGCGTCAGTGGAGTGGCCCGTCCGTGTGCAAAGATATACGATTCTCTACTGATGCAGATTGCCAACTTCTGGAGTGCCGTAACCTCACCATGAAGAATTTAGTCAAACAGTTCCACATCCAGGGGCAGACGGCCATTTCCCTCAGCGCCCTGGAAAAACTGATTGATTGTAGTGTCCTGGTGGATCCAGTATTTGTGAATGTGGGCCAGCACTCTGTCCATTCCATTAACACAGCAATCCAGGCTTGGCAGCAGGTAAGGATTTGTGATCCACATTTTATACATGGATGTCAGTATAAGGGTCCATTCACGTGTCCGTGGTTCTGGGTCCGGATCCGTTCCCCAGTTTTGCGGAAGGGGTGCGGACCCGTTCATTTCAATGGGGCTGTCCGCTTCCGTAGTTCCGTTCTGCGGCCCCACAAAAAAGATAGAGCATGTCCTATTCTTGTCCGCAATCGCGGACAAGAATAGGCATTTCTATCATAGGACCGGCCATGTGCGGTCCACAAAATCCGGAACGCACACGGCCCGTATCCTTGTTTTGCGGATCCGCAGAACACTTATGGATATGTGAATGGACCCTAACAGAATTTCTCTTGGGGTCATTGTGACCATAGCAAAAATTCAGCTTTCGGAAGCTGCAGTCTAAGTCCCTATGTGCAAGGCCGTAGCCGTTTTTGCAGTCCGCAAATTGCGGATCTGCAAAACACAGATACCGGATGTGTGCGTTCCACTTTTTGCAGAACGTCCGGCCCATCATAAAACAGTCCTATCCTGGTCTATAATATGGACAAAAATAGCACACGTTCTATATTTTTGCTGGTGCCACAGAATGGACATACGGATGTGGACAGCACAAAGTGTGCAGTCCACATCTTTTGTAGTGAATGTGTCCGCATCCGATCTGCAAAAAAAGTTGTTTTTTTTCTTGAGGGACACAAAACTTTCTTTATTATCCCTATTATTTAAAATTAGACTGGATATTCTTTAATTTGTAGACCAAATGGTCACAAATGGGGAAAAAAGCAATTTTCCTCATTTTTTTTAATGTTGTGGTTTAACGTAGTTTGTTAAATAAATAATATTTCCCCAAAAAATAATCCTGTAATTCTCCCATGCTTAGTGGTGTCAACTACGTGTTCATTGTGCACCATATGACATCGCTGTGGCGCCAAACACTTAAACCGTATTTTAGCTTTCCATGGATCTTCCTCTCTTAGCTTTAGACGCAGTTTTGTATAAGGAATTTATAGTAAAGGGAATATGTATTTATTTTAATTTTTTTACCTGTAGCCTTCAGTTTTATAGTTTTTTTTCTCCCTTTTATAGTTATTTATTTATTGACATTTTCCTAAAAAAATGTTGTTACTATGAGGGCACAGATTAGCAGGGAACACATTATCCATGTGTTCCTAGCTGTGCTCATATACAGATCATGGAAAATGGTGATCTAGAGATAACAGCCCATGGATGACAGGTACCAGTGATCTGTATATACAGGTATGCAGAGAAGATGCAGATCATGGCCTCTTCACAGGAAATCCCTCTGATCTCATCACTGACAACACATGGTTCCCTAGCGCTACCCTCCAAATGTGTAACTCGGATCTGGGACTGAACCAGGCCCCCACGATCATATATTTATCTCTACTCATTAGAAAGGCCCTTTGTTAATAAGCTAATTACAGTGTCTCCCCCCCTGGGACCCCAGTAATCTGAGGAAACCTGGCTGTAAATGTTGTTTCCCTGCAGTGCCACCACAGGGGCATTACTCAGTGAGGATTTAATAAAACTGGAGTAATGGAAAGCTAGCTTAGTTGCCCATAGACCCCAATCAGAACGCATGTCTGTCTCTGGAACAGGGCCCCCAAAGCAAAGGAGAGCGGACCATACTTCTCTATGAGAGCACCGAAAGGAGACGAGCAAGTGGCTCGGCTTTTTCCGAATATCCCATACAAGAGAATGGAGAGCAGAGCGCGCAAGCGCTGCCACCTCTGCATTCACCTCTATGGGAGTTCCAGAAATAGAAAAGCTGGTGCTTGGATATTTTCAAGACTCTCATGGAAGTTAATGGAGGGTGGCCGCACCTGTGTGATGCACACATGTTCACTTTGGGGGCCCCGTTCTAGAGATAGATGTGCATCCTAGAGGTAGGACACGCACCTATCTGACATTGGTGTCATATCCTAGCGATATGCTACCAATAGGTGAGATGGGCCGACCAATTTAAATTCAGTCGTACCAGTGTTTTTTGTTTTTTTGTTAGAGTGGCGTTTGACTTTAGATAATTTTTTAAGCAGTATTCCCACTGCATTAAGTGATGGCATATCACTAACATACACCATTGCCTTATGATCTGTGGGGGATTTGACCTCTGGAGCTTCAATCAGCCCTGAGATTGAAGAGGCTGCAGAGCTGATTCACTGTTCATCCCTGCCTGCATGGTGACTCTCCCAGCTTTGCAGGAATCTGCAGTGAGCCTCATTCAAGTGATCGGGGTCAGCTGTAGTTCCCGTGTGCAGGTAGCGCTGCCATGTAGAGAAGAACAGTGAGGGGGGCCGCAGCATGAATCAGCTCAGCATTCCTTTCATTGCCAGAATCCATGGTTCTCCAGAGGACGTTCCAAGACTGATAATAAAATAATAGCGTATTCTAGCGCAGGGATCAGCAACCTTCAGCACTCCAGCTGCTGTGAAGCTACAACTCCCAGCATGCCCACTTATCGCCTGTTCTTTTAACTCCCATAGAAGTAAAAGGAGGATTCTGGGAGTTGTAGTTTCAGAAAAGCTGGAGTTCTGGAGGTTGTGGATCCCTGTCCTAACGGCTTGCTGTCACTTAAAGTACCCCATTTTCACCCAGCAGCCCCCTGATATGTTTTCCTTTGCCCTTTTTTAAGGATATCCGGTGATGTACCAGGCTGTACATGGGGAATGTTAGGCTGAGGCTTCCGCCTAGCAGTGAGCCCGGTGACGTCACCAGCACTAATGGGCGGGCTTTAGTGCTGCCCTAGCCTGTAAAACAGCTAGGGCAACGCTGAAGCCTACCCATCAGAGACGGTGACATCACCAGGAACAGTGCTAGGAGGAAGCCTCCGCCTAGTGGTTTTAAAAACATAAACAAAAAAGCCTTTGCCCTGCATGATACAGCGGAGAGCAAGGGAGAGCTTTGGAGCATGCAATGATCAGTTGCTCATATCCGGGGGCCCAGAGGGGTGAAAATGAGGGTATGTCCGGGTTCAGCTCTCACCCTGGACAATCCTATTAATGAGATACTAATACCCCTTCAATTCTAATATCTACTCATGTTTAGCGGTGCCCTGTCGACCAAACAGTTTGGGATAAAGTCTTGAGTAGCTATCTGCTCTGAATACACAATGACCTTTCTGAAACACTTAATTTGCAGAAGGACTCAAGTCATTAATCTTTATTGTGTATGAATCTCTTGGACACAAGGCACGCGCTGGTCAGTGGCACCCCACTTCCAGCCCTAATGGAGTGCTTGTGCAATGTTGTAGATGGTCCATGTGATTCTCCTCAACCCTCTTCTAGAGCTGTTTGTCTCTTTTAATTAATAGTATGTGTAACATTGGGAGCCAGAATTCCTAGCCCTAAACCTCCTTGGCTAATAAAGCTATCCCCTCGTCCTCCCCTGGGTGCTTTGGGTGCTCCTCCCATGAATTAGCTGAAGAAAAACAAAGTCATCGTTATTTATATGCCTTCCCAGCGGGGACGCGTCGGGATTAATTACCTAACATGGCACTACAGCAGCAGCACTAGTAGAAGATAAAACATCTGTTTTATATCAAACGCTCTTTTTTAAGGGCATTCCATGGCTTTGCTTGTTGCAGGAGGACATTCGTAAAACAAGAGCTAGTGTGATCTAAATCCTCGCAGCTGGTTCACATATCACTGTAAAAATGCTGTTTTCAGTGTCATGTTTTCAGCAGTGCACTTAGATGTAGAATTTTTAGAGCCATCCAATGCCATTAGACCCCTTCCATGTAACCCATTGGTAACGGTAGACATGGACTTTGGCATGGTTGGACACCGGTCTGTTTGAAGTATAGTCCACAAAAATACATTGGGCCTTGGGGGCTTGTAATGCTTTTTGACAAGTCCTGAACATCTTTTGTTACAGTGAGGGGGAAGAGTAGTAACTACAGCTTAGGGGTCATGTGGAGGAGGTTGGGCGCGGGGTCCTTTTACACAATCCGATTTAGAGGCAATTATCTGAAATAAACCATTCATTCCCAATATTTGCCTGATCTTTAAGCAAGGAGGAGAGCTGTATGCAGCAATTATCCCCTCTATAGGAGGATGAATAATTGCTTCACCCCATGCAGATTATTGTTTGTAGGCAGCAGATCCCTGTTTACACAAGGCATTGTTCTGAAATGATGACTTTTGGTGGTGGCCTGAAAAATACTATCTCCTGATAAATAGGCATTTGCTTGTACATATACATAGGGTGGTTATTGGGAATGCCTACAATTACCATCCCTATTAATTTTCAAGATGATCGACCCATTTAAAAGGTCCTTTTGTGTCATTTCACTTTTTTAATGTGTGGGACAATGATGTTAAGTCTTTTGACCGCTCCCTGTAAGATGCAGAGGCTTCTCAGCCTGCCTCTCCTCTCCCTGCCTCTGCCACAACCCCTGCCTCCACAAGTGTCTATAATATATTTTACAAACAAACTATGTATTTTACTAAGTGTCCTTGCCTGTTTGACTTGCTGACATCACCGATCTCTGAGAGCCCTGCTCTACTCTATGTTCCCCACACATCCCTAGTTAGGTAGTAAGTGCTTGGAAAATACAGGAGAGGTGAACTGCAGTAATCAGCACTGACCTTATGTGAGCTGTGTCTTTATATGTGAACACTAATCGCTGCCAGCACTTATCCTTTCTATCTGATTAGCGCTTACTGAGTAGCCAGAGACATCCTGGGAAGATAGGAGCAGGGCTACCAGTGCACAGCATTGGCAGCAAGACATGCGCCTAGTCATGTGACCAATAAACATGATGTCAGTGGTCTAGTAATAGGCCACAGCACTCACTGGATCTGATTTGTGGGGGTGATCAGCTGGCTTCTGCCTTCCTGTCCGCTGCTGCTGTTCCATACAGCAGAGAGCAGGAAGAGAGACGGGAAACGGCATGTGCGCACTGCGCATGCCATCTCCTCAACCAGCTGATCGGCGGGGGTATTGGGTGTCATACCCTGCTGATCTGATCTTGATGACCTATTCAGAGGACAGGTCATCAAACTTAAAAGCCCGGACAACCCCTTTTAAGGATGGATCATCAGTATTAAACACTTAGACAACACCTTTAAAAGGATGCAGAGTTAATTTCAGTAAAATGTATTACAGACACTTGTGGAAGCAGTGGCAAGTGCAGGGAGAGGAGAGACAGGCTTGGAAGCCTCTGCATCTTACAGTTATCCATCCTCAGCTTTTAGTAAAACACTGAATATGGATTTTCCTTAAAGGGGTTGTCCGGGTTCGGAGCTGAACCCGGACATATCCTTATTTTCACCCAGGTTAGCCCCCCTGAGGCTAGCATCGGAGCATCTCATGCTCCGATGCGCTCCCTTGCCCTGCGCCCAAGGGCTCTTTTGTTTATCATAACACACTGCCGGGCGGAAGCTTCCTCCCGGCAGTGTGTTCGGTGACGTCACCGGCTCTGATGGGCGGGCTTTAGTGCTGCCCTAGCCGTTTTACTGGCTAGGGCAGCGCTAAATCCCGCCCATCAGTGTCGGTGACGTCACCGGGCTTCCTGGCAGCCCCATGGAGAGCCCCGGTACGTCACCGGATCTCCCAAAAATGCCTTTGCGCGATTTAGTGCAGGGCAAAGGAGAGCATGAACTGCCGGGGTGAAAATGCTCTGAACCCAGACAACCCCTGTAAAAAATGAGAGTTGCTAAGAGGGTTGCTTTCCATGCAGTTTTTAAATCAAAATTTATATAATTCCAAAATATCTTACAAGAAAACTTCTCATCACCAGCAAATGCCAGTCAAACGTTAGTGAGAGATATTACGGGAGCACTAGAGATCAAGTATGAAATTACATTTAAAACTAGAAAAGCTACAATTTCTGGGGAAATTGTGTGAAGCGTTCTTGCCCCCACCAGTAGTCTACAACTGGAGTGGGCGGAGTAACTGGGTGGAGTGGCTTGAGTAACTGTTGTGTGGAGTGGCTAGAGTAACTGTGGAAAGGTTGGACTGGGCAGAGTAACTTTATGGAGTGGGCAGAGTAACTGTGTGGAGTGTTTGAAGTGAGTAAAGATAGTAAACATTACACTAACCAATTGATTGATCAAATTTAAAAAGTGCACATGGCAAGCTTGATAGAGTGAGAAATGCATTTAATTTTTATTTATTTATATAGCACATTTAATTGCAATGTTGTTGCCCAAAGTGCTTCACAGTTACATTAAAACATACATTTATAAAAACATTAGCAGCCGATTTGTGTAGGTGGGCTTGAAAATGAGGGAGTGGTGGCAACTTAGAAATCATGTCCTGATTTTTCAGCTCACACTCTAGCTTTTGTCAATCTGCCGGCTGCTCACACACCTGGGTTCCTATGGCAACTCACTCTACAGCAAGGGCAGAGAAGAGCGGTTAAAAACAAACTGCTCCAACTTGCTCATTTCACTGGCGGTTGCCATCTTCAAACGATTGTAGTTTAATCCTACAGCGAAGAGCTTTATATTGTGAGAATCACAAGACCCAGACCTACACTTTGATGCATAGTATGTCTCTGAAATATTAAAAATGAAGGCACAGTCGCAGTTAAAAAATTGCCCTTCAAATTTGAGGTGGCTAGAGTGGAGTTTCAATGAATGTCAATGGGCGGCGTGAGTTGCAAACAAATGGTCATATTGGAAAAACTATCAGGACTATGGCTTAGCCGTGGAATTTTTTAGTGGCAGCAGGGATAGCTGAACGTTTTGATATAAGAATTGTGTAGGTGGGCTTAAAAATTAGGGAGTGGTGGCAGTTTAGAAATCATGTCCTGATTTTTCAGCTCCCACTCTAGCTTTTGTCAGCTCCCACTCTAGTTTTGAACATTCTGCCATTCATTCCTATAGGACCAATTTCACCATAAAAACGCATGATATTTCGTGAACCATTCGGCGAAACGTTTCACAAAGTAATAGCACACCAATCGGGAACAACCTGCATGTTTCGGTATATTACTGTCTATGTAGTGTGAAAAATTGTGGGAGGAGTCAGGGTGGTAAATTTGGCTATAATAATAAGAATATATATGTGAGATAACAGTAAGTGGTCTTGCCATGCAAGAACACTTAATTAAGTTCATACGGTGCAGAATATACGTCAGAATCTATGTGAAATGTCCGCACCCTTAGACAGTCATAGTATAATAGTGCAGATGTAGTATAGGAAGAATTTGCTGTCTTTGTGCCTTCTTACTTCTGTAAGGCTGCTTTCACACTAGCGTTAATATTTTCAGTCATAGGGTCTCAATACCGGAAAAAAAAACGCTTCTGTTTTGTCCCCATTCATTGTCAATGGAGACAAAACCTAACTGAACAGAACGGAATGCTCCAAAATGTATTCCGTTCTCATACCGGAGAGCAAACCACAGCATCCGTCCTGGGAAGCGGAGCGAGACGGATCCGTCTTGACCCACAGTGCAAGTCAATAGGGATGGATCCGTTTAACTCTGACACAATAGAAACTGATCCGTCCCCCACTGACTTTCAGTGGAGTTCATGACGGATCCATCCTGGGTATGTTATAGATAATACAACCGGATCCGTTCATAACGGATGCAGATGGTTTTATTATCAGTAACGGAAGCGTTTTTGCTGAACCCTGCCGGATCCAGCAAAAAACGTGTAAAAGTAGCCTTAGCGGACAGCAGGCACAGGAGTTTCAAGGTCACGTTCTAAGCATGCAAATGATATCATGTCACTGTGTGAATGAGGGACTTCCTAGCTACTTGAGAATATTAGAAGTTGGGGGGATAAGTGATAGTGTTGTGTATTTCATTAAGTGAAGCCATATGTCACAGGGTATAATGCTGACAGGTACAATGTAAGAACGGCTTTCCTGATTTATAAAGGGATTTGGCAATGTTAACATGAGCTACAGGAGGACATATTTCTGTAATTGTTTTAGTAATTTTCTCGTTTCCTCTCATGTCATGGTTACTTTCCACCACATGTAGAGCGGTAAATGAATATCTTGTGATTTTTGCATGTAGAGAACCTTTACTAGTCCGTGGCAACTGCTGTCCGTACATATAATGCTGCTGTAGACACTATATACATTTTGGATTATGTTTTTCCTGCCGTGTACTTTTTTTTATCACACTGTCACCTGTGTTTTATGGCCTTCATAAGATACCTTCAAAGTGCTAAAGTAGAACCGGGTGGGGAGAGTAGAAAGATTCCCTTCACCGCATATAATAGGTGTCATGTGAGCTTTCTGTATACTCATTCTTGGCTGAAGGGCCTAACAATCCTTCCTGCACCTTAAAGGGCATCTGTCAGCAGATTTGTACCTACTGAGAGAGAGCAGAGTCTCTAGGTGTAATGGAAACGCCCCCATTGCTCCTAGAGGCTCATTTGCATATATTAAAACTTCATTTTTCTCAGCAATGCAGGCACATATGAACATGGGACCAACACAGATACCTTCAGCTGCCAAGCGCACATGTAACAGGTCAGCCAGTGTCATAGGTGCAAATTCTTTTTAACCTGACCATGCATTGCAGCCAATCATTCGTTCATGGGATCATTCGTACAAAAGTGGTCATACCGCAACATGCCAGACTAATCTGGCCAACCAGGGAGTCCATTTAAAAACAAAAAAAACTCACTCCCTTGTACCTGAGCACAATTGCAAGTGAACGGCTGAATTTGGTCGATCATGCCATAAACATGCAGTTTAAGACGATAATGGCCAAAATATTCCAGCATGGCCGATTACGTTTTCTACAGTGAAGTGTCTGTTGTTGACCATCGCGGACGATTGTTTGCTCTACTTTTTCAAGCTACAGTTGGCTGAAATGGCCAAAATCTGGTATTCTGGGCATCTCATGTGTATAGACACCTTTAGAATCTTTAAAAAAGTGAAAGTCTGACCAGACACTGAGAAGCATCAAAACAGCTCACGACTTCACTTGCACTTGTATATATCCGTTTCATGTAGTGGAAATCTATTAGGTTATGGAGTAAAAAATATCCATCTCCTTTATGTTTTATTTTAGGTGAATTCGTTAAAGCTGATGTCTGGGATTAGAAAGAAAGGGTCTCATCACAGGCTGCATCTGGTATTGCACTTCCTTCGCTTTCAGTTGAATGGACCTGAGGTTCAGTAGCAGATGAATAAATGGGAATGAGCTGCAATACCAAACATAGCACGGGAACAAGAGTGTCCCCGATTCATGAAGAAAAGCAGACCCTTTTTCCTAATCTCAGGTAACCCCTTTATATATCCCTTCCTGCACCTTGACGTACTGTCGGGATCAGAGAAAACTCAATCTTGGCACTGTATGGGTGGGGTACCACTTTGCAACCATGATTGCCAGCACTGCCGATTATTAGGTGGGGTACAAGAATGCCATAATTGTCTTCTGTTCCTGAAGTGGTTAACTGTTTAGTGTTTGATTTAGTGGCCTTGAGTGCTGCTGTGAAATGTCTCAGAAGGGCCAACAATAGATGTGACCACTGATGACATGGAGACCGCATTTTGACATTTCTCTATTAAACCAATCTGGTCTTCCTCTCTTTCAGAACCTGCACCCCGAGGCCGCGGAGCTGATCTACAGTCATTTTGTCGTCTGTAATGACACACAGGAGACGCTGCGGTTTGGCCAGTTGGACACTGACGAGAATATACTGCTGGCCAGCCTCCATAGCCACCAGTACTGCTGGCGGTCACACAAGTCCCCACAGGTAAAAATCAAAGTGATCTCCGGGTCGCTCCATATATTTGATTAAGACGTTCTCACGGATTTGTTTTTATAAATAGCATCACAGAATTAAAGAAATTAGTGGTTTCCCCAAAATTATTTACTGATCTGAGAACCTGTACGCAAGCTTGTTCAGGGGTGGATAATTATAATTCCTTAAAGGGAATTTTTTCTCCAAAATCAGGAAGAAGGGTTTCCACTGCTGGGCCCCCTAGTGTCCTTAGATGCAATCTGACTGCAAGTATCCATTTTCCATGCATTGCTATCAAAGGTGAAATTAAAGGCTTTTAATGACTTCTATCTTCTATATGAGATTGGTCGGGGACCAACACCCGCACCCTGGTTGATTAGCTGTTTAGGGTGTCTTCCGGAGCCAGATATTTTGCAGTGGACAGAGATGGAAGAAGAAGGCTCTGTCCACCATGTGGCTTCTGGTACTGTCATACTGCTCTGTTGGTCACTTGAATGGAAACTGAACAGCAGATTCCAGGTACGGCCATTACACAGTAGACTGAGCCATCTGCTTCCATCTCTGTCCATGGTATAGTTTCTGGGCCTGCTGTAAACAGCTGATTAGTGGAGGAGATGTCCCCCACCGATCTGATACTGATGACCATCAATATCTAAAGGTGGATTTACACTGCCTGATTGTGGGGCACGAACATTCATACTAATGCTAAATCCAGATAATCTGCCCGTATAAAATTGCCGCATATCATCCGGTGAATGAGGAAAATGCTTGTTTATCGGGTGAACCAATTTTTTTTTTTTTTTTTTTTTTTTTTTTTTAACTCGTTTTATTGAAAAAGAGTAACAAGGCACATACATGGTATATACATATGCATACCATAAAATCAAATACAGCAGACAATATCAAGTATAATGAGACCATTCCTGAGTGTTATACAATACAGTACAATAAAGCAAGAGTACACCATTATACAGATGACATCAATTCCTTCATAAGCGCAGTCTGGACATTCAACGCAACAAAGCAAATGTAAGAAAATGTAAGAAAACCTAGAGGCACTATACCCCTCTCAAGGGTTACCTGACCTCACAGAGCTGGGCGAGGTAGTTAGAGTAGAGTCGCACCACAAACCCCAAACCTTCTGAAATTTGTCAGGGCATTTCCTATTCACGTATAGTACTTTTTCGTACGGGATGATCTGATTCACTAACCTCTTCCAAATCCCCACTGTAGGAAGTTCCTCCGCCATCCATTTAAGAGCTATTACTTTACGGGCCATGAACAGGGATTCACTAAGAAGTATTTTATTGTAATGCGACCACCCGTCATTGTTCAATACACCTAACAGACACAACTTGGGACATACTGGAACCGGGCCCATTCCCCATGATGACAAAACTCTAAGGATATCCTGCCAGTATGATCTGATATGGGAACATTCCCACATCATGTGCCAGAAGTCCGCATTAGTGTGGTGAACCAATTATTCATGTGATTACCTCAATCATTGTTTTTCTGCAGGTGGTGCCATCCAAATAGCCCTCTGCTGCCCAGAAACAATGCAGCTGTATGAGGACAAGCTATAGCAGTAGTCATTGCTCGTCTCCACACTGCAAAGGAGATTGCTGCGTGTAAATGCAGCGCTTCATCTCCACTGACGAGCAGACGACTGTTGGGAAGCAACCATGTAAACCTGCAGATGATTGTCAGGAAGGAACCATGTATACCCGCAGGCAATTGTCGGGAAGGAACCATGTAAACCCGCAGGCAATTGTCGGGAAGGAACCATGTATACCAGCAGGCAATTGTCGGGAAGGAACCATGTATACCCGCAGGCAATTGTCGGGAAGGAACCATGTAAACCCACAGGCAATTGTCGGGAAGGAACCATGTAAACCCACAGGCGATTTTTGGTAAGGAACCATGTAAACCCACAGACTATTGTCGGGAAGGAGCCATGTAGACCCGCAGGCAATTGTCAGGAAGGAACCATGTAAACCCGCAGGCATTTGTCGGGAAGGAACCATGTAAACCTGCAGGCAATTGTCGGGAAGGAACCATGTAAACCCCAGGCGATTGTTGGGAAGGAACCATGTAAACATGCAGGCAATTGTCGGGAAGGAACCATGTAGATCCGCAACTGATTGTCCGCAAGGAACCATGTAAACCCGCAGACGATTGTCGGTAAGGAGCCATGTAAACCCTCAGGCAATTGTCGGGAAGGAACCATGTAAACCCGCAGGCAATTGTCGGGAAGGAACCATGTAAACCCGCAGGCTATTGTCGGGAAGAAACCATGTAAACCCCTGGTGATTGTCGGGAAGGAAATATGTTAACCCGCCTTTAGTCTCAGAAAACCTCTTTAAGAATTTCACTGTGCCCATTCAAATCAATGCAATTCATTAATGTGCCGGAAGGACACTTTGTAGTTGTCCTGCTTTGTGGCTAATAGTAGAATCTGCTGAACAAGTGACCGTCTCCATTAGTGGGGGTCCCAGAAGTCTGACCCCCACTGATCAGGCACTTACTATGTTTAGGTGATACATTTTCAGTCTTGGACAACCCCTTTAATCATTCCTTGTCAAGTAGATGGATAGTTATTCATTATGCTCATGTCAGTCTTTGATATTCACTCCTTCCATCCAGAAAATACAATCTCTGTGGATTTTAGCACATGTTATTTCCCCTCTAGATGAAAGATGCAAAGAGCAGATTTTCTGAAGGGCTTTGTATGTTCCTTTGGTGTAAATATAAAGCCCTGAGCTTGGATAAATAAGGTGATTACATGTTTCAGGAGGTTTTGGAGCATTACGTAAATGTCTAAACTGACCATGGACCCAAAGCAATGTATCTAGCAGAACAGGGTGTTCTATCAGATTGCGGCGTAAAACCCCTTAAATCACCTTCTAAAAATCCTGTGACCACTTTTAGTTTCATAAACAGCTCGTTACAGCAGGTTCACGTAATGCACGAGATGTTGTGATAGGCAGCTTTTATTCATGCACATTCCTGATGTTTTCTAGCAGGTTTATTTTTTCATGTATGTGATATAATAGACGCAGGGCTCATTTGGTATATTATTATAAACCATCTATGACGGTATAAAGCAGCTAACAACACCTGAACTTTGTTGGGTTTATCTTGCAAAATTCTAATTACTATTATAGTGCATGTTTCTTTATTTAAGTCTTCATATGGTAGCGTGTAGTTTTGACGGAATACATTTTCTGAGTATGGATGAAGCATTTGGTACATCAAAGATAGTTGGCAAATGGAATTCAGGTGTTTCATGCAGTCCTATTGCCACAGGTGTATAAAATCCAGCCTCTAGCCATGCAGTCTGCGATATATTTATTTGTGAAAGAATGGGTTGTTCTAAAGAGCTCACTGAATTCCAGCATGGTCCTGTAACCGTAGGAAACTACCGGTGCAACAAATCAGTTCTTAAAATGTTTTCCCTCCAAAATACTCCATGATCAACTATAAGGGGAATTATGGCAAAGTGGAAGCGTTTAGGAACCACATCTCCACTACCAGTAACCAGGGCCGGCGTTAGGGGGGGCAAACAGGGCAATTGCCCAGGGCCCCCTTTTCCAAAAGGGGCCCCCTGCTGTTTGAAAGTTAAATGGGCCGATGGTGGGAGTTTTTTTCCCTCCACATGCTCCCTGTGACCGGCACTCTAACATGCTGCGGCTGTCCACCCCGCACAGTCTCCCCGTCTCACCAGACCTCGGTTACTGCACAGCATTAGAATCCTGCTGCCACACACATCGGACGTTAACATAGCTCCCCCCTTCGTCCTTTGTCTACACTTGCTCCAGGCTGCAAGGCCCAAACATCAGACTGGGATGACTGGGCCTTCTGCTGGCTCTGACCTCAGCTTCTGGACTGCAGGAGATCCCAGGACCCTGTCTTATGAAAGCACCTGGTAAGTCCATCTAAGCATGCAGCATAGTCTTTCCTTACTGCCTGTCTCTACCAGCTTAGCACGTGGCGCCGTCCACTAGCGCGCTATGCTAATTAAGCCCTCCTACTAAGTTCTTGTCCTGACTGGATAGTGTGGCAGGAGAGAGAGGAAGAGCGGCAGGCAAGAGGAGCAGCACGGCAGCGGCACAGCAGCCAGCGCACATCACTCACTCCTCAGCTTTTAAGGTATGTGCGCGCTGCCTGTGCCCCCCTGGCCCCTTCTGTGCAGCCCCTGGCCCTTGTCTGTGCCCCCTGGCCCTGTCTGCACCTCCATGGCCTGTGCCCCCTGGCCCCTGTCTGCATCTCCCTGGTCCCTGTCTGTACCCCCACGCCCCTGTCTGTGCCCCCTTGGCCCTTATCTGCACCCCCCTGGCCCCTGTCTGTGCCCCTCTCCCCCGGCCCCTGTCTACATCTCCCTGGTTCTTGTCTATGCCCCGTCTGGCCCTTATCTGTGCCCCCTCTGGCCCTTATCTGCACCCCCTTGGCCCTGGCCTGTGTCCCCCTGGCCCCTGTTTGTGCCCCCCTGGCCCCTGTTTGTGCCCCCCTGACCTGTCCCCCCCCGGCCCCTGTCTGTGCTCCCCCTGGTCCCTGTGCCCTCCCGGACCCTTTCTGCTCCTCCCTGGCCCTTGTCTGTGCCCCCCCTGGTCCCTTGTCTGTGCCCCCCCTGGTCCCTTGTCTGTGCCCCCCCTGGTCCCTTGTCTGTGCCTCCCTTGTCTGTGCCCCCCCTTGCCCTTGTCTGTGCCCCCCAGGCCCTTGTTTTTGCCCCTGGCTCTTATCTACACCCCCCTGGTCCTGGCTTTTGCCCCCCCCGGCCCCTGTCTGCACCTCTCTGGCCCTTCTATGTGCCCCACCTGGCCCTTGTCTGCACCCCCCAGGCTTTTGCCTGCGCCCCCCAGCCCCTGTCTGTGCCTCCCTGGGCCTGGCCCCTGTCTGCAATTTTGACTAGCCAAAGGAGTGAGTTTGCATGGGAGGATGGAGTTGAAAAGTGCAGTGGGAATTCTGGGGGCCGTGCAAAAATTTGCTGTGGGGCCCAGTCACTTGCAGCATTGTCTTTCCTTAATGCCTGTCTCTGCCAGCATAGCACGCGGCGCCGTCCACTAGCACGCTATGCTAATTAAGCTTGCCTACTAAGTTCTTGTCCTGACTGGAGAGTGTGGCAGGAGAGAGAGGAAGCGAGGCAGGCAAGAGGAGCAGCATGGCAGCGGCACAGCAGCCAGCGCACATTACTCACTCCTTGGCTTTTAAGGTATGTGCACGCTGCCTGTGTCCCCCTGGCCCTTTCAGTGCAGCCCCTGGCCATTATTTGCACCTTCCTGGCATGTGCCCCCCTGGCCCTGTCTGTGCCTCCCCTGGCCCCTGTCTGCACCCCTCTGGCCCCTGTCTGTGCCCCCTTGGCCCTATATCTGCACCCCCCTGGCCCCTGTCTGTGCCCCCTCCCCCAGCCCCTGTCTGCATCTCCCTGGTTCTTGTCTGTGCCCCCTCTGGCTCTTATCTGCACCCCCATGACCCCTGTCTTTTGCCCCTGTCTGCACCTCCCTGGCCCCTGTCTGCATCTCCCTGGCCCTTGTCTGTGCCCCCCCCCCCTGGCCCTTGTCTGTGCCCCCCCCCGGTCCCATCTGCACCTCCCTGGCCCTGGCCTGTGCCCCCCTGGCCCTTATCTGCAGCCCCCTGGCCCCTGTCTGTGACCCCGTCCCCTGTCTGTATCTCCCTGGTTCTTGTCTGTGCCCCCTCTAGCCCTTATCTGCACCCCCCTGGCCCTGGCCTGTGCCCCCCTGGCCCCTGTCTGTGCCTCCCTGACCCTGGCCTGGCCCCTTTCTGCACCTCCCTGGCCCTTTTTTGTGCCTCCCTGGCCCTTATCTGCCCCCCCCTAGCCCTGTCTGTGCCCCCCTGGTCCCTTGTCTGTGCCCCCCTGGTCCCTTGTCTGTGCCCCCCTGGTCCCTTGTCTGTGCCCCCCTGGTCCCTTGTCTGTGCCCCCCTGGTCCCTTGTCTGTGCCCCCCTGGTCCCTTGTCTGTGCCCCCCTGGTCCCTTGTCTGTGCCCCCCTGGTCCCTTGTCTCTGTCCCCCCCGGTCTCTTGTCTCTGTCCCCCCCAGCCCTTGTCTGTGCCCCCCCCCCCCCGCCCCTTGTTTGTGCCCCTAGCTCTTATCTGTGCCCCCCTGGCCCCTGTCTGCACCTCCCTGGCCCTTGTATGTGCCCCAGGCCTTTGCCTGCACCCCACAGCCCCTGTCTGTGCCCCCCTGGGCCTGGCCCCTGTCTGCCTTGACTAGCCAAAGGAGTGCGGGGGGGGGGGGGGGGATTCTGGGGGCCGTACGAAAATTAGCTGTGGGGCCCAGTCACTTGCAGCATTGTCTTTCCTTACTGCCTGTCTCTGCCAGCATAGCACGCGGCGCCGTCCACGAGCACGCTATGCTAATTAAGCCTGTCTACTAAGTTCTTGTCCTGACTTGAGAGTGTGGCAGGAGAGAGAGGAAGCGCGGCAGGCAAGAGGAGCGGCACAGCAGCGAGCGCACATTGCTCACTCCTCAGCTTTTAAGGTATGTGCGTGCTGCCTGTGCCCCCTGGCCCTTTCAGTGCAGCCCCTGGCCCTTATCTGTGCCTTTCTGGCCTGAGTCTCCCTGGCCCTTGTTTGTGCCCCCCTGGTCCTGTCTACACCTCCCTGGTCTGTGCCCCCCTGGCCCCTGTCTGTGCCCCCCTCCCCAGGCCCCTGTCTGCATCTCCCTGGTTCTTGTCTGCACCCCCCTGGCCCGTGCCCCCCCCTGCCCCCTGTCTGCACCCTCCTGGCCCCTGTCTGTGCCCCCTTGGCCCTTATCTGCACCTCCCTGGCCTGTGCCCCCTTGGCCCTTATCTGCACACCCCTGGCCCCTGACTGTGCCCCCCCTGACCCTGGCCTATCCCCCCCCTGACCCTGGCCTATCCCCCTCCCGACCCTGGCCTATCCCCCTCCCGGCCCCTGTCTGCACCTCCCTGGCCCCTGTCTGCACCTCCCTGGCCCCTGTCTGCACCTCCCTGGCCCCTGTCTGCACCTCCCTGGCCCCTGTCTGCACCTCCCTGGCCCCTGTCTGCACCTCCCTGGCCCTTGTTTGTGCCCACCCTGGCCCTTATCTGCACCCTCTTAGCCTGGCCTGTGCCCTTCTGGCCCTTGTCTGTGCCTCCCTGGTCCCTTGTCTGTGCCTCCCTGGTCCCTTGTCTGTGCCTCCCTGGTCCTTTGTCTGTGCCCCTCTGATCCCTTGTCTATGTCCCCCCTGGTCCCTTGTCTGTTGCCCCCTTGGCCCTTGTTTTTTGCCCCTGACTTTTATCTGCGCCCCCCCTGGTCTCGGTCTGTGCCCCACTGGCCCCTGTCTGCACCTCCCTAGCCCTTGTATGTGCCCCACCTGGCCCTTTTTTGTGCCCCTGGCCTTTCTCTGCACCCCCCAGGCCTTTGCCTGTGCCCCCCAGCCCCTGTCTGTGCCCCCTGTGCCTGGCCCCTGTCTGCGATCTTTACTAGCCAAAGGAGTGAGGTTTGCATGCGAGGATGGAGTTGCGAAGTGCGACGCGGGTTGGGGGGGCCCATACAAAAATTTGCTGTGGGGCCCAGTCACTTCTAGCTACGGCCCTAGCTGCTGGTGGTCACTCTCATTGTAACAGCCCTGCACTGCCCTCAAGTATTGATGGTCAATGATCTGTTCCCTCTATAATCTTCCTGTGCCCCCTCTGGGAGCTCCCTGTGCCCCCTCTGGGAGCTCCCTGTGCCCCCTCTGGGAGCTCCCTGTGCCCCCTCTGGGAGCACCCTGTGCCCCCTCTGTGCTCCGCTCCGTGCGACCCCTGCGTTTGCTCCGCGCGACCGTTGCTCCGTGTGGCCTTTGTGCTCCCAATGTGAGCTCCCTGCATGTGCTCCCTGTGGCCTCTGTGCTCCCTGTGTCCCCTCTAATCCCGGTGTGTGCCCCCTCTGTGAGCTGTGTGTTAGCTTCTGGTGTGCTCCCTTTGACTCCAGTGTGAGCTAGGTCTGCGGCACTTTTAGGGGACCACCAAACAGCGTGCTTGTGACATGGCTTGTGATGCTTGTTACCGCATGGCTGTCTGGGCCATAGAGGGCTCTAGTTAAACTATTGAAGACGACATTGTTTAGGTGGTCTGCATTGTTAATTGGGGGGGGGGGGGGCAGAGGCATTGGAGTATAGATCTGAGGTCCAAATTAGCAGTGTTTTTTTTCCCAGTAACTGGGGGGAGCAGACCAGGGCTTCTAATAAAGGAATCTGTAAAGCTATGCCACACATTAAAACAGTGTCATCCACAGATTTCCCCATAAGTGTCATCCACAGATTTCCCCATAAGTGTCATCCACAGATTTCCCCATAAGTGTCATCCACAGATTTCCCCATAAGTGTCATCCACAGATTTCCCCATAAGTGTCATCCACAGATTTCCCCATAAGTGTCATCCACAGATTTCCCCATAAGTGTCATCCACAGATTTCCCCATAAGTGTCATCCACAGATTTCCCCATAAGTGTCATCCACAGATTTCCCCATAAGTGTCATCCACAGATTCCCCCATGAGTGTCATCCACAGATCCCCCATACCAGTGTGTCATCCACAGATCCCCCATACCAGTGTGTCATCCACAGATCCCCCATAACAGTGTGTCCTCCACAGATCCCCCATAAGTGTGTCCTCCACAGATCCCCCATAAGTGTGTCCTCCACAGATCCCCCATAACAGTGTGTCCTCCACAGATCCCCCATAACAGTATGTCCTCCACAGATCCCCCATAACAGTGTGTCCTCCACAGATCCCCCATAACAGTGTGTCCTCCACAGATCCCCATAACAGTATGTCCTCCACAGATCCCCATAACAGTATGTCCTCCACAGATCCCCATAACAGTATGTCCTCCACAGATCCCCATAACAGTGTGTCCTCCGCAGATCCCCATAACAGTGTGTCCTCCGCAGATCCCTGCTAACAGTGTGTCCTCCGCAGATCCCTGCTAACAGTGTGTCCTCCGCAGATCCCCCATAACAGTGTGTCCTCCGCAGATCCCCCATAACAGTGTGTCCTCCGCAGATCCCCCGTAACAGTGTGTCCTCCGCAGATCCCCCATAACAGTGTGTCCTCCGCAGATCCCCCATAACAGTGTGTCCTCCGCAGATCCCCCATAACAGTGTGTCCTCCGCAGATCCCCCATAACAGTGTGTCCTCCGCAGATCCCCCATAACAGTGTGTCCTCCGCAGATCCCCCATAACAGTGTGTCCTCCGCAGATCCCCCATAACAGTGTGTCATCCACAGATCCCCATAACAGTGTGTCATCCACAGATCCCCATAACAGTGTGTCCTCCACAGATCCCCCATAACAGTGTGTCCTCCACAGATCCCCCATAACAGTGTGTCCTCCACAGATCCCCCATAACAGTGCATTCGCAGCATTATCTTCATTTTCTGCTATGGAATTGCCAGTGATCAGCTATTTTCAGAACACTATTAGCATAATTGAGGATGACCATGCATGCACATTGTGCTCTCCCTTCACCTCAGGGGCCCGTTTTTTTTTTTGCTTATAAACTGCACCATGAAAAAAATGAAGTGCCCTGGCCATTCTTCATGCGGGTTCCATGTCCAGAATTCCCTTTGAAAATGGGCATTAATGAAAATCCACAGCAAAACTGCATCAAAAAGTGTGTTATAAAATGCATCAGAAAAAAATATCCCCAAAAACCTGATGCAGATTCTGCATTAGGTTTTTTTAAGCACAGAAAATACTCTGTGTGAACATACCCAAAGAGGCTTGCAGGATCAGCATCTTACAGTGGAAAGACTAAAGAGAGATAATGTGGCAGTCTACAATCAGATGCTGTGGTTGCAACTGCTGTCCGTGCCTACAAAGTCCTATCAGATTTCTGGTCCAATATTTCAGGATTTAGGGCCCCACTTTCAATTTTGCCCAGTCCACACTTTGTCTAAAACCGGCCTTGCCAGTAACTTAAGCACAAAAACTGTTCTGTGCTGGGAGCTTCATGACATGGGTTTTCATGACTGAGCAGCTGCATGTAAACCTTATGTCACCAAGCACAATGCCAAGTGTCGGGTGGCATGGAGTAAAGCATGCCGCCACTGGACTCTGGAGCAGTGGAAATGTGTTCTGTGGAGTGAGGAATCAGACTTCTCTATCTGACAGTCTGATGGACAAGTCCAAGGTTGATGAATACCAGGAGAACGTCACCTGTCTGACTGCATTGTGCCACCTGTAAAGTTTGGTGGAGATGGGGTAATGCTGTGGGGGTGTTTTTTAGGGGCTTTTCGTTCCAGTGAAGGGAAATCTTAGTGCTTCAGCTTACCAAGACAATTGTATGCTTCCATTGTATGCCTTTTGGAAAGGCTCTTGTTCCAGTGCACAAATCTATAACGTTCTATAACGGCATAGTTGGGTAAGTTTGGTGTGGAAGAACTTGACTGGTCGCACAGAGCCCTGACCTCAGTCCCATCCAACACCTTTGTAATGACCTATAATAGAGATTGGAGCCAGGCCCTCTCGTCCAACATCAGTGTCTGACCTCACATATGGTTTATATGGTTTAGGCGTGCAGTAGCTATAAAAGTATATAAAAGAAAGTGCACCACAGGGTAGTATGATCCAGGTTATGAGACTGGTTGATAGAACAAAAATGGAGGCTCACCTTAGGTTGTGATAAATATAGGCACAACCCTATTGTGGATTTGTTGGAAATAAATATCCAGTCCCCGTGTGTGCAGCCGTAGCGTCAGATTCTTCAGAAGGAGAAGCCCAACCTCTCCAAAGACAATATAGTAGTGGAGTAGCAGGACCGCAAGTGGGGCGCAAAAACACCGGTCAGGACAAATGCAGAAAAGATGAATGAGATCTTCTTTATTGAATGTTGTTCATCAGGTAAAACTACGCATTTCGAGGATACTTAGGTCCGCTTCATCAGGTTAAAACGTCTTAGTGCTGAAGTGGTACATGTTACAGGTATTTATACTTGAAAAAAACGCCAAAAGGACGTACCTGAGGGCGCCTCCAGAGGAGTAGTAGCGTCCCCCAGGTGCTCCCTGATTTGCATATTGGGGTACAGACATTTAATACATAAAACAACATGAATCTAATAAAATGAGATATTTATACAAGCTACAAGAAAAGGTAGACTAGCACATTCATGGTCACAGTGGCATGTCCATAAAGCGAGCATACAGAGAACTAATTAAAGCATGGCTGCCCAACATTTCACATGCGAACAATAGAACTGAGAAATGGGAATCATTCTTAATTAAAGCGGGGATCATTAAAAATTTTGAGGGTAGCAGCCTCTTTTACACTAAGCAACGCCCATCTGCCTGGGGCTTCTGAGCTGTACGTCATGTGTCCGAACCCTAAACATCTAAACATGGCGCTCGCTCGCAAGTGCAGCGGGTGCCTTAGCCACAGGGTTTCTGCTATTTTAAATAGCAGAGACCCACAGCACATGTATGCGATCAGCCATAACGCTGATCGCATACATCTTACCCTTAAGATGTCGTGGTCGAATGTGACCACGGCATCTGTGCAGACCAGAACCGGAAGTCGCGCGATTTCGGTCCAGTAACAGCATTCCCCAGCTGAGATCGGGTAACCTTTTACTATGCGCTAATTGACTGAAGCCTCAAGCTGGCTTCAGAGTCAATTAGATGTCTATATCAATACAGGCAACTAGGTGGCAGCCTTGTATTGATATAGTGCAAATGAAGTCTTCAATGATGGCTATTTAGCCATCACTGAATACTATGGGCAATCGAATGATTGCCAGTTATTGTCACCCAAGGTGACTTTAAAAAAGTGTAAAAAAAAGTTTTTACAAAAAATAAATAAATAAAGTTAAAATCACCCCCTTTCCTTAAAATAAAAATACTTAACCAATAAAAAATAATAATAAACATCATGGGCATTGCCGCGTGCGATAATGCCCATACTATGAAAATCTAACAATATTAATAGCATACGGAAAATGGCGTAGCGGGCAAAAAAAATAAGAACAACCAATTTGCCATTTTCTGTCACTTCAACTACCCAATAATTTTTTAATAAAATGTGATCAAATAGTTGCACACACTTAAAATTGGTATCACTAAAAAGAACAGATGGTCCCACAAAAAATGAGCCCTCACACAGCCCCGTACACATAGCTACAAAAAAGTTATAGGTTTTAATTTTTTTTTCAGTATTAAAACGCAAAAAAAATTATACAAGTGTGGTATCGTTGGAACCGTACTGACCTGGAGAATGAAGATAACAGGTCAATTTTACCGCATAGTTTACAGTGTAAAAAAAAAAAAAACTTTATCAGAATTTCGTTTTTTCCCAATTCTACCCCATTTGGAATTTTTTTCCCCCCTCCTACTACATGGTATGCAACCGTAAATGGTGTGATTTGAAAGTACAACTTGTCCCGCAAAAAATAAGTCCTCATAAGGCTACGTGAATGGAAAAATAAAAAAGTTAGGACTATGGGAAGGCGGGGAGTGAAAAACGCAAAAATGGAAAATCCCAGGATCCTTAAGGGGTTAATATAGTCGTCTCTGTTTTGTATAACTATGCCACCCCCTTTATCCGCATTTTGAATTATTATATTTTTATTGGATTGGAGTTTTTTCATTGCCGATTTATCATATGGTTTTAGATTATGTTTTAAAACGGAGTCTAGATTTATTTGGCGAAATTCATCTGATACAACAGTGTAGAAAGTATCAATGAAGTTTCCTTTGTTATGTATAGGGTAAAAATCGGAGGGTGGCTTTAGACCAGATGGCAGACCAGTGGGAAGAGGTTGGTCTTTGTTCCAAGCTGTATTTGATCTGTGCTTACTGAGTGTTCTAGAATTTTAAAATGTCTCTCTATAGTTAATTTTCTCATGAAATTGTTAAGATCCAAAAATAAGTCAAACTCATCGATTTTTGATGTGGGGCAAAATGATAGGCCTTTCGCTAGCAGAGAAATTTCATTCTTTGTAAGTTTGTATGTAGATAAATAAAAAAATACCTAAAGTTTGGAGTGTTGGGGGGGGTCTTTTTCACTAGTGGTTTTTATTGTTTTCTTTTGCTTTTACCACCCCTACACCCTCTTCTGAGTTTTTTCTTTTTACTGGTTTCCGTCCTAAGGGTTGGAAATAGATGGTGATGGTTGTGGTATTGGGGCTTTTCATAATAGGGTGTATTGCAGTGATCAACGGGGATAGGGCTAAAAAAAGAGAGGGATATAGAGGTCACCGCTATCGGGTAGTATTCTGATATATTATTACCTACATTGGTGTCCTCTGGACTTGAACTTTCTTAATGGAGATGTACATTCCTAGCTGAGTTCTGGTTAGATTCTGTAGGAGGACCTGACATGCACGATCTGATGATACAGATGGGACAGGAAAGGTGAGTGTGGCTCTGATGGAGAATTGGGGTATATGGAAAACTGTGTCGGTGGTAGATTGAGTGGGGCACAACCTGCCATGATATCTTCACAAAAAATGGTGGGGGGAAGATTGGCCAAAGGGGTCTGCTGTACCATTACACAGGTGATAGTGGTATTACCAGGGGAGAACAGTGGAGTGTGAAATTCTAAGTTGAATGTATCAACCATGTTTTCTTTAAAATTCAAAGGGGTATATGTTTGTTGGTGAGTGTTCGTGGAAATGCTGGTAGTATTCTTAAAACCTTGTAACGGTGTATTGTTATTACTGTAGTCCGTGCCATGGGTACGAGTATATGAGGACAGACCATGTTTGGGTTTCTGATCTTTGTGTCTTTTTTGTGTTGGTTGCTCGTGGAAATTCCTAGATCTTTTGCTATTGACATACATATGGCCCACTTTTCTGTGTTTATTGGGTTTGTTATGGATTTTAGTGGTTGGTTTAGGATCTGTATGCAATGTATGGTGAGATGGGGAATCTATCTTGGTTGTGGGGTTTCTAGTATATCCAGAGATGTCGCTCGACTTCACATCATTATAGTTTGGTTGTTCAGGTTTTACCCAGTACTGTCTCTTGCTAATTTACTACTCTTTTTTTGTAGAATTTCCTTTTCATATGTTTCTCTAGTTTATTAAACATGCTTAGCAAAGTTTTTTCATCAATACTTGCTGTTTCATTATGATTAGGTTCGCAGTTGCACTTAGATGGAATCCTGGTGCACTGATTGATCAAGCGTTCATGTTGCTCAAGTCTATTTGGGATGTAATCCATACTTCTTTATCCTGATGTCAAGATGCTCTGTCCACCCCTATGTGCTGCTGTTTTAATCTGGGTGATCCAGACCATCGAGGTTTATATGGTTAGGCGTGCAGTAGCTATAAAAGCATATAAAAGAAAGCGCACCACAGGGTAGTATGTTCCAGGTTATGATACTGGTTGATAGAACAAAAATGGAGGCTCACCTTAGGTGGTTGTGCTAAATATAGGCACAACCCTATTTCGGATTTGTTGGAAATAAATATCCAGTCGCCGAGTGTGACCTCACATATGATCTTTTAAGTTCAAAATTCCCACCATCCAAAATCTTGTAGAAAGCCTTCCCAGAAGAGGGGAAACTATTTTAGCTGCGGGGAGGAAGCAACTCCATATTAATGTCTATGGATTTACAATGGGAGGTCATAAAAGCTCCTTTAGCTGTAATGCGTAGGTATCATTGGTCAGAAGGCTTTTCCACACTATTTTTTAGCTGTCAACCCCATCCTGCTGTTCCTCACCTGTGCCCTGCCACTCTGCTGCAGCTCCCTTCAGCAGTCTTCCGTTAACCACCCTGTAAAGTTTTGGACGGACAGGGTCCAGTGTTCCCCTGCAGACAATGATTGTCCTCAGCAGTGACTTGTCCTCAAGCAGCACTGACCCAGATGTGACATTTTGTTTGTCCACACATCACCTCTGAGACCAGCCATTGGCTTCAGCAGTGCACATCATCCAGTCTGTCTGGAAATGTACAGGCTGTGGAGTGAAAGACCAGTGCAGGAAGGTGGAAAGGTGGGGAGTATGATATATATTTTTTTCAGACAGCTAAAACACCTGCTGCCCACAGTTAAACATGTCTGAAAGACGGACAACCCCTTTAAAAGGAACTTCATGTGCTGTAGATCAAGCAGGCTGATTAGCCAGCATTATGTTATAGAACAGGAGGAGCTGAGCAAATATTATTATTGTTTATTATTAAAGCGCCATTCATTCCATATTGCTGTACATATGATAAGGGGTGCACATACATAATACAGACAATTGCACTAATCATAAACAAACTGGTACAAAAGGAGAGAGGGCCCTGCCCGTGAGGGCTTACAATCTACAAATATATATATATATCACTTTATTGATATCGTTTTGTGGGAATAGAGTAGGTGTACTTTGTAATTGTCAGTGGGCAGTCCTATAGATTAGTCAGCTGTCAGTCATTGAGTCACTACTCCCACTGGACTCCTAAGACCGGAACGAGTCTATGGATTAGTGACAAGTGTTACTGAGTCTTTTCACACAAAACTCTGTATCTACCTGCTCAGCTCCTCCTGCTCTGTAATATGATGCTGGTAGGCTGGACTGCATTTTTATGGTGACCTGTTCCCTTTAAAGGGGTTCTTTTGTTCTTGCTGCATTACCATACAACTAAGCAAAAATGTGTTAAACTTTGGTGTTTTGTTCTAAAGAACCCTCATCTGAAGTTTCGGCTTTTTAGGGAGGCTCAAACTTTCTGCCCTTACATAGCCATTTTGAGACATTAATACTGATGACCTATCCTCTGGATAGGTCATTGGTATCTGATCGGTAGGGGTCTGACACCCAGGACCCCCACCAAATAGCTGTTTGAGAAGGCATCGGCGCTCCTTACCCAGCACAGCGCCGTACATTGTATAGCGGCTGGCTGTCATTGGTATCGCGCTCAGCCCATTCACTTCTATGGAGCTGCGCCTAGGCCACATGACTGATGAATGTGCTGTCACATGGCCACGGAAAGCTGGTGAAGGCCATGGAGCTACTTTGAGTGCCAATGCCTTTTCAAACATCTTGTCGGCGGCAGTCCCAGGTATCGGACCCCACTGATCAGATTAGGGTTGCACCGAGTATCGAATTATCGATACCCAATCAATACTTTTGTACCCGGATCGATTCGATACCGGGATTTGCTATTTACCGATACTAGGCTGTGCTGCTGCTCTCTAAGAGAACAGCGACAGAGAGTAGGAGGGACTGTGGAGGGACATTCAAGTGAACAGCCTAGCTTAGCCCCACTCAGGCCATTGATACTTGTCGTGACGTCACTGGGCTGGCGGTGCTACTGCCAGCACCGCTGCCTTCTCAAACAGCTGATCGGCGGGGGTCCCGGGTGTCAGACCTCTGCTATTCAGATGCTGATGATCTATCCAGAGGATAGATCATCAGTTTAAAAAAACTGCAGAACCCCTTTTAGGCTGAGTTCACACGAGCGTGTCCGGATTAGGTCCGGATGCGTCCCGGTGCATTGCGGCAAACCCGCTCGAGTAGGTACGCAATTGCAGTCAGTTTTGACTGGGATTGCGTTCCGATGTTCAGTTTTTATCGCGCGGGTGCAATGTGTTTTGCACGCGTGTGATAAAAAACCGACTGTGGTACCCAGACCCGAACTTCTTCACTGAAGTTCAGGTTTGGGTTCGGTGTTGTGTAGATGTTATTATTTTCCCTTATAACATGGTTATAAGGGAAAATAATAGCCTTCTTAATACAGAATGCTTAGTAGGTGGTCAATTGAGGGTTAAAAAAATAAATAAATTAACTCCCCTTCTCTTGATCGCGTAGCTGCCGGTCTCTTCTTCACCGTGGTGATGGATCATGTGATTGGATCATGTGATCTGACGTCACCACAGGTCCTTTAGCCGGCAGCTCATCATTAAAGAAGTAAGAAGAGACCGGGAGCTACGCGATCAAGAGGAGGAGGTGAGTTAATTAATTTATTTTTTTAACCCTCAATTGACCACCTACTATGCATTCTGTGTTAAGAATGCTATTATTTTCCCTTATAGCCATGTTATAAGGGAAAATAATACAGTGAATAGACTGTCACCTAGCAACCATGTGTGAAAATCGCACCGCATCCGCACTTGATTGCGGATGCTTGCGATTTTCACTCAGCCCCATTGACTTCTATGGCCTGCTTTGCGTGATAAACGCACAATATAGAGCATGCTGCGATTTTCACGCAACGCATAAGTGATGCGTAAAAATCACAGCTCATGTGCACAGCCCCATAGAAATGAATGGGTCCAGATTCAGTGCGGGTGCAATACGTTCACCTCCCGCATTGCACCCGCGCGGAAATCTCGCCCATGTGAACTCAGCCTCAGTGATGTAGTGATTTGGCATAATCACTGACGACCTGTCAATTTTATTGCTGCTTTTTCAAATGAAAAGTCACTACGGAGGATCAGATGCACACTGCAAGTGAATCCTCTCCCCACTGGATGTGGAGCGTCACCAGAGCCTAATGATGGCTTTCGTGAGAGCGGTGTACTGGGCAGCCATGGCAACACATGGCGTCATTTACTGAACTTGCCCCTGATTTTTATGGCACCATGATCAATTAAGATTAATGATTAGCTTTTATTGCTTGTCAATCTTCTCTTGCATTCTCAGTGACTATTTACTGTTATGAAGCATGATAATCAGCCAGTGTAAACGATAATGGGGGAGATTTATCAAACTGGTAAAGTAGAACTGGCTTAGTTGCCCCTAGCAACCAATCAGATTCCACCTTTCATTTTTCACAGCTCTTCTGTCACTGTTTCAAATGGAATGAGTACATTTTTAGTACTTGAATTAGTGTTCGGGGGAATGCATCATCGGAAAAAATGACCATCGACTTTAATAGATATATTTTTAGTGGTGTTTTACATTTAAATGGGTTATCTGGGAATTTGATATTAATGGCTTATCCTCAGGATAGGTCATCAATATACAGTAGATGAGTGGTGGGGGTCCGACTTCCGGCACCCCCCGTCGATCAGCTGTTGGAAGAGACTGAGGCGCTTCATGAGATTGAATGGGGCTGAGCTGCAGAACCAAGCACAGCAACTATACAATGTATGATGATGTGAAGAGACCGCAGCACTTACCCAATTGCCAATCGGTTTGTCTGGAAATTTGATATTAATTGCCTATCCCCAGGATAGGTCATCAATCTCAGATCGTTGGGGGGTCCGATTCCTGGCACCCCCACCAATCAGCTGGATTGAAGAGGCTGCAGCATCCCATGAGAGATTAGGCCAGTGGCGTCACTGTACATTGGTCACGAGGCCTAGGTGCAGCTCAGTCCCATTCATGGAGACCGCAGATGCGGGGAGTGTCCCGGTAGTGAATTGAATTCCTGGAAAACTCCTTTAAGAGTCCATATCATAATTTTTTAAAATCAATAATGCTGAATCCCTGCAGTTTTCACTTATAATAAGCTGACACCTCCTACTATTCAGAGAGAGCAATATCCTCAGCCATCATCATCACAAGCAGGGTTACAATGAAAGATGAAAGGGTAACACAGGGTCACATCTTCTCTTCTCTGCACAATGACTTCTACATACAGTCTTAGAGCATGCCCACAATATTCTGCCATTGAAGTCAATGAAACCTCTCCTGACACCAGTTTTCCATGTCCATGCAGCTGTTGTAAAGCAAATCTCTGAGCTCCGATTATTTTCCTCTATAGCAGGGATACCCAACCTGCGGCCCTCCGGCTGTTGCAAAACTACAATTCCCAGCATGCCTGGACAGCCTACAGCTATTAGGGCATGCTGGGAGTTGTAGTTATGCAACAGCTGGAGGGCCGCAGGTTGTGCATTCCTGCTCTATAGGCACCTGCTACGGGTTTATGTGTTTGCAGGTCTCTTCATTTTCTGTATTCTTATAATACGCCATTAATATTAGATCAGTGGCTGTCTTACTCCTGGCACTCAACAGATCAGCGGTTTGAATGCTTCGGAACAGCACTGCACCTTATCATCCATAATGGCCGTGAATGGTACCACATTCCCTTCTACCTAGTATATGGGAGTAGCGCTGCAGTACCTTTCACAGTCACTACCCAGTGTACGGAGCTGTGCTGTTCTGGTACAGGCCCTGGAGTACATCAGCTCCTTCAATCAGTTGATTGGTTGGGAGGCCTGAAGTCGGACTCCCACCCATCTGATATCCCTTACCTATTCTAAGGTCATCAGTATCTCAGTCCTGTAAAAAAAAAAACTTTAAAGTTATTTAGATGTAACCATTGCCTTCTTTAGACAAATAGGTCAAGTTAACGTCACGTGATCTCCATATCTTGACAACATAAAAAGATGAAATTCTGTATTGCCCATCCACATTTCGTTTCTCATGTTCTGCTCAGATTCTTCCTGTATGACTTTGACATTTAATATTTTTAGGAAATTACAAAAATATTAAATAATATCGGTGTGGTGTAGAGTCCCTGGAAGGAAATGCAGATTATCGCCTATCCGGCCTATGTTATGAATTCCATTCCACATCGAAAGCACTTGTGGTTTTCCTGATTTCTTTTTTTTTTTTTTTCTTTTTTTTCATCTTTCCAAATAATTTCCATGTTAAATGAATTAATGAAGCGGGATTACCTGTAAGTCAAAACAGTACCCAAGCCTGGACAATCCCTGCAAGTGTCAGTTTCAAGGAATGCTGCATGATCTCATAGTTATGAAATTATTTCATTCCTCTTGATAATTCCCCACTTGCCAAGAGAGTGAATTTTAAGAACTCTGAGAGCAGATTGTGAGATAAATGTGAATAATCCATTCTGTTGGAGAACGGGCCTTCCCCCAGGCATTGGTTCATATTTGACTCACACTTGGGGATAAAATAAGACAGGACCAATTCTTATACCACATTTTGTTATAGAGAAACAAAACCATCTTACCTCCCTCTGCCTGGTTCATATTTCTTCATCGAGAGCCAGTGGCTGCCACCAAATACTTGAGTTAACCTTTACAAAATGTTTGCTTAGCACGGTAATGCCATCCTAGTCCATGAAAACATTTGGAAGGTCTTTCCGTTTCTTTTCCATCAAGGTCAATTAAATCCTGTGTTTGCTTTGTGGTAATTAAAATAAAGTTCTGGAGTTTCAGGGGATGAATAGGTACACAAGGTTTACAGTAAATAGTTTATTTTATTTAGCTTGTGAAACACCTCTAGGTTATAGAGAGAGTAAAATTGGCAGCTACTGAATTATCAACATATGTTTGAAGGGAAAAAGCTCAACCTCAGGCCTCACGCACATGAGAAGCACGTGGACGGCAATTTAGCTCCCCAACAGAGTCGGACTGGGGTTCCTTGGGCCTAACAATTGGAATTATTCTCTAGGTCCAATCCCTATATCATCAATTAAGTCTAATAGGTTTTGAACTAAAGAAGAAGACCCCAGTAGCAAGTGATTGGCTCTAAAGCAGTGTTCCTCAACTCCAGTCCTGAGGGCCCACCTACCAGTCATGATTTGAGAATATCCCACAGAATGAATGCCTGAGGTAAGTCCTGATGCACTGACACTAATATTACCTGTTCAATACTAAGGAAATCCTGAAAACATGACCGGCAAGTGGGCCCTGAGGACTAGAGTTGAGGAACCCTGCTCTAAAGGAAGCCAAATTATTATTTTTTCTCCTAGACCTTTGGGTTCCACTATGGTATCTGAGCCTGGGAACACTGGAGGATCCTCTCTTACTCTGGTGGGCCAGTCCAAATCTGATCCCCAATATGAACCTGTAATGTGGTCCACCTCAGTATTCTTACTTAAAAGCAATAGTTCATAGCAAAAAAAAATAAAAAATCCAAAAGTGAACACCTTGATATTGGGAAATCGAGGCAGAGGTACTTGGGATTCGTAGAGATAGAGTCATGTAAATGCCATTCTGCATGATTTGTATCACTATAACTTAAGTGTAGATATATGTACAGTGGTATGTGAAAGTTTGTAAACCCTACAGAATTTGCTAGATTTCCACATAAATTTAACCTATAAACATCAGATTTTCACACAAGCCCTAAAAGTAGATAAAGATAATCAAATGAAACAAATGAGTCAAAAATATTAGACTTGGCCATTTATGTATTGAGGAAAATTATCCAATATCATGTCTGTGAGTGGGAAAAACATGTGAACCTTTAATATTAGCAGATACGGTAATATGAAGGTAAAATTAGAGTCAGTTTTTATTTTTCAATAAGTGGGACACCAGCCAGGTGTAAGTGGCTGACCTGTTTTATTTAAAGAACAAGGCTCTATACAAGTCTGATTTTTGCAATGTGTTTGTGAAAGTGTCTCATGGCACAAACAAAGGAGATTTCCGAGCACCTCAGTGGAAGAGTTGTTGATGCTCATCAGGCTGGAAAAGGTTACAAAACCATCCCGAAAGGATTTGGACAGCAATCCACAGACAGATTGTGTACAGATAAAGGAAATTCAAGACCGTTGACCAGGAGTGGTCAACCAACAAAGATCACCCCCAGAGCAAGATGTGCAATAGTCTGCAATGTCACAACGGAACCCAAGGTAATCTCTAAACAACCAAAGGCCTGTCTCACATTATGTAATGTTAGTGTTCATGACTCCATTATAAGGAAGACACTGAACAACTGTGGTGTGCATGGCAGAACTACAAGGGAGAAGCTTCTGCTCTCCATAACGAAAGTTGCTGCCCATCTGAAGTTTGTTAAGGATCACCTGGACAAGTCACAAAGCTATTGAAACAATGTTTTGTGTACAGATGAGACAAAAATTTAACTTTTTGATTTAACTCCTTAAGGACTCTGTCATATTTCACCTTATGACCAGGCCATTTTTTGCACATCTGACATGTGTCACTTTATGTGGTGATAACTTTAAAACACTTTTACTTTTCCAGGCCATTCTGAGATTGTTTTCTCGTCACATATTGTACTTCATGACAGTGGTAAATTTAAGTCAAAAATGTCATTTTTATTTATAAAAAAAATAACAAATTTACAAACAACTTGGAAAAATTTCCAAATTTGAATTTCTCTACTTTTATAATAGATAGTAATACCTCCAAAAATAGTTATTACTTTATATTCCCTATATGTCTACTTCATGTTTGGATCATTTTGTGAATGCCATTTTATTTTTTGAGCTTAGAAGTTTAGAAGCAAATCTTGAAATTTTTCAGAAAATTTCAAAAACCCACTTTTTAAGGACCAGTTCAGGTCTGAAGTCACTTTGTGAGGTTTACATGATAGAAACCACACAAAAAACTACAGCCCTCAAGGTATTTAAAACTGATTACAAAAAAATACTTTGTTAATCCTTTAGGTGTTCCACAAGAATTAATGGAAAATGGAGATGAAATTTCAGAATTTAACTTTTTGGGCAGATTTTCCATTTTAATCAAATTTTTTCCAGTTACAAAGCAAGGGTTAACAGCCAAACAAAACTTAATATTTATTGCCCTGATTCCGTAGTTTACAGAAACACCCCATATGTGGTTGTAAACTGCTGTACGGGCACACTACATTGCGCAGAAGGAAAGGAACGCTAGATGGTTTTTGGAAAGCAAATTTCACTGTGATGTGAAGTTGCCAAGACCCCCTGATGCACCCCTAGAGTAGAAACTTAAAAAAAGTGACCTCATTTTGGAAACTACGGGAAAAGGTGGCAGTTTTGTTGGTACTATTTTTGGGTACATATGATTTTTGGTTGCTCTATATTACACTTTTTGTGAGGCAAGGTAACAAGAAATAGTTGTTTTGGCACAGTTTTTATTTTTTGTTATTTACAATGTTCATCTGATTTGGTTAGATCATATGCTATTTTTTATAGAGCAGGTTTCTGCTTTGTCTTCAAGTAGCTCTCCAGAAAGAAGATACAATTAACAAGCACAATACCCATCATACACCTAATGTATAAAACTAGAGCAGATTGGAAAGATTCAGTAGTGACCGAATTGGTTGTAACTGTTACTTCTTATGATTCTTTGATGGTAGTTCACACACTGTACATACTATGGAAAGATGCAGGGAGTGCCAGGTGTCGGACCCCATATACAGCGGTCCCTCAAGTTACAATATTAATTGGTTCCAGGACGACCATTGTGTGTTGAAACCATTGTAACTTGAGTAATCGGTTCCAAAGACCCAGAATGTCATAAGAGAAAATGAAGATTTAAGAAAAATAAGCAGATAACTAAGACTGATAAAACAAGTCCTTACATATAACAGTCAGGAATAGCTGCTAACTAGCAACTAATACAACTATTTTACCAGACAAATGTTTTTGGTTGGTTGGATCTGAGTCTGAAGCATTGTATGTTGAGTCTGGTTTCAACTGACAATGGGTCAGAAAAGTCTTTGACCATTGTATGTTGAAAATATTGTATCCCGAGGAATCACTGTATACAGAATGTATTCTGATCAGTTTACTATATATAAAGTTATACCTTTTTTCCTAAAACCTCTCCACTGTTATTTTATGTTGTTTCCTTTCCATTTTCTATGACAATTCTGTCCGTCAATCCTTCAGTGGACACATTTATTCAATCAGTTACTTAAGATATTAAACAGCTGTCCCCTGAAACTGTTCCATATGCCGGATACAATCTGAATTCCATAGGAAGTAAAACATTTGTGTGCTGTAGACTAGGATGATAACAGCAATAATGATATTCACATTCATAATTGGAAAGATCCATCAATATTCTGCCGGTGAAAAAAGAGAAGTGTAAGAATAACTTGGATTTTTAGATGTCACGGATTCCTTACCATGTTTTTTTCTTTGCTATTCTGTTGGCCATTCCCTCTTATATAGTAAAGGGGCTTTCTAGATTGATTACCTGTCTTTAAAGCAAAGCTGTCAAGTTGAACACAGTCTGATCTGCAGCAGGTTATAGAGCAGGAGGAGCTGAGCAGATTGATATATAGTTTTATGGGAGAAGGTTCTGATCATTCTTAGGGCTGTTTGCAGTGTAAGCGTGATCCTCCGCTCTGGACTTGCAGGAGCGAACAGCAGTATCCTGATTTATAATGCTCTGTGTCTCTGCTTGACCTTACTGCTATAGGATAATAGTGACATAAAGCGGTCAGTACGATTCTGTAGCGAAAAGGTCATGAAGAGGCACATAGCATTATGAATTATGATAATGTCGTGTGCTCCTGCAAGACGAGGAGTGTCCGGAACGGAGGAATATGCTCACACAGGGCTTAATTCCCGCACTGCACATGCTTATGTGAAACAGCCATTAGGGGTTCAGTGGACAGATTTACTCGCTGATTGCCAGCCTTACCTGCATAGGTATGCATAATGGTTGATCAATCACTGAGTAGGACCGCCCACTGGACTCCTAAGCATAGAAAGAGCAGAGATGTAAAGAGGACCCATCACCTCTCCTGACATGTCTGTTTTAGTAACTACTTGTGTTCCCCATGTAATAAGGATTCTGGAGCATCTGGTCTTATGGCTCTATGTTGTGCCACAGCTCTATTATTCCTATTAGAAGTTATGAATGAATTGCTAGAAGTCTGCAATGAAGGTCCAGATCGGTGTTACCAGTTGAGGGTGTGTCCCTGCACTGAATGAATGCTGCCAGACTGTGCATGGACACACCTCCAACTGGTAACACCCTTCTGTACCCTTACTACAGACTGCTAGCAATTCATTAATAGCTTCTAGTATACATAATAAAGAAACGGCACAACATATAGTCATAGGAATACAGTAGGTGCTCCAGAATTATTACATGTGGAAACAAGTAGTTACTAAACTACTACCAGAAGAGGTGACGAGTCCTCTTAAAATGAATAAAATACAAGTTGCACAGAATATTTTCCCACAAAGCAATTTACTCAGCACCTTCTGTTTATCTAGACTGCATTATTATAGCGACGGGTTTTCGTTAAAGGGAATGTCCATCCTCTCTCTCCAACTTTATTTGACTTTGTGCTTGGAGAGAAGCTGCTGCTCTCTGGTGAGACAGTTGATGCCCAGTAAGTATCATGCACGTTTCCTATTACTAGTAATTAGAAACTGCACTTTGACAGGGCCAGGTGTAATGATGTTTACACTGCCTTGCCCTGTCAATCAAAGTGGAAAGGGATCGGCAGTTGCAGAAAGAGCAGAGCCTCTAGGTGTAATGGCAACGCCCCCGTTGCTCCTAGTGCCTTATTTGCATATATTACATCTTTCATTTTTCTCAGCATTGCGGACACATATGAACATGGGACCAACACAGATGCCTTCAGCTGCCAAGTGCACATGTAACCGGTGTCATAGGGACAAAACTGCTGACAGATGCCCTTTAATACTGAATGGCAAAAAGCAGTAATAATTTGGCCTTGTAGCAGAAAGCAAAGTATCATTGCGTGACCAAAATAGGAGACAAGTTCTTAAGAAACTATAACGACTTCCATTTCCTGCTGTCATTTTCAGAAGACAAGGATGGAAGAAACTGAGAAATAGACAAAGAGAATATTTAAAACTTTTTTGATGGAAATTTCCTTGACGTAGTAGTAGATATATTATACTACTGACTGAGTCTAGATCAGTGGCCATCAGTGCGGCCTCCAGCACTATAGAGGCAGATTCCACTACTCTTACTGTGTGAATCCAAGTTTACTTGATCAGCAGGCTTTCAGTCAGCCTCATAAATCTTGTAATACTTAATAGTGCAGTAAACCTTGGAATATCTCATAGTAATAATACTGATAAGATTACAAGGAGAATAGCTGCTGAACAGCTGCCAGTCATCTCGTCCCAGCCACCCACCGCCTGCAGTGGTGTCTGGTCTTAGGCCAATGACAAGGTCATTTAACCATTTTACTAACACCTTCTCACTAGTCTCGAAATATGTTTCTAGTTTATACTACTGAGGTGTTGATTTGGATTTTTTTGGAGCACTGGAAGGATTTGAATATTGGAAAGTAGAACTTTTTTCTACTTTATTGCAACCCCATAGCAGAAAGGAAGAACAAGTCTGCAGACCTCCCAACATCTGGAACGTTCAAGGAGAGACACTTACGGTTCATCGCGTGGAAGATCCATTTCTTTATGCACATTGATACACTTGGATAATTTGGACTTTCAATATTAGCACAAAACTAGTTTAAATATAGAACCTTTTAGGATCCAAATTACACCAAATGATGGAATTAAATACACGCTGGGGTCCATCAATCATTTAGGAACTAAACAAATAGACTCTGGAGCAGTCTAGTAAGTTTCTGAATGCAAATCTATATTCCGTGTGATAAAAAGGGATGTAGGGACTTTGGGCAAAAGTAGGGACGCCAAAAGATGGACACTTGGGATCTATGAATCTGGTTAATTGGACTCTCTGCTGGTGTGTTTTTTAAGTTAGACTCATCTACAGTCCTCCTTCCTCTGGTTATCTGCATGCAGTGGTTTAGGGCCTCATGCACATGACTGCAAATTTCGGATCCGCAAAACATGGATATGGCCGTGTGCATTCCACCTATCTATGTCATATCTATCTATCTCCTATCTATCTATCTATCTATCTATCTATCTATCTATGTCATATCTATCTATCTCCTATCTATCTATCTATCTATCTCATATCCATCTATGTCATATCTATCTATCTCCTATCTAGCTATCTATCTCATATCCATCTATGTCATATCTATCTATCTCCTATCTATCTATCTATCTATCTATCTATCTATCTCATATCCATCTATGTCATATCTATCTATCTATCTATCTCATATCTATCTATCTATGTCATATCCATCTATGTCATATCTATCTATCTCATATCCATCTATCTATCTCATATCTATCTATCACTGTCATTCTAATCCTGCCTGTTATGATAGTGAGATGACTGCTGATAAGCATTCTGTACTGACGAAGTGTCACCTATTATTAGGCTTAGTGACCTGAGCTCGAACTTTAGGATTAAAAAAAAAAAATCTAAATAGTGATATAGAAAATTAAATATAACATCACCATTAATTCATTACAAATACTGTATGTTTTACATGCAAAATTTGATTTAAACAACAGTTAGTTTTCAGATGAAACATTCCCAGTAGAGGGTATTCAAGACCCCCTAGCTGATCACTTGAAATGTTCATAGAAATTTAGCTCTACGACTGTAACCCTGCTCATCCAAGCACTGAAACAGCAATATAAAGTTAAGCCCAAAAAAAAATGACACAGACTTTGAAACGTACATTTAAAAAGTTCTGTGAAATAATATAATGAATTGTGTGTCAAGAAAGAGGTTAAACTACTTTCCCCCTCAGGAAGCTGAAGGGCCTAAATCTTTACACAAGAATGATAATGAATCCTTAATGACAGAATGCAGTGTATTTATCATCCCATACCTCTAATGGATGCTGGATCTCCCTGCAGCTGCTGCACATCTGTATTGAAGGCTGGGGGAACTGGCGCTGGTCTGAACCTTTCAACGTGGACAATGCTGGGACCTTCATCCGAACCATACAGTACAAGGGGCGGACTTCAACGCTAATCATCAAAGTGCGGCAACTAAACGGGGTGCAAAAACAAGTATGTTAGCAATGGATTTTTTATTACATCGGCCATCTGCCTGTATCTATGCATTGCTTTTATTATATTAAATGTTCGCATAACCTGTAAAAAATGTGTCCACTCTGAAAGAAAAAGTGCTCCTTGTGGTTTACGTTTTTGTCTTTACAATCTGAGTCCATTGCAGACATGAAACTGGAAGGCATAAATCTGGGGTATAAATTATCATATTTTTCCTGGTTAAAGGGATTTTCCAGGATTTATTTTTTCTGATGGCCTATTCTCTGTATAGGTCATCAGTATCTGATCTGTGGAGGTCTGTACCCATGACCCCCGCCGATCAGCTATTTGAGAAGACAGCGGCGTTCACAGTAGCTTTGCAGTTTTCTCACAGCTTTCCCTAGGCCGTGTGACCTCGCATTCATCGGTCACGTGGTCTAGGCGCAGCTCAGTCCCACTGAAGTGAATGGGTCTGAGCCGTGATACCAAGCACAGCCGCTATACAATGTACGGTGCTGTGCTTGGTGAGCTGCGAGAAGGCCGCGGCGCTACTGCAAGCGCCTGTGCCTTCTCAAACAGCTGATTGGTGTGGGTCCTGGGTGTCGGACCCCTACTGATCAGATACTGATGACCTATCCAGAGGATCCCAGAAAAAATCCTAAAAAAAACCTTTTAATAGACTGAATGTAGTGTAAATGGATAGGGATGCTTGTCATTCTGAAAAAGTCATCATGAGATCAAAATTAGTAATTTGTGGTTTTACATGGGACTGCCTTTAAACTTAGTGCAGAATAATGCAATATAGAAAATGACAAACTCAGCCTTACTTTGTCAGTGCCTTTCGTGGCTAAGAAACCACGTGAGAACAGTGCCAGACATCTTCACATTTAGTACTTGCCAATACCATTGAGATTACACACAAGTTCCACATACAAAATAGAGGTCTGCACTTCTCACGTCGTCCCTAGTAGAGCGGAGGCCCCCCGGCCTGTCTCGCTACACGCTGGTCGTGCTCAGTGGTCAAAGACAATCCAAATAGACAAGTCCACCAAAAGAAGAAATCATACAAGTGGCAAGTGCTGTGGGATTCATTCTTTTGGTGACCATTGAGAATGTTTTTCATGTCACTGGTCTTCACTCCTGACATGTATGTTTTAGTAAATACTTGTGTTCCCCATGAAAGAACCATTTTGCAGCACTTTTTCTTAGAACTCTGCATTGTGCCGTTCCTCTTTTATTCCTTCTGGAATTATATGACTAGTTTGACAAATGGTAGCTACTATTCCCCATGTCAATGAGGTGTGCTCCTACATAGTCTGACACTGTCTAATGAGTGCGGACATGTGAACCGAGCCAAAGATAAAAGTGCTCATTATGAATAACTGTGCAAGACGGGAGCAGAGACCTACAAATGTGAGCTGGTATCTTGGCCAGTAATGGTCAGTTCGCAGTTTTCGCCAGCGAACACATGCGGGCTGCCATCTTTAGTAAGGTAGACTCACCCGTCCGGCGATGCACAGGTAAGCCCTTGCCTGTGCCGCGAGCCGGTCTGAAATCAAATGCAGTCACCGGGAGCAGGCAGTTCTGAGAACAGCCTGATGAAGGCCCCCGGCGGCTGTTCTCGGAACTGCCTGCTCCCGGTGACTGCTTTTGATTTCAGACCGGCACAGATAAGGGCTTTACTTGTGCATCGCCGGACGGGTGAGACTACCTTACTAAAGATGGCAGCCCGCATGTGTTCGCTGGCGAACACTGCGAACTGACCATCACTGATCTTGGCCTTTCTATTTATTCCTTGGAATACCTTGGATAATGGCAGCGGATTGACACTGTACTTTTCTGCATTGCTCCTGTAGGTAACCATCTGTGGAAGGCAAATCATCTGTAGCTATCTGCCAGAAAGCATTGATCTCAAGGTTGTACAGCACTATATGGGACACGATGGCGGTGCTGTGGTGCGAGAACATGTAGACTGCCTGGAAGCCAAGCAAACGCGGCCGTCTTACATCCTGGAAGACAGTGAGCTTACAGAGCTTTGTGTAAGGGCGACAGGAGACAAGGAATGGTCCCAAGATGTCTCCCTGACTTCTGATACCACAGAAAATAGCTTTATCATTCAGGTATGATCCCATATGTCTCTAACATGTAGATGACAACTTAAAGGGGTATTCCCAATTTGGACATTGGGGGCATATTACTAGGCTATGCCCCCAATATCTGATAGGTATGGGTCCCACCTCTGTGACCTGTACCTATACTTAGAATTGAGCCCGCAAAATGTCAGAGGGTGCACCGCGCATGTGTGGCCGCCGTCCATTCATTTCTATGGGATTGCCGAAAAAAGCGAGTGCTTGGCTGTTTCTGTAAGCCCCATAGAAGTGAATGGATCCGTGGCCACACTTGCCAAGTGTGCCTTTGTTTATTTCCCATAATTTTGCAGTATTCTTTCATTTTTTCTGCGCCAGCAGATCATAATGTTACCCACTGCTTTTATACTTTGGGTTACAGAAAAGAGCTTATCATCACGACGTATATAGTCATTCAGCGGTAAGCAAAAGGTTACTAGCTCCTCCCACCTAGACCGTTACATAGACCCTCCCCTACCACTTCCCCTGTTGCAGCTTTGACACGCCCATGGATATAACCTAACAGGAAATATGAAATAATAACTGCATGGACACGGTCATGTGACCATAGCCCACAATGGAGATAGGAGCAATAAAGGTAAAAGAAATACATTACAAAGTTACATAATAATTATTTTAAAGTATCCTGATGCACATCAGAACACCACTTTAAGAAGCTAAAAATGGGATAATGAATGGTGTTTAGCCTTCGAACCTGCCTTTAAATAGACACTTTGGGGGTTATTTATCAAACTGGTGTAAAGTAGAACTGGCTTAGTTGCCCATAGCAACCAATCAGGTTTCACCTTTCATTTTGGACAGCTCCTTTGGAAAATGAAAGGTGGAATCTGATTGGTTGCTATGGGCAACTAAGCCAGTTCTACTTTACACCAGTTTGATAAATGAACCCCTTTGTTCTAACTAACATAGCATAAATCAATAGCACAAGAAAAAAATATAAATAATCCTTTGTAAAATGTCTTTACTAACAAGCCACTCCTGCTGACCCCCCACCTCCTGCTGATCATTTAGTCTGAATTCACTGATAAAATACATCTAAAGACATGAGAAATATTATCAGCTTATTGAGGAGTCAGGTTACATTCTGTCATTAGTCTGTGGGAAGGAGGAGTGAGCTGCTAGAGAGAGACAGAGGCATAGACACTGGTGACACTGCTGCTGGGGAGTTTTGTGTTTCCCAAGTGCTGGGTTCACAGCTACACTGCTCATTAAGGCTTTATAATGGCCTTAATGCTGTTGCTTCTGAGGGTGAGCTACAGAGAATTAGGAGAGCAGGTTCTCTTCTTCTATGTGTGCTGTGTATGGGACATGTCATAGCAGCTAGTCTTCACCCACCAGCTCAGGGACGCCCGATGGTTAGCGAGAAAGCCTGCAGAGGGGAAAACCTGTGATAAATGCAGAATGCAAGGCCAGATATTGTGTTATTCCTCATGTGCACATGCACAAACGCTTATTTTGAAGAGTTACCTGAAGTGACAGGAACGCTTCAAATTGTAATTTCTTTCTTACGAGCTGAGTGAACAACACAACATCATCACATATCACTCTCATTTACTGAATACTGAGTAATATAATACACTCTTTTTGGATACCAGAAAACATCATGTCCATGGACACTTACGGCATTACTGTTTTGGATCTGTGGGATATGTAATATGGCAGTATTAAAGAGGACCTTTCACTGGTCCTGCCATAACAATACTAGTACCTGGCAGTGTAGCGCATGATCAGCAGATGTCCGTGCACTCATTTTTTTTTTCAGATCGGCTGCTCCATTGGGGCGCTGTGCCCTCCGTTCTGGTTTTGCGCCCTTTATGCTAAAAGATAGCATCGGTACAGGGAGGGGAAGACAGCTGGGTTTCTCAGGGCGCTTCTCCTTTTCCATGGCTGTGTGCTGCCTAGTCTCAGAGGAGCACGTCACAGCCATTGAGAAAGGAGACGCCCCTGAGAAACATGTCCGTCTCCTCCTCTCTGTACCAATGCTATTAATTAGCATACAGGGCAGCAAAAGAAAACGAGGGGCACAGCGCCCAAACGGAGCAGCCGATCTGAAAAACATCTGCTCTTTATGCCCTACCTGCCAGGTACTAATATTGTTGTGTCAGGACCAGTGAAAGGTCCTTTACCATCAGACCTCATCCAGGTGAGGGGCCTTCTTTCCTTATTAGTTTTGTTCACATTTTAAAGGGCGGTGGTCTCAGCAGGAGATGCACCGTAATTGATCCTTGAAACTTCTCCTGTCCCAAGTGATTAGACGTATGGAGGTGTTGAGCAGCCTAATTTTTATCTTTCCACTCTGGTCTGCACTTCACTGATCAAATGACCAAAAGACCTCGGGTTTTGCATGTTTTTATGTACGTACCCCCATCTCCATGTGCATTTATGTGGTCCAAAAAGAGTTCTGCCAAATACTGCAACCCCTGACGTGTACAGCCCGGTATGATGGTGCCCAGGGTCTCGTATTTGACCTGCGTCTCGGGTAAATGTACACTGCCTGTGGGCACGGCTGTGTGTGCGCTTTATGTGTATACTGTGAGATCTCTGAACAGTTCAAAGTCTTCTAAATGTCTAACGCGATCAGAAAGCAAGGAGCGGGATCGACGCACAGAGGGATTAGATCACCGCGCGCTCTGGTAGGGATATGTCTCGATCACATTACAAAACACGCTACCGAGAAGCAGTTTGCAATTTGTGTTATGTTCTCATTTACACACCCTATGTTCCTGGCCTGTTTAGAAGTTGGCAAAGCCCTGGTCTTTTGACTGTGATGTAGATATTTTACATCTGTTCACTTTACTGTTGATATGTTAGACATGGATTTCCTGTCTTTCCAAAAAGGAAAAAAAAGGAAAAAAATTTAAAAATTACTTGACAAAATGAATTCCACCCTTATTGCTACATTCTGTAGATGCACGCTGCACGTCACGGAGTGGGGTCCAGGAGCGGCGGGTGAGGGTCTCTACATCTGTCTGCATTTATTGGCAGCCGTGGATGGCGTTCGATTTTTTTCTGAATTGTATACATTGGGAATGTCACCATGAATTAACACAATGCACTACTAAAAGGTAGATAAAGAAAAGCAGTGGCTGTGCATGTATATACCGTCACAGTTCTTCAATCCACCATGAACCCAAGCTGCCATTTGCCAGATTCCAATGTGGGTTATTGGAAATGCATTGAAAAGTATAGCAATTCTTTAAGATAAATATGCTTATCCTGTATTTCTCCACCTCTGCTCTGTCGTGTGAAAAGGGTTTTGCAGTTCTGAGCCTGAAACAACATACTTCCCAATATTTGAATCCTAAACTAAGAGTCCATTCACACGTCTGTAGTGCATTGCGGATCTACAACACACCCGGCCGTCACCCCCGGATCCCCCATAACATTCTGTTTGTAGGGGCCCCACCTCGCTGACAGCCGGGTGAACAGGCTGTTGTCTGTTTTGTGCTACACAGCGGACCTCTGGCTGTTCTTCTCTGATTATGGGTTCAGCCATCCTGCTTTAGCTGTTCCTCACAGTATTTAAAGATGCTTCACAGCAGCCACCATGGGGCATAGACACAATGGACAGGAAGAGACCTCATTGACTTCTCTGGGAGAGCTTTCTAGGCACGCTCTGTGACCTGTGCAGAGGTCAGGACGATAAGCTGTGATATCACCTATTGTGAATGTTGGATCCTGAGTTATTTATATATAGGTGATATCTGTCATTCCAGTCCTGCATGTGATGATAATGAGATGACTGCTGAATAACGATATGTACAGACCAAGGCCTATTATTAGGCCTAGTGGCCAGTGTTAAACCTGTAGGATATAATTTTTTTTAAACTATAGATGGAAAATTATGACATGGAAAATTAAAAATAACATCATCAAAAAGACTTTCAAAATATGTTTCAAATAAAAACTTACTTTAAACAATAGGTCATTTTCTGATGACTTTTCCTTTCATGTGTGCGTTGTAGAATAGGATGAGATTAAAAGCAGGACATAGAAGAAGATTGATCATTAATATCCTCTCACTGCTTGCAGGTGCCATCTTCAAAGGGACCCATCATCTACGTGTGGTGCACGCTTCTAACTTTAGAGCCCAGTTCTCTGGCGCAGCAGCGAATGGTGAGTAATGAGCACAGCGGCAGCGTGACCTCGCATATGGTGGATGGAGTGGAGGTTGCAGTGACCTTGGAAGCGAGTGTACAATATCAGGCAGCTGGAAAGTGCAGAAGTGAATGTCATTCTGTTCTGTGTCTTTCCAGATTGTCTTCAGCCCTCTCTTTATCATGCGGAGCCATCTTCCAGATCCCATTATTATACATTTAGAGAAAAGAAGCCTTGGTTTAAGGGAAACGCAAATAATTCCTGGAAAGGGACTGGAGAAGCCACTACAGAACATGGAGCCTGACATAACCCATCACTTGACATTCCAAGCCAGGTAAAAGGAAAAATGTCCCCACTTTTCTAGTATTGGCGCGCAACTTTTTGAGCAACATACCCTCATACATAGATGGTAGAAAAATATGGTGCGTGCTGAAATGTGGTTTTCCCGACTACAGATATCGATAACCTATTCTCAGGACCGGATCAAAAGAAAGAATGGTAGGGCACACATTCTTTCTTTTGATCCTGCCATTTTTATCTTAGAGGATTGGGTGAATCCTCTTGGTAGGTGCACCCATTTCCACTCTTGATTATACAGGTGAGCCCTCTCTGAATATTTATATTCTCAGGACCGGTCATCAATATCAGATTGTGGGGGTCTGACACTCGGCACCCTCACCAGTCACCTGTTGCGGAACCTATAAGGTGTATGGAGCTGGTGCAGACCTCTCTGTAGTGCACATGCTCGCGTACTGCAACCTAACTCCTCTTTAAGTGAGCTGTAGTACATGGACGTCGGAAACAACGCGGTGTACAGCGTCTTCTGCCTCCACTCCGTACACTGTATCGTTTCCAGCACCATGGCTGGCCAAAACCCCGGATCGATGGGGGGTGCCCGGTGTCAGACCCCCACAATCTGATATCAATACCCTATTTATCAATATCTTTAGCCAACAGAACCCCTTTAAGGGCCCTTGTAAAGTAAAGTAGAGCATGCAAGATGCGAGTGTGAGCTTTAACATCTAGAATATGAATGTGCATATATGTCATCATGTATTGTCAAGATGTATTCCTGGGCTCTGTTCACATTGCCATTGTAATCCTCCGTCAGACATGCCGTCTCTTTTAGCAAAAAAGCAAAGCATTCAGTGATCTTGTTGGCATCAAAGCAACGGAAACTTAAATGGAAAACCGTCGGACCTTATTACAAGGGAATAGGGTCCCTTGCTTGCCGTTTGGATCCATCATATGTTCTAAGCAGAAGCCATTGTGAACATAGCCTTATGGGTGTTTGCCTATAAACCATATAAAGGGGCACACACAAGGCCGAGTGTCTGCTGTCATTTAGGAAAGCTGCTGATACTGGAGCCTCCTAGTCCAGCACACGTATCAGTGGTTTATAAGTGTGCCGCATTAGCGGCTGTCCTAAGTGACAGAACTTCTGCAGTGGTAGGTTAAGTAGGCCCAGAACCCCTAAATACAGACCCCCATGCAATGTCCTACAACATCTCACATTCTCCTCCTCTGTGGAGCCTTCCGCCTCTTCCCTCTGACTTCCGGTGATCATTGCATAAAGTAGCTTTCTGGAAGTTTTGGCATGAAAAACAGCACTGTGCATCAAATTTTAGATAATTTGGAGCAGCCACCCATATTATAACCCACTTTCAATTTTATCAAGATAGTGTTCATCAAGCCCTGGTTGCCTCCCGTACTACACCCTTGAGAGCAGCCAACGACCTGGCAGCTGTGCACGTTGGGAGTACTTATAGCAGTTGTCCGTATTTTTCATCCATCCACCCATCATTAAAAGAGAAGTTTGTATTTGGTGACTTGCAGTAGACATTTCTAAAGAGGTTGCTGCAAAAATATTCTTTTTAGGCTACATACACACGAACGTATGTGTTTTGCGGTCCGCAAAACTGCGGATCCACAGAAAAAACGGATGCCATCCGTTTTTTTATTTTTTTTTGCGGATCCATTGTAACAATGCCTAAAACGGACAAGAATAGGACATATTCTATATTTTTTTTTTTTCCGGGGCTATGGAATGGACATACTGATGCGGACAGCACACGGTGCGCTGTCCGCATTTTTTGCAGACCTATTGAAATTATTGGGTCCGCATCCTATCCGCAAAAAGAAAACAGAACGGACACGGAAACGAACAACGTTCGTGTGCATGTAGCCTTAATAAATTCTGGTGATCGCTGAGGCTGACTTTGTAATGTCTGGAGGGGCCTGGTCCACCAGAGCAAGATCTGGCTGCTCATGGAGGGGATCTCAAGCGGAGGACACCCTCTATGACTTCTATATACTTTAGTAGGGCATGTAGATAGGGGTTTTCTTTATGAGACAACCCTGTAAGTGACTGCAGCCATCTATACAACTTTGAGTGGAATTGCTATTTAAGTAGGACATGATCTACCACCTTGCATTGTGGTTCTTAGCTGTACACTGCGTAGGCAATATATCAGCTGTAATTTTGCTAGAACTTGTTCCCTTTAGAATTTGACATTTCCGGGCCTTCTACAAGCAGGTCAGAGTAAACAACTTCCTTATCTGATAGTGGTTGTGTGTTCTTCTGTTTCCAGGGAAGAAGATGACCCATCAGAATGTGCTGTTCCCATCTCAACAGCTCTGATCAAACAAATAGCCATGAAAGCACAAAGCGAATTCTGTGCCGGTCAAATAATTTCCGACTTTTATGGAGAGGATTGTTCTTCTCAGCCTGTGTGGCCATATAATAAAAAAGATACAGACAGGTGGGTCTCTCTTTTCATCTTGTTCTTTTTTTCTATCCTCATGAATATGTGGTTATGAGAGGAGTCCTTAGAAGTGGTTACTGAAATATTTTCATTAAAAAAAAAAAGATTAAGGGTACTTTCACACTTGCGTTTTTCTTTTCCGGCATAGAGTTCCGTCACAGGGGCTCTATACCGGAAAAAAACTGATCAGTTTTATCCCCATGCATTCTGAATGGAGAGTAATCCGTTCAGTTTGCATCAGGATGTCTTCAGTTCAGTCGTTTTGACTGATCAGGCAAAAGAGAAAACCGCAGCATGCTACGGTTTTCTCTCCGGCCAAAAAAACTGAATACATGCCTGAACGCCGGATCCGGCATTTTTTCCCATAGCAATGTATTAGCGCCGGATCCGGCATTCAGAATACCGGAATGCCGGATCCGTCGTTCTGGCATGCGCATGCGCAGATCGGTAAAAATGAGAAAAATGTACAAGACGGATCCGTCGGTCCGCATGACAAGCGTAGAGACGGATCCGTCCTTGCAATGCATTTGTGAGACGGATCCGCCTCCGGATCCGTCTCACAAATGCTTTCAGTCAGCGGCGGATCCGGCGGCCAGTTCCGACGACGGAACTGGCCGCCGGATCACACTGCCGCAAGTGTGAAAGTAGCCTAACTGAAATAAAAAATTAATAAAAAAACAAGACAATAAATAACGGACTGGTGGACTGTCTTTTCAGTTACAGTAGTATGAATCTGCAGTGAGACCCTGAGGATCTGTGCAGAGGATGGGAGTGGTAGTGGTCCTGATGAAGTGTTGTGTCGCAAAGTATTCCCTCAGGCCATTGGTCCCTGGGGATCAGTGCATTGGAAAAGTAGTTTGAAGAATGAATTCGGAAGTGAACGTAAAACAGTCTTTTTTGCAGTGCAAAGTATAACAGATACATTCAATAGCAGCGAATTCAAACTGCAATTTCTGGCACCAGTAAGGAATATGGAGGCAGGTTGGATGGCTGCAATTTAGCATTTGTGAGTCTAATTGTCCACTATCAGGTCTAGACTTGACTCAATAAAAATGGTCTAGGAGTAGTCTGGATGATGGATGTCTTAGCTGTAGACCTTCACCTTACAGCAGTGTCTTTGATGCAGCTGTGAGTCTAGTTTCACATCTTCATCTGTCCTCTCTGGATCTGCCAATGCCGGATACTGCTGCCTGCCCGCCAGACCCCATTGACCAGTGTTGCCAACCCAAATAGTTTTTTTTCTCTGGACAATTTATCCAAAAATTACGGACAGCCAACATTTTGTATGGACAAATGGAAAACTATACAAAACTATAATTCATATATATTATATAAGTAATAGATGTCTGTAGGTCAGATACTAATAGTGAACACATTACCAGCACTTACTGTAAACTCTAAAATGCTGATAATAACGGACACATCTAATTAGAGACACTGTAAAGTTCCCTTTTTTTACAGACTGTCCAGGAATTTCTGGACGGTTGCCAACCCTGCCGTTCACTTTAATGGCGCCTGGCAGAGATCCGGCCGCTACCCAGCAAATATGCCAAGAATCAGCCAGTTGCACGGCCAACCGGAACACTTGGCCGCAGGTGTGAAAGTAGCCTTACCTGAGGCTCCGTTCCTAAGTTATTCCATTTTTTTTTCTAATATGCAACAAACTGTTTGGTACAATGAGGACGTTACCATTGCCTCATCACACCAGAAGTCCTCTTCTTCTAGTGCCCAGCCTCACCCTCCCAGCATTGATTGATAGAGCCAGGCGTAGGGACCATGTAATCTCACCTGACCCTGTGTTCTCATTTATGCACCATTGTTTCGGGAATCGCCACATGACCTCAACTCCATTGAACACCTTTGGGATGGACTAGAATGGAGATTGCAAGCCGGAACCTCTCATCCAACATCAGTGTTTGACCTCACAAATGCCCTTTTGGGTAAATGGGCACAAATTTCCACAGACACCCTCCAAAATCTTGTCAAAAGCCTTCCCAGAAGAGTGGAAGCTGTTTACATGCAGGGGAGGGGGTATGGGTTCATGGGGGCAACTCCATATTAATACCTATGGTTTAAGAATGGGAAGTCATAAAACTCTCCTGTAGGTGTAATATGTACAGTTGTGTTTAAAATGATAGCAGTCAGACATCACTAACCTGATCAATCACTGTTTTTGGTAGAAATAATATTTATACATGGCAAAAAATTTACTAGCAGGTGTAGTAGAGTAATAGAAATCCAACAGACCCAACAGTCATGACATGCATGCTGCTGATTCTGTGTAATTGAATCACTAATTGAAAGGGGCATGTTCAAAATAATAGCAGTGTGGAGTTCAATGAGTGAGCTTATTAAAAAAAATAAACAGGTGGAAATTATTGCCCTTATTTAAGGAAGGAAGGCAGCAAATGTTGTACATGCTGGTTACAGTGCATTTCTCTCTGAAATTCTGAGGAAAATGGGTCGTTCCAGACATTGTTCAAAAGAACAGCGTACCTTGATTAAAAAGGTGATTGAAGAGGGGAAAACATATAAAGAAGTGCAGAAAATGATAGGCTGCTCAGCTAAAATGATCACAAATGCTTTAAAATGGCAACCAAAACCTCAAAGACGTGGAAGAAAGTGAAAAACTACCATTCGAATGGATAGAAGAATAGCCATAATGGCAAGGACTCGGCCAACAATCAGCTCCAGGAAGATCAAAGAAGGTCTAAAGTTACCTGTGAGTACTGTTACAATTTGAAGAGGCCTATGTGAAGCCAAGCTATCTGCAAGAAGCCCCCGCAAAGTCCCACTGATGAAAAATAGACCTGTGCTGAAGAGGTTACAATTTGCCAAAGAGCACATTGACTGGCCTAAAGAGACATTTTGTGGACTGATGAAAGTAAGATTGTTCTTTTTGGGGTCTAGTGGCCGGAGACAGTTTGTCAGACGACCCCCAAACACTGAATTCAAGCCACAGTACACTGTGAAGACAGTGAAGCATGGTGGCGCAAGCATCATGATATGGGGATGTTTCTCATACTACGGTGCTGGGCCTATTTATCACATACCAGGAACCATGGGTCAGTTTGAATACATCAGAATACTTGAAGAGGACATGCTGCCTTATGCTGAAGAGGAAATGCCCTTGAAATGGGTGTTCCAACAAGACAACGACCCCAAACACACCAGTAAACCTGCAACATCTTGGTTCCAGACGAACAAGATTGACGTTATGGAGTGGTCAGCCCAATCCCCGGATCTTAATCCAATAGAAAACTTGTGGGGTGACATCAAAAATGCAGTTTCTGAGGCAAAACCAAGAAATAGAGAAGAACTGTGGAATGTAGTCCAATCACCCTGGGCTGGAATACCTGTTCACAGGGGCCAGAAGTCGGTTGACTCCATGTAACACAGATGTCCAGCAGTTCTCAGAGACAGCGGTTATACAACTAAATATTAGTTAGTGATTCAAAGGAAAGCAAAATCTTCAAACAATTTTTCAGTTTATTTAGTGAATGTTTGAGTTTGTAAAGAAGAATACAAACACTGCTTTTTTTTTTTTGAACAGTCCAATATTCACATTTCTTAAAAAATATTAGAGGAACAACACAAATTTGATATATTTTTCTTCATGTTTTGATTTGGAATAGAATGTGTAGTGTTCCCAATGCATTTGTGTTTATGGAAATAAAAGCTATTAGAAGGATTTAGAGCTTTATTAATTTTTTCAACACACTGCTAATATTTTGAACACATCTGTTTATGTCCCTATACTTTGGTCCATGTAGAGCATCTTCTAGTACACATGTGTCAAATAACCGCGGCCTTGTTTTTTGCTGCTCCCCGGTGTGATTAGTGCCACAGTATATATTTACAATCGGCAATCACGTCGATGCATCCTTTCAACATGATTGGTGAGCGCAGATCATTGCCGGGCACCATTTTCTTTTTGTGCCCGCATGGAGCGGTATTGTTGAAGGAGGTAAATACAACTGGTGGCAGTAGGCTCTCTGGGGCAATATGGCAGCATGTTCTCAGGGGGCAATATGGCAGCATGTTCTCAGGGGGCAATATGGCATCAGGCTCTGTGGGGGCAATATGGCAGTAGGATCTGTGGGGGCAATTTAGCAGCCAGCTCTGTGGGGGCAATATAGCGGCAGGCTCTCTGTGGGCAATATGGCTGCAAACATCCAGCCAGAAACTATAATATAATATACTTTTTATTTAACAGCCTTACGGTTCCTTTCAACGGGCTATAAATGTAATTTTGAGCCTGTATGATAAAAATTTCAATTGATGTTTTTTCAGCTCAGTAGATGTACAGTCCATCTGCACAAATGTGTACATCGTGTCACCCTAGCTGTTTATATGCCTATGACCTGTTTCAGTTTCTAGTGTGTGAATCAGTTTTTAGAGGTTGTTGTAACTATTTTATTATTTTATACAGCGGGGAACATTTGACTCAGTGGGATAGTCCTATGCGGGTCAAGCTGTCTCCCTGGAGGCCTCACCTGAAGACCCTGCTGATTGAGCTGCTCCCATGGGCTATCCTTATCAACCAATCCCGATGGGACCTTTGGCTATTCGAGGGCGAGGACATCGTTCTTCAAATTCCGGCTGGAAAGACCATCGTCCCTCCAAACTTCAAGGTAACTACAAGGACGACACTTGAACTTTCCAGTGCTTAGAAGAGTCCTGTGTGTGAGTCTCTCTAGCCTTCCTCCCTCCTGATGGATGTCAGTAAGGTATTTAGTGGGATTAGGCTAGTTTCACACTAGCGTTCGTCGGTCCGCTCGTGAGCTCCGTTTGAAGGAGCTCACGAGCGGACCCGAACGCCTCCGTCCAGCCCTGATGCAGTCTGAATGGAGCGTCTGCATCAGTCTGGCGGCGTTCAGCCTCCGCTCCGCTCGCCTCTGCACGGACAGGCGGACAGCTGAACGCTGCTTGCAGCGTTCAGCTGTCCGCCTGGCCGTGCGGAGGCGAGCGGATCCGTTCAGACTTACAATGTAAGTCAATGGGAACGGATCCGCTTGAAGAGGTCACCATATGGCTCAATCTTCAAGCGGATCCGTCCCCCATTGACTTTACATTGAAAGTCTGAACGGATCCGCTCAGGCTACTTGCGCACTTAGAAAATTTTCGAAGTTATTAATGCAGACGGATCCGTACTGAACGGAGCCTCCGTCTGCATTAATATGATCGGATCCGTTCAGAACGGATCCGATCAAGCACTAGTGTGAAAGTAGCCTTAGCCGTTCTCATACGGTAGGTATCATCTAATGCCATTCAACAAATGATTTCAAAAACATTTAAAAAATCTTTCAAGATTTTTCAGATTGGGGACATATTTTCTTTATTTTCTTGCACACGTCAGGTGTTCTGTTCAGTAATCCCAGTGAAAGACAATAGCAAACAGTTACCAAGACTGGCGCACTGTACAAGAGCGTGTAAAAGTAGACTATATACAAAATTCCCAGTGCTCACCTCCAATAGTGAAACATCTTACTGTAATTCTTTTATTCAAAGCATTGAGCACACTATAGTGGTAGCAGGACGCGTTTTGGCCCTGACTTAAACCTTTTTCAACTCTATATTCAGTTGAAAAAAAGGTTTAGGACAGTTCAGAAACGCGTCCTGCTACCATTATAATTTGCTATATACTTTGAATAGCTGTTTCTCTATAAGACATGCAAGGAATTTTGTACGTGCATCCAGGGCTGTGACTCTATGTGCGTTACACTACCTCGACTAAACTATACCAAGCTTGGCATTAAATTCAACCACATAGTAAATATATTGCAAGAGATGAGACTGATGTCATAGTAACATAGTTACATAGTTTATAAGGCTGAAAAAAGTCATCTATCCATCCAGTTCGGCCTGTCATCCTGCAAGTTGATCCAGAGGAAGGCAAAAAAAACTGTGAGGTAGAAGCCAATTTTCTTAATTTTAGGGGGAAAAATTCCAATCAGGCAATCAGAATAACTCCCTGGATCAACGATCTCTCTCTAGTAGCTATAGCCTGTAATATTATTACACTCCAGAAATACATCCAGGCCCCTCTTGAATTCCTTTATTGTACTCACCATCACCACCTCCTCAGGCAGAGAGTTCCATAGTCTCACTGCTCTTACCGTAAAGAATCCTCTTCTATGTTTGTGTACAAACCTTCTTTCCTCCAGACGCAGAGGATGTCCTCTCGTCACAGTCACCGTCCTGGGGATAAATAGATGATGGGGGAGATCTCTGTACTGACCACTGATATATTTATACATAGTTATTAGATCTCCCCTCAGCCGTCTTTTTTCTAAAGTGAATAACCCTAATGTTGATGATCTTTCTAGGTCCTGTAGTCCGCCCATTGCAGTTATTACTCTAGCCCTGTTATGTCTGTGTTGTGCGCAGGAGTCCAGAATTCTTGCATATTGTTGAAAAAAGCGGCACAGATGCTTCAGAAGTAACATATTTTATATCCAGGACTGACACCATATCCTTCAAAAACCCTTCTGTATTCAGGACTGGCAACAGGGGTAGCATCTCCCTAGAGCAACATAATGCTGTAAATGTCTGTAGGGTGTAACATATCTCACGTTCTATTAGCTGTAGATGTTTTGGGGCACAGTTGACCCTCTTTGTATTTTAGGGTTTAAGCCTCTTAGTATACAAACTGTAGGATGACGGGCCGGATGGCATCCCAATATTATACTGTATTCAGACCACAGCTTGCCGTACACTTTACATATCCTGTATCTCAGCCAAACTTGCCCATTTCAGCAGGACTGACCGACCATCTAATGTGTATGGAGGCTTTCTGACTCTCCACTAATGGCAGAGGTCAGGGTAAGAGCAGGGTTGGGCATGCTGGAGTTCCCCGTGTCCGATTCTTTTGTTCTCATAGAAATCAGGAGACATAGCTGTCAACCAAAGGAGCGTTCAGTCGACAGTCCTCACTTGTATTGGTAGCTCTATACTGTAGTCTACTGCACAAAGTTCTGGGATGGCGGTATTACAAGCAGCTGCAAAAGAATTTTTCTCTGCAAAACAAAAATTCCCTTTGGGACTTTTAAATCTGCCGGTGGGCTGAAAAATAGGGCAACAAAGCAGTCACTTAGTGGTCCATTAAAAATGCTGGGTTTACCAATCAATCCTCAAAGGAAAACAGGTCTAGAGGGGCTTGTAATTAGGAGCAGACATTTGTATGGGGTAACTGCTCAGCAGCTACTGAAAGAGTGGGTTGTGGAAGGTCGGCAATTATCTCTGTCTGGTAACCCTTCAGTCCTGCAAGTGATGTCTTGATGTCTTGACCGTTACAGGTCAGGGGTGAGGTCCTGGTCAGCAGACTGCTCAGATTGCTTCTTGTTTCTTTTTGTAGCCTTGGACTGTGAGCACGTAATACAGGAAATGGACATTTTTACCCACTGAGCCAGCATTAAAGACCATTTTATAATTCACCTCTTATTATCAGTAATGCAAATAGTTGAATCTCTTTAGCACCGAGGGGCTGGCAAGAGCCCTTGGAGCACCGGTTTGTTATGCTCCTGTCAGCTTCAGTCCCTCCCCACAATCCCCTGGATTGACAGGGCTAGTCTTATAATAGTCCCCTTTAAAGAGGAGCTTGAATGGAGTAGAGGCCGTGCTTGTGACCTGCAGGTCCATTGACTCTCTGTGTCGCTGTACTTGGCTGTCCTTATAAGGATGGAGCGGCAGTACATATGTGTGACCACCACTCCATTCAAAATACACTTTAAAGGGGACTAATGAAGTGCAACTAGAAGACTAGCCCTGTCAATCCAGGGGGTGGGGGAGGGGCTGAAGCTGAAGGGGTTACGACAAACTGGTGCTCCAAGGGCTCTGGCCAGCCCCTCGGTGCTCCAGTTTATAAATACAAATGCCATTTTCTCAGTAAAGAGGCCACAGAGAGTCATAAGGGTACCCATTTATCAGCATGATCAACCCTGCCAGGCTGTATGATTGGTTTAATAGGGTTGATGATGCTGACAGATGCTCTTTAACAAAAAATAAAATTAATTTAGTCCTTCCTGAACTCCATAAATGATCATTTTCATTCCTTTCGTTTGTGTAAGAGAGACAAGGTTGATGTATGAGATAATACAAATGTAATTATGATTACGTATTGTAATTCTATAACTTAGTCCAGGTACACGATTTGAGGCCAAATGTGATTATAAGGAATCCCTGACATAATATAATTGTAATTTGCAGTAGGGGGTATGTTATGCTTTACAATATGGAGGAGCTTCTAATGAGTGCTGAAGTCCTGACATCACCGAGCATAGCTTATAGAAATTCAAGAACTCCGCATATATACGGATAGCACATAAGCATTCTGCCCCATGGCAGTCAGATGTCCCATGATTAATCCTAAACCTTAAAGAGAACCTGTCATTAACTGCATGGTGACCTCCCTGAGGGCAGCAATATGTCATTAGGTGGTCACCAGGAACCAGCATCATAATCATTGCTGACCGGGCCTGGAAAAGAGTCATGGCTGCCTGAGAAGAGTCATGGTTATTCATAATCTCCTGCTCTCCCTCGCCCACCGATGACGGACGCAGACCCATTTATTTCTATAGGGCATGGGTGTCGTATGTGTGCTGTCCTCATACATGCAGCCATTCTGGAAATTATAGAACATGTCCTATTCTTGTCCATTTTCTGGACAAGAATAGGCATTTCTATAACCGGGAGAGAGGAAAGTGTGGGATGCACACGACCGGTATCCGTGATGTGCGGATCTGTGGCTTGCGGACTGCAAGATAGGAGGCCTAAATGTGATGGGCTGTGGGAGGCCATACCTCCTCCTGCTAAGTCCCATTCACTTCTCTCATCACTTTTCAAAGTGAAAAGTCACAAATCACACCGCAAATATGGCATGTGCTACAGTGTGCAACTTCTATTAATGTGGCATAAAATCAATTATAGATGTGCGCCAGTTCATATTACCAAATGTAAGCCCTGCGGGCACTTCATTACCTGAGTCCTGTTTTCTCTCAATCAATATAGTTACTTAAAGTGAAACTTCGTTTTTCATCACCAACTTTCTTCATACATTTTAAAGCAGCTGCAGCTCTGGTTATCTCATACAGAACTCCAAATTCCATGTAATGACGTAGATTTCAATGATAAACTTCAGGGTGCCTCCTGCTGCCACTGAGGGCAGATGAGGAGCTCACTGCATACTGGTATATGGATAAAGCACATGCAGAATCTGTGTATGATGCCCCTAGTGGTGACTGATGGTGACTGTCATTTCATCATTTAATTATGTTTACACATGAAAATTAGGAACTTTCTTTCTTTTCTTCTTTCGTCTCTCTCTCTCTTTCTTTTCTTCCTTCCTTTATAATACGCCACATTCTGTCTAGAGTGAGTTTGCCCAATTTTTCGTGACTTGATAAATCGCATTGATAAATCTGGAGTAAATGTAATTTACATTTATAGACACGCTCATTTAAACTCCAGTATTGATAGAGTGGCGTACTTAAAAAAGTCACAATTTTTTGCGCGACTCGTACAATTACAAAAAATGACTTTGGGAAAACTGACGAACCCTAATGATAAATTAGACTCTGTATCAGAATATGTTCACTCTATGAAGATATGAATAACTGACATATTAATAACATATTAATATACCGTAATTACAGTAAGTGACATATTGTTTAAATCAAGTTCTTATGTTGCACTTATTTATTTAACATTTAAAGATTTTTTTTTCCCCCCTAATTTTCCATTTCATCTCTATTAAAGATGACACTGAAACCTTGCAGTTTTTACTCTGAGCCTGATATTAGATTGATACCATTCACCTCCTCCCCCTCCTGGCATATTGACAGGTCACAGAGCATGCCCACAACACTCCCCCCCCCCCCCCCCCTCAAAAAAATAAGGTAATCTCCAGACTACAGTTTCCTATGTTCATGTAGCAGTTGTAAAGCAAATATCAGAGCTGCAACTTTGCTGCACCCATAATAATGTACAGAAAATGGAATAAAAAACGGAAATGATTAATATTTATTAGGATCTGGTTAGTAACAGAAGGTACCCAGGTAATATATTCCCTTTTAAAAGCATCTTCCAATATGTCACACTGACTTATTGGAGGATGACAGTCCTGAGCGTGTGAGTTCACCGCCTAAATGTAAGGCACTTTACATCTTGTCACTAAGCACCATCCTAGGTGCGGTCCGTTTTTTATGCTTTCAGACATTATGGAAATGAATACACCGCAAGGCTCGGGCTGCATGGCGGTCTTGGCCACAACACTCATCTCGCGGCCAGTGATTGCTGTACAGCAGTTGAACTCAATGGGGTTGCAGCACCACTCACAAGTTGCTGTGACCCCAGAATCTCAAAACCCCTGCAGTGTTGGATTTTTATGTGATTCTGCATTCAGGGCAACTTACCAGTTGTACTGCAGCCCCATTCAGTTACACAGTGATCTCTGGTCGTACGACGGGTGCTGCGCCAAACCTAAGAGAGACAGTAAAAATGACAGACAAATGCAGGAGCTTAGAGATAAGATTTTTCCTCACACTTGTGCATATGCTGTGTCTGCTGTTGCTATCTTTTAAATGGGAATGAGCTGCAGTACCAGAGACTGCCTGTGTGCAAGAGTGATGCTGTTTCTGGGGGCCAAAAAATTACACCTTTTTTATTAGTTATTATAATTATTATTTTATTTTAGACAACGCCTTCAATGTTTGTAACTTGAATGTACTGAACGACTTCCTCCTCCTCTATATTTTTATGTTTTTAAAATTTGCATCAAAAGTTTCTGTCATAATCCGTCAGTCCGATCCTACAGCTGTTCAGGGGCTGGAAATGCGAGTTCTGCTTTACTGCTTTGAGAATGCATTATACAGTCTGTCCATCATCAGATCACATGTTTATCAAGGGACTGATACGGTCAGGGGCGGATTGGTGATAAAACCTACAGGGAAGTTTCCCGGTGGGATGATGCCTGGGGGGCCACTTAATTCCTCCTCTTGGCTATCAACAAGGTACATAAAGATCTGATGCTCTCAGCATTAATTAATGTAAGAGCATCAGGCACTCATGCACCTGGCCAGTGGCCGAAGGTGCCCTCCTGTTGATCACCAGCATAAAGATCTGATGGCGGCAGTATTTTGTGCTGCACTGTGGTATTTGGTTCTGCTGGAGCAGTATATTGTTCTTCCCTGTGATATTTAGTTCTGCTGGGGCAGTAACTTGTGCTGCACTGTGATATTTGGTGAATTTTGTGCTGCACTGTGATATTTGGTTCTGCTGGGGCAGTACTTTGTGCTGCACTGTGGTATCTGGTTGTGCTGGGGCAGTATTTTATGCTGCACTGTGATATTTGGTTTTGTTGGGGTGCACTGTGGTATCTGGTTGTGCTGGGGCAGTATATTGTTCTTCCCTGTGATATTTGGTTCTGCTGGGGCAGTACTTTTTGCTGCACCGTTTTATTTGGTTCTGCTGGGGCAGTAACTTGTGCTGCACTGTGGCATCTGGTGAATTTTGTGCTGCACTGTGATATTTGGTTGTGCTGGGGCAGTATTTTGAGCTGCACTGTGGTATCTGGTTGTGCTGGGGCAGTATTTTATGCTGCACTGTGGTATCTGGTTGTGCTGGGGCAGTATATTGTTCTTCCCTGTGATATTTGGTTCTGCTAGGGCAGTACTTTTTGCTGCACTGTTTTATTTGGTTCTGCTGGGGCAGTAACTTGTGCTGCACTGTGGCATCTGGTGAATTTTGTGCTGCACTGTGATATTTGGTTCTGTTGGGGTGCACTGTGGTATTGCTGCCCCCTCCCCACACACACTTCTTCTCTCTTGCCTTCTGTCAATTTGGACCCGACTACAACAAGGGGCCACTTTTAGTTTTTTTCCAGGGTCACTTTCAGTTCCCGCTCCACCCCTGGATATGGTTAACAGTCGTTCATGTAAATTTGACTCTTGTCCGCCGAGGTTGACAGGAGATGCACTGAGTAACATGTGGCAGATACTGGAGGATGCAGAAGTATGTGCGCTCATCTCCTCTTGTATGGTTTCCATTATGACACAGATATTTCTAATGAATACTGAAGCGGTGACATCAGGGGCGGCCGTCTGTAAGATATCACATCGTAAATTACATTTCTGCAGATATTTCTTGCAGTCAGTTGTCACACATCTCATATATTCAGCCCTTTTATTGTCGATCTCAACGAAATTTTTTTTTTTTTACAATACCATTTGCGGTAAATATTAAACAGGGCGGAATTGGAAAACTGGATGAGAGGCGGTGTCAGGAGCCAGTTGGAGCACCATGGGGTCTGTTTTTGTTTGTTCTGAGCTCGGTACATTGTGTCCCTGCGCGACGTGACGCAATGCTCTCCTAACTCCTCTCACCACAGCCCGGCGTGCCGCCGCTTCATAGTGGTCTTAAATGGCAATTGCAAGTCTCAGACTATAAACACACCACCGCTTTCAGCAGACGTAATATAGGACGATTACTCAGCTGACCAAAGTGATTGACACACAACTGTGAATGCAACTTTTTATTTACTGTATTTTTTGGATTTTTATTTTTAGGGGTTGGGTTGGAGTTGTCCGATACGGCACCAGCTGCACTTCCTGGGGTCTGAATGTCTTCACTTAGAGGGTCTTATTAGGTTTGACTGGTGATTGTTCCTCCTAGTTCTCAGCAGGAGATTGTTCCTCTGAAGTTTTGATTATAATCGCTTACAATGCTCGGATGATACACTTCTCTTTGTTGTGAAAACGGAAGAAATTACAGCTGGAAATGACGTCCTCCAGTACTATTACAATTTTCATTATCAACATATTCTTCTGGATCATAAATGCTTTGGGATGAGATAACGGTGACCCGTACCAGCCTCTTGCATCTATACGTCGTGAAGGATACATGGGTGCAGATGCTAAGAGACTCAAAACAAGTGTCTATTTATTGAGGTCTGGAGAGGGATTTCCAGCCGTCCACAGGAAAGTCCATCCATGATACAGAAATTAGTATGGACCTATTGAAGATGCATCAGATCCTCCTGAGCAGTCGCAGCGATAATTGTCCGGTGTGACCTAAGAAGATTAAAGCTTCATTGATTTTCCACTAAATGTAGACACCTCTTGTAACCATATTCATATTTACACGGGGAATGGCCGTCCGAATAGCCATGACTTGTCAGCAGTCATGCTCCTCACCTGTTATTGTGTATGAAGGGATTATGGTACCAGATGATCCCCGACCTAACATAGTAGGAAATGCTAATCTGAAGGTTTCAGATAATACTTCACAAAGGATGTGGAAAACTTAAAAGATAACTTGTATATTTATAAAATAAAATAATTGTACTAGAAACAATAGTATAAAATAAAATTGTGGAGAGCTATTCAATAGGTCATTAAGGCAGGTGGGGTCATCTGAAAGCTTGTACTTCATACCAACCCCTAATCTTTTGTGTACAATTATTTTTCTAGTACAATTATTTTATTTTATATCTATACAAGTTATATTTTAAGTTTTTCACATCCTTTGTGAAGTATAATCTGAAACCTTCCATGTGTGACTATTGTGGCATGTCACTAGTGTCTGGCTGATACAGGCATGAAATGCGTTGCTTATAACACTTTTACATAGTTAATACGGTTGAAAAAAGGCAAACATCCATCAAGTTCAACCAAGGAGGGTCATTTATTAAGACTGGTGTTTTAGACGCCGGTCTTTATAAGCCCCTGTGCTGGCGGTGGATCCACTGAAGTTATGAAGATGCGCCCATCTCTACATAAAACCTCTTGCACACAAGCGGTTTTTTTTCTGTTTACTTTCCGTTTTTTGCGTTCCACAACCATTCATTTCAATGGATCCACAATTTCCATCTTTCCTTTCCGTTCAAAGATAGAACATGTCCTATTATTGTCCGCATAACGGACAAGGATAGTACTGTTCTATCAGGGGCCAGCTGTTCCATTCCGCAAAAAACAGAATTCACACGAATGTCATCCGTATTTTTTGCGGATCGTTTTTTGTGGACCGCAAAATACTGAAAAAGCAATGCGGTCGTGTGCAAGAGGCCTAACTCTGGTGCGTCCACCACCAGTCTAAATGTAAGTAAGCTTCCTCGCTGTCTTACATTTAGACAGTTTTCTATGCCTAAAACAGGCGTAGAAAGTGATGAATGAGCCACACAAGCCCACTTTCTAGACCGGGCGTGAGTGTTGCAAAGTCTCAGATTTCTGCGCCAGAAATACGCCTAATTTTTATTTATTTATTTTATGCATTTTATATAGCGCTACTATATTCCGCAGCGCTTTACAGACATTATCATCCAACTGTCCCCAATGGGGCTCACAATCATATAGGCGTATTTCTGATCGAAAATGACCCCCTTAGTTCTACAGAATCCAAAATGTTCTAATATCACTTCTGTTAAAGCTGCTCCAGTACGAGTCTGTTTTTCTTTTATTCCTCAAGCTTAGACATGATACAACGAAAATGTAAGACCCAGCCTTACCAGGTCATGCACCTAGTTCATACCTAGCTCATTTCTACATGATCAGGGTAGATTTTCAGGCTAGGGTCTCACCTAGCTGTAGTGGTGCCCAGGCCATGGACATACATGTCTGTACAGTTTCCAAATTGAGCCTTTCGGTCCATTTGAATATCTCTCGGACATGCATGTCCTCGTAGTTCTAGGGAATCCTGTAGCTGCTACATGGGACTCTACCCCCTTCCTCTGGATGTTAATAGAAATAATATTGAAGATGGCGAAGTATCGAAACACAATGGAACACATTTATTGTCTATAAGTAAGACAGAATAAACAGTCTGCGCCAGATGTCTCACAGTGACTGACACTGGAAGATAAATCTGGTGCATCTTTATATTGTCTAGTCTAACATTATACCGCCTATTTGTTGGCTTAGTTTACTCCCCCAAAAAAGTGCCACATTTGTATTGCATTTTTTGGTGCACAACGCACATTTAAAGCCTATGTACACTTTCTGAGGCCTTTTTTTTTATTTTTTTATGATTGCATGTTACTGTTATTTTTGGCTAAAAATCATTTTTTCAATTGGCCTTTATTAAACAATATTGAGCTGTTCTGTCACAAAGGGTTAATTGCTTTTCTAACTGTTGCGACTGGTACTTTCACTTTGTGCAGGTCATCTGATAACCCTTATCTCTAAACTACTGAGAGGTCATAAGCACTTATTTATACCACATTCTTATCAGTTAGGCTACTTTCACACTCTCGTTTTGGCTTTCCGTTTGTGAGATCCGTTGTGGGCTCTCACAAGCGGTCCAAAACGGATCAGTTTTGCCCTAATGCTCAGAATGCATCAATTTGCCTCCGTTCAGTCAACATTGCGCTCTGGAGCCGGACACCAAAACGCTGCCTGCAGC